>NC_080671.1:272032074-272372074 GCF_030247195.1 Topomyia yanbarensis
ACTCATGATCCTATCTATGTCCATCTGAAGTGCACAACAATCTACCAGAGTTGTTATGATGCGATAAATTTTCAGATCATCTGCGTACATCACCTTACACGATGTCAATTCGCTGCAAATGTCATTCACAAAGAGCACGCAGAGAAGAGGTCCAAGGTGACTCCCTTGAGGTACACCCGATGTGATGTCGAATGGGTCTGAAAGTATAGTTCCAAGTCGCACAGATGCACTGCGGTTTGTAAGGTACGAGAAGATCAAATTGGTCAGCCAGTCCGGAAATCCGATTCGCTCAACTTTTCAACAGCTAGCTGATGATATTGTTTCGTTCGGAATTCTCGTGCAGGAAATATGGATAAATAAGTCCTATACAGACCAATACTGTGAAAGAGAAATGGTTCAAACTACTCAGTATATCCAAATATGGACGACGATAAGTTAGAAGACACATTGTAGTTGCATCCCCCATCGAGAGTGGGTACTTTGGGAGACTTCTTTTCCTGGATCTAATTTGTGGATATTTTTAGTCTTTGATCCGTTATTTTTCATGAAAGTTCGTACCAATACAACGAATGTGCAGCTGATACAACTCATGGTTCATTCGCCTGCGCAACGTTCCGTCTTCCACCTGCACGCCACCATAGATGGTACGCAAAACCTTTCGTTCGAAAACTCCAAAGGCGCGTTGGTCCTCCACGAGCATAGCCCAGGTCTCGTGGCCGTAGAGGACCACCGATCTAATCAGCGTCTTGAAGATAATCAACTTCGTGCGGCGCCGAATTTTGTTCGACCGGAGCGTCCTCTGAAATCCAAAGTAGGCACGATTTCCCGCTAAGATCTGTCTCTGAATTTCTCTGCTGTTATCATTGTCGTCAGTTACCAGTGAGCCCAAATACATGAATTCGTCGACCATCTCGATTTCGTCACCGTCAATCCGAACTCGGGTGGGAGGTTCACATTGTCGTCTCTAGAACCTCTTCCTCTCATGTATTTTGTCTTCGAAACGTTGATGGCAATTCCAATCCTGCTGGCTTCAGCTTTCAGTCTTTGAGCATATATTTCATTCAAAATTCAATAGAGATACGAATAGTTTAAATATCGCACGTGGAATGTCTTTTTTGAAAATTTTCATCGTCAAACTGATGATATAGCCATGAATTTCCTTAATTATAGTGTAGATACAGGCTTTGAATACAATTGAATTAAAGTTGAGTTGATGTAGCAGCAGACAAAAAATAGTTTTGTTTTCTCAAACCTTGGCAATTACAATTAATAAATATTTCAGATTGGCAGAAGATCTTATCACACAACTTAGAAATGGATACAGAAATAGCTAGATAGATGCGAGAGAGAGAGAGAGAGAGAGAGAGAGAGAGAGAGAGAGAGAGAGAGAGATGGAGGGCGTGTGAGGAATGTCAAATGATGGTTAATGTAGTGACATTATTTTTATAGGTATATTATTATGATATATTGATTCTTACATTCTTATCATAAATAATGTAAGTAGTATTTTTGCGCCATAACCAGTATAACCTAAATCTTGCAAAAGAGCTAAATTTTCGCTAGATTTTTGGGCTTCAAACATACTGTTGCTTTCGGTGACGCCACAAGTATGATTATATTAGAAATCTTTTATCTCACTACTAGGTGAATTACTTGTTGATCTGTGTATTAATATACCATCCAACATTTACCTCATGATTGAACGCAATGCCTAATCCAAGGAATAAATACTAGAACTCACTGTTTCTTTATCAACACATTATTTTGTCTTTGAAGTGAACTTATATATTGATTTTTGAGAAATAGTTCATTTGTTATAAAGGTAATTCACAAAATGTTCTTAACATCTAATTCCTTGAATCACGTAGATGTGTTTTCATACCCCGACATTCAAAATCGGTTTAGTTTTGCCCCTAAAACACCAGTAAAGCAATACTCTGTATGAAACAATCTCATTTTTAATTAGTGGAAATTGGCAAGCGAGGACTAAAAATACAAAATGTTTAATATCTCTGCCGCTCGTGCACGGATTTGGACAATATATAGCTTGTTAGAAAGGTATTTTTACAAGCTTTCTATTTATGTGCAGTTTGTTGGACAGTACTGTATTGTTCGAAAGTTATTTGCGAAGAACCTGCTGTGTTTTGACAAAATCGCCCATATCTCAGAAAGTGAACAACATATCGAAAATCAAAAATAATAGTGTCAAATGGCAACGTTAGGCCTTTTATATGAAACTTATTTCATTAAGATCGGTTCAGCCATTGCTGAGATAATTACATGATACACATACACACACACACACACATACAGACATTGTCTCAATTTGTCGAGCTGAGTTGATTGGTATATGAGACTCGGCCCTCCGGGCCTCGGAAAAAGTTTTCAAAGTTTGAGCGAATCCTATACATTTCTTTTGTAAGAAATGTAAAACATATTGGTTTTGATGAATAAACGTGAATAACTTATGAAAAGGTCGTAATTTCACGAAGTAACACTTTGTGTCGAAAGAAAATCTAAAATAACTTAAAAACATCTGCATGTTGAAGGACAATCTTTCATGAGCATTTCGAATTGCAAAAACATTTTGAAAGACATTCTATAACTAAATTATTTACAGAAAAAATTGAATTAAAATTAAAAATTAAAGGATTTTTTAAATAAGTTTCAAGTTTTTGTTATAAAATCATATATTGTTATTTTCTTCACAATGCAATTATATTTTAAAGCTTTTTATTAAATTAAATTTTAAACGCGGTATGTTTTTTAGCGTTTGGTATTTGTGAGTAACTTATTAAAAGAGCGTATTTCACCACTAGATATTTTTTTTAAAAAAAAGCAAAATATTTTGTAAAATTTTTCTTAAGAGCATTTTGCTTCGAAATGATATTAACTATTAATAGTGTATGACAAAAGTATATTTAAATTTCTCCAAAATATATTCGCAGAGAAGAATTAGAACTCGCTATCATATAGTTTTGCTGCACAAATGGCGATTTTCGATCAATATATTTTGAAAGTAGCGTAGATCTCATACGCCCTTTTTTAAATATTACTCTTGAATAAAAATTGCTTGTTTAACAATGCAAAATACTTAGTCTCCCATACAGATGAAACGTAAAAAAGTTTCATCAGAGTCGAAGATGCTCACCATTTTTTACGTAATTGTATCAAACTTGATGCAATTCCTTTATGGCAGAAAACATCTGTCACGTTACATAAGATCAACTATGTTTTCTCAAAAATGAATAAAACTATAAGGTTTTCACAATACAGTTTCAAAAAGTAGACTCAAAGTAGTAAGAAAAAATGTAGGTTAGATATTGAGCATGAGCATGAGCATGAGCATGATGACCGTACAATTCGTAGTTGCTACTCCGTGATTGACCAGAATAATCGAAATTGCACCACAAAGAATCAACGAACGGGGCCTGGGGGTAGCTATCCATCCTCAATGTGCACGTTTCGAAAATTCTAAACTTTGAAAAGTCAATAACGGCGCCGGTCCTTACGGTCATCGAGGAAGGAAAGGAATGTTAGTGTGACAACCGTTGTTATGAAGACCGTGTATACCTCTGCATCTCCACGCTTGTCACGGGAAGGAGTTTTTGTTAGTGGGGTAGGGAAAAGCGTTACATAAATCTGGATTCACCTTGATAAGTGATGCGATCTATGCCACTGTCCGAGGTGTTATCATGTGTTTATTGTTTTGGGCAGCCGGCTGCCGAGAATTTATGATAGATTTATCGTTTGTTATATTAATTTGGAGATTGTAAAAATGCAACTCAAACTTCGGAGAGCCGACTGTCAGGAGTGTTAGTTATATTTAATTGAATCTAATATTTTTCAAACGACATGTGAACAATTTAGTTATTGCCTGCAATACAAAGTAAAGCGATTAAGTTTTCTGACCCGAAGAAGCGTGAATCCTGAGCGGTATAACTTTTTGCAAGTACCCAAGTTAAATCTTCGTGAAGAGGAAAGAGCAGTCAGTACGATACTCGCTATTTCTAGGACCAAGAACATCCCCGCAGATCCACGAGAATAGCGAAAAAGTAATTGCTGGTAGTATAGTGGAAATATATATGTATATTGAAGTCATTAAGTTAAAATAAATAACCCGAAATGTATAATGTAATGATTCTAGGGAGTACATTGTTTGATTCTAAACAGTTACAGCAAACCGCGAGTATGTTTACGATTTAGATTAGTCAATACGAACGAGAGCCAGCATTAGATAATGATTATTACATAATCCAGAAGACGACCTTTTTGCAATTAGACGAATTTAAGAATTATCCTTCTGCGCACGATTCTTTTTACATAATAAATTATTAGAAGTAGCACGAATAGTTGGGACAGCTCACAATAGGACACAAGAAACAATGAGGGACGACCGTTCCAACATATATCGCACTACTCGATGCACGATCTGCTAATTAGATCCATCGTACTCCAACCCATAGTGGAAAACCAGAGAAGAGCAAACAAAAGCTGATTTCGGTTCTAGACCTGAATCGCTCTAGGTTCGCTCCAATGTTTACTAGATCCATACAAATGTGACAACTCCAAGCGAGCCCAATGCGACCCATTCCCAAAACCGAAATCAGTAAAAGAGAGGCTCACAATGCTACTCATGTCCCACCGAAAATTATCTCCAGAATTATTCCTTTAAATAAACTTTCTGATACAGAACTTCATTTCAAGAACACAAAGTATTATTGCACATCTCAAAACAAACCAGCATTTTGTCGAGTTACCGCTATGTGAGAAACATGTACGTGAGTGCGAACGAAACAAACAAAACGCTTTCACACCCCAACCGGTTCAAGCTATGGGTCTCTATCATATTCATAAACACGCACTTGACTACTTGAAATAGTCCTACGCTGAGAAACCAATCCCTGTATCATTCATTCTGCTATAATTTTATGCATCTTCTCGAATATACTTCAAGTATGCATTCAATACTACTTGTATAACATTCCAGTAAAAACCACCGACTCCATTGGAAGCCACCGTGTCATGTTAATTGCACCTATGCCTGGAACATAAAACGCTTTGCCATTGAGTTCGACAAGATAACGGCAAGAATGATCTCATGATCAGGGATGTCAGGTCATATTTCTCGAAATCTGTGCGCAGTCTATATAAGAATCTATGCAAATCTATGTTGTGCGACCTTTTTTAGTCTTTGCTAGAGGCAAAAATTGAGAATTCTGTGAAAACTGTTCAAATCTGTGCATTGAAACAGAAAACTGTGGAAATCTGTGCAGTTTTAAAAATCTGTGCTGAACGTTGAAAATCTATGAAACACAGATTAATCTGTGTACCTGGCATCCCTGCTCTTGATAAATGCAGTTCATGTTTGACAATTCTCGGCAGCCCGTTTACTTCGTTACTTGCTTCGCTAACTTCGAGCGCAACGGATGCTCATCCACTGAATACTTTACGCTGACGTCACAAATGAACTGAGTGTTCATTTTTGACAGTTCACTTGCACTGCCCACATGGACCTAGAAAAATTCTTTACAATTTCCTTCGAGCGAATCTAGTCGTCCACAAAATTCTCCAAGTCCATGCAAACAGCACAAGTGAACTGTCAAGAAAAATGAGGTCAACTGTATCAGTAAAGAACCAAATTGTACTCAAACCAACGGAGCCCCCATGTAAACAAACCGCCCAGAACTATCATCCGGCTCACTTTGTGCGGATATGTCGCTAGGTGTAAAACCTAATATAGTCCAGCACACACATTTTCATGATTTAAACTATCACTTATGCACATTTAGAAGCACCCCTACCATACACGAGACAATACAATTATTATTGCAAATTGATATTTCTTCAATACGTCATCCCTCTAGAATATATATCGATAGTCTAAAAATATTTCACATCTAAATAATGGCCAATACTTCCACTATTGACAATAATGTTGTCGCATGTAAATAAACCGGTAAATAAAAGAAATAAAAAAAATACTCCCTTTGTGCAGCGTCTACAGTTCCAAGATGGATGTCATAGGTTTGACTATGCATCTTTACATCGAGTTTTTCGTGGCACCATAGGTGTCGACGCGGAAACCAACATTATTTTCGAATATCCACTTATTTCACACACTATTCAATTACTCCTCCATATTTAAAAACTAGATTTGCACGGAACATTTCGCCAACTAATACTCAGCTCACATTTTCACCATTTACATCCGAGCAGGGTTGCTAGATCTATTCTAAGAAAAAATGTAGGTTAGACATTGTATGCAAACTGTTAGTGTGGTCCACAAAACTTTTTCGAATTTTTGATCTGTCACGTTACAAGTTATTTGTTTTTCATTACTTCCCAATTAAAAAAAAAGCATTTTTCCATATTCATCTCAAATTTTCAAGCAATATCATCAAATTTAAATTAGACTGCGATGGAAAAATGTGGGTCCAGACAAAGAGTTGAAAATATGGATTTTGTTTACCTATTTATCTCCTAATGGTATATTATTCACAAAATTATTCTGTAAACGGCGGTTCTATTATATAAATGACAATTAATATCTACTGTGATCATGTCTACTCAGTGGTTGCTGCACGTAAATATTCGAATATTTCGATATTTTCATGAAATTTGAAGATAAAATGCACGCGCCCTTTCATTTGCATTGGGTTTCTATGCGCCCATTTGCTGAACCCTATTAAAACATCCTGTCAAGCTCGCCTATTTACCCAGCCCTACCCAGCAAGACAGAGTCAGTTTAGCCCATTTACCGCGCCCTTCTGAAAATCATGTTCACGGTTTAGCCCTCTCTCAAATGGCGATTGCTGAAGGGCAAAATCACAGAATGCAAATTGGGCGTAAGCATTGTTTTAGTTTCTACCCACTACAAACAGAGAGGGATCAAATTCTTTGTTATGTTGTTATAAGGTTTAACCAAAGATGCTTTTGGAAACACATGGTCATAAAGTAATTTATACCTACAATATCAGCTTCATTTAGAAAAGCATCGTTGAATATTGAAACTGATTTTTCTCCATTTAAGTATATTGCGACTTAAGCCCTAATGAAAGATCTGTGTCGATTTGAGACATACCAACCTATCTCAGAGCGAAGTTTGATATTATGCTAATATTGATGGCAATAAGGTAAAATATAAACGAGAAATAAGTAATAAAAATAGTTTAAAACTTACAAACTACAGGGGATAGTAGTAGTGTAAATGTAGTGTGTAGATGTAAGCCTCCCAGAACACGTTAGACCTTACCCCAAGGCAAGTGCACGATTTGATTCGAAGAAGCGGCAAGGTCGTAAACGCCAATCGACTCAAATTTTGACCGATTCCCCAATCAAAGCAGCATTGGAGGAGGAGAAAAATGAAAGAAAACGTAAGCGTTTGCTGGCGGAGGAAAAAAGCAGCGAAAGCTGGGAAAAAGTTAACTAAAGCTACCGAAACTAAGTCTACAAAGGTTAAAAAGACTAAAAAGTGAAGAGTGGATTTTATTTTCTTTACCTATGGTGATGAGCCTATTTTCACCATACTAAGCAAGGTGCTAATTCGGTAATTTCTTGCCTTACAATCAATGGAATGCGTAAAAATTGACATGAACCGCTTTGCTTCGTTGTTAAGAACCAATACAATAACACAAATGCGTTGAAAACAGTAAAATTCTCGTGTTTGAGCACAATGAAAACTCGAATCGAGTGCCCTATTGTTGCGCTACCATTTGACTCAATGCGTTGAACAAAGATGGCAGACACTGCTCTAACCAACGGCTTCAAATGGGTGCAAATAGGCTCATCACCCTATATTCGAAAAATGATGTTTTGCCTTTCTCAATAGAAAGGTATTGCAATTGCTCTGAAAATCGACTGTTTGACGGAGGCCCGGAGGGCCGAGTGACATATAGCATTCGATTCAGTTCATCGAGTTCGGCAAATGTCTGTGCGTGTGTATGTATGTGTGTGTGTTCTTTTTTTTTTTTACAATGGAGAAGACCTTTATGTCCTAGCCCAGTACACGTGCTAACGGTAGGGTCCAATCTACCACACTGGGTGCACTGGGGGCGTGTCGGACTCGAATGGTGACCAGCCATTAATACCGACTAAACTCCATTGGGCTCCGCCATCATTCCTCCCAGGAACTACCTCTCGGTATTACTTCTGGGGGGATGGCTGTACTGAATGTACTCATTCACTCTCACTCACGTGATTTTACATCCTGTATGAGGCTTACTTGGGTGCTCTCTCAATCACACTTTGATTCACTCTCAAACACTCCCACATGAGGCTGACTTTTGTGCTCACCTTTTACGTTCCATGCGAGGCTGACTTGTGTGCTCACCTTACTCATTCCTTGCTAGGCTTACTTTTGTGCTCGCCCTACCCATACCATGTGAGGATGACTTGGGTGCTCACCCTATCACCTGATTCACTCTCAATCGTGCCACTCTATTGTACCTTTGTCACTCCCCCTGGCATCCCATATGGGACATTTTTCTTAGGCCCCACTTCTGACATACCATGCGAGGCTGACTTGTGTGCTCACCTTTTTCACTCCTTGCTAGGCTGACTTTTGTGCTAGCCTCTACCAACCTGTGAGGCTGACTTTTATGCTCACCCTTAACATGCAGTGTGAGACTGACTTGGATGCTCACCCTTTCACTCCTCTGCCACGCCATGAGGCATCGATAGCTTAGTTCCAACATACTACGCTACGACCCTCCCGTCTTGGCATGAGGCAGTCCACTTATACGCCTATACACTCACTCTTCTGTCTTGCTTCGGGGTGGCTGGGTTTACCCCTTACGCGGTTGCCATTCGCTGCGCCAAACCTGCCTCGGCATGAACAGACCATTCACTCCCTTTTTTGCGCTTGGCCTTTTTTGCTCCAGCTAACCAATCACTAGTTAGCCGTGCCCGCCGTCTGTTGCTCGGTTCGCCAGATTACCTGTAGCCTACTGGCAATCTGGATGGTAGCAGCCGAGACTGCGTTCCACTTCTCCACCGTTTGACACATCCGCTGGATAAGGGTA
The DNA here is from genome assembly GCF_030247195.1 of Topomyia yanbarensis. Lineage (NCBI taxonomy): Eukaryota > Metazoa > Arthropoda > Insecta > Diptera > Culicidae > Topomyia > Topomyia yanbarensis. The sequence continues at coordinate 272,041,098 of NC_080671.1, forward strand.
TCAGGGGTTGTGTCCCAGCCACAGACGTCAAGCATTGCTCTTCTTTCGACGTCGAACCGATGACATACGAACAGTATGTGTTCGGCAGTTTCATCTACACCTGGGCAGTCCGGGCAGACTGGGACCTCCGCGTGCCCGAACCAGTGGAGGTACTGACGGAAACAGCCATGGCCTGACAGGAATTGTGTCAGGTGGAAGTGAACTTCCCCATGGGGTCTTCCCACCCAGCTCGATATGCTAGGTATCAGCCGGTGGGTCCACCTACCTTTCGAGGAGTTGTCCCACTCACGCTGCCATCTGGCGACCGAGGTCACCCTGGTGCGCTCGCGGGCTCCCCTATTTCCACGTAGCTCAAAGCACTCCTCATCTTCCCGAATGACCAGCCCGACTGGCATCATGCTCGCTATCACGCAGGATGCATCGTGTGATACCGTGCGGTAGGCAGATATCACTCTGAGGCACATCACGCGGTAGGTGCTCTCCAGTTTCTGTAGGTAAGTGGTTACCCTCAGTGCTCTTGACCATGACGGGCCGCCGTATCTGAGGATAGATACGGCAACGCCTGCCAGTAACCTACGTCTACTGGCGCACACCTTTGAGCTGTTGGACATCATTCTCGATATAGCCGCAACAGCAGTCGACGCTCTCTTGCATGTATAGTCGACATGGCTGCCGAAGGTCAGCTTGTCGTCTATAATGACACCGAGAGACTTCAGACTTCGCTGTGAAGTGATCGCGACTTCTCCCACATGGATAACTGCATGTTGTGCCGACTTGCGGTTGTTGACGATAACTACCTCCGTCTTATGATGAGCGAGCTCCAGGCCTCTCGCGCTCATCCATTCCTCCACCGTGCTAATCGCGTGTTCTGCGGTTAGTTCTACCTCAGGAATTGACTCCCCGTAGACCTCCAAGGTTACGTCGTCGGCAAAGCCGACGATCTTGACCCCAGGAGGGAACTTCAGTCTCAGAACCCCGTCATACATGAGGTTCCATAGCACCGGGCCTAGGATCGAGCCCTGCGGGACTCCGGCGGTAATCGGAACCCTTTTCTGACCGGCATCGGTCTCGTATAGCAGTACGCGGTTTTGGAAGTAACTTTCCAGGATCCGGTACAGACCCACCGGTAGGCTAAGCCGGTGTAACGAGAGCGCGATGGCATCCCAGCTTGCGCTGTTGAATGCGTTCTTCACGTCAAGTGTCACTAACGCACAGTATCGAATACCTCGCCTTTTTCGTTGGATCGCTATCTCGGCAGTATTTATCACTGAGTTGAGAGCGTCCACTGTGGACTTACCCTTCCGAAAGCCAAACTGGTTGCTTGACAGACCGTCCGTACCTTCCGCGTACGGGGTTAGCCTGTTGAGGATGATCCTCTCAAGCAGTTTGCCAGTCGTGTCTATCAGACAGATTGGTCTGTACGCCGATGGGTCGCCTGGCGGCTTCCCGGGCTTCGGCAACAGCACCAGTTTCTGCCTTTTCCATCTATCGGGGAAACGGCACTCGTCAAGGCATCTCTGCATAGCTAGCCTGAACATGTTCGGGTTCGCTATGATCGCTGCCTTGAGAGCGTTGTTTGGAACTCCATCCGGCCCTGGAGCTTTGTTCATTGCTAGGGATTTAGCCACTGCGAGTAGTTCTTCATTCGTCACTGGAGCCACCATTTCGACCGTGCCCGCACTGTCTCGTAGTGCAGGTGGCCAGGGGCTTGTGGCTCGAGACGGGAAGAGTACTTCGATAATCGTTGCCAACCGGTCCGGAGACCGTTCTGGGGGTGAGGAGCCCCCTTTGGTCTTGGCCATCACAATCCGGTAGGCGTCACCCCACGGATTCGCGTTGGCACTCTCACACAGGTTGTCGAAACACGCTCTCTTGCTGCTCTTAATAGCCTTGTTAAGGGCCAATTTCGCAGCTCGAAACACTTCACGGCGGTTCTCTCTTGCATCCTCGGTGCGAGCTCTTTGCATCCTACGTCTAGCTCTGAGACAGGCTGACCGTAGAGCTGCAATCTCGGCACTCCACCTGTATACCGGGCATCTACCGTTTCTTGGCAGTGTTTTTCTCGGTATAGTGGCGTCGCACGCGCGTGATAGAACAGCTACCAGCGCATCCCCGCTTAGACTGTCGGTGTTGGCCTCCAGTCCCAGGGCCGCGGTGAAAGCTTCGCTGTCGAAGTGATTGGACTTCCACCCGCGTACCTGACAGGGATCTCCCGCCCTCGGATGCTGCACACCATAGTTGATCTTAAAGTGGATTGCTAAATGATCGCTATGGGTGTAGCCTTCGTCTACCCTCCATTCCATGCCTGGAGCCAGACTCGGGCTGGCAAAGGTCAAATCAATCCACGCCTCCACTCCGTTTCTACGGAATATACTAGCGGAGCCATCATTAGCTAGCACAGCATCGAGTTTCGCAAACGCTTCCATTAGCGCTTGATCCCTGCTATTTGTACAGCGGCTGCCCCACTCCACTGCCCAAGCGTTAAAGTCTCCCGCTATTACTACCGGTTTCCGGCCCACGAGGTCCGACGAGAGCCTGTCGATCATCTGGTAGAACTGTTCTATTGGCCACCTTGGTGGGGCGTAGCAGCTGCAATAGAACACACCATTGATCTTGGCAATCGCCACACCCTCGGCGGAGGGGTGTATTACATCTTGAACCGGGAACCTTCCCGTTGTACAGATTGCCACCATTCCAGACCCGTCCGACACCCAATTGCCGTTGCCGGCAGGGATGCTGTACGGGTCTGATAAGAGGGCGACATCTGTCCTCGACTCCGAGACCGACTGCCACAGCAGCTGTTGGGCTGCTGCACAAAGGTTAAGATTTAGCTGTGTGATTCTCACGGCTTCTTCTTATTTAACTCGCCGAAGGGACACGAAGGTCCGCCCATAGCATGTTTATGGGCTTGCTTCTTAGCGGTGCAGATAAGGCACTTATATGCCTTAGTGCACCCCCGCTCATTATGTCCCTCCTCGCCGCAGCGACGACATAGCTTGCTCCTATCTATGCCTTTGCATTCGTATGCTTTGTGGCCGGATTCAAGGCACCGATAGCACCTATCCACTGAAGGCGGCTGGGGTATACTAATAGGGCATACCGACCAGCCGATCTTCAGCTTCCCTTTCTCGGTTAATGTATGTGTGTGTATGTGCGTCTGTATATGTGTATGTGACCAAAAATGTCACTCATTTTTCTCAGAGATGGCTGAACACCTATTTTGACAAACTTCGTCTGAAATGAAAGGTGCAACGTTCCCATAGTCTCCTATTGAATTTCTAATGGATCCGACTTCCGGTTCCGGAATTACATGGTGGTGAGCACGATCACGCAGAAAATGTCGATTTTAATAAATTCTGCAATGAATGTATAAAGGTGAAATTTTCCAAAATATGACCATAACTGATTCGATTTGTAGTATTAGGTCACTAACATCCATTCAAAGTCTCTTTGGCCACATTGGCCACCATCATCGGTTCCGGAAGCCCCGGCGGAAGTATCTAAATTCAGAATAACAGTCACATAGGTTTCTCGGAGATGACTAGGTATTGGTATTGCGCCCTCGTAAATGGCTATTAAATTTCATCCCGATCCGACTTCCGGTTCTGGAGTTACGGGTTGTGGCGTGCGATCACATAGCAAATTGCGATTCAAACCGATACTCCGATGAAAGCAAAAAAGGTAAAAATTTAGCTAAAATGTCTCTCAAACAACTTAAATTTGCAGTTCTAGGTCACCGACGGCCAACCAAACTTTCGTTGACTACATTGACCACCATATACGGTTCCGGAAGTGCCCGGGAAAAGCGGCCATCTTTCAAAATTAACGAACTCACGTCAGTTTCCCGGAAATGGTTGGGCCGATTTTCCCAAACTTAATCCCATATGATAGCTATAATATCCCCACATATATCTATAAAATTTCGTGCGGAGCGCTTATCCCCAGAAGTAATACCGAGAGGTAGTTCCTGGGGGGAACGATAGCGGAGCCCAATGGAGTTTAGTCGGTATTAATGGCAGCGTCACCATTCGAGCCCGACACGCTCCCAGTACACCCCGTGTGGTAGCTTGGACACCTACCAATAGCACGTGTACTGGGTTTGGACGTAAACGTCTTCTCAATCGTAAAAAAAACATGAAATTCACATATAAGCCTGAACTCAATTTTTTTTTCGAAGGGGCGACCCAATGAAATTTCAGAAATCGAATTCGTATTTTTGATGCCAAACATTTTTAAAATGCATGAAACGTCGAGATTTTTGTTATCTCAAAAAAAAAAAAAAATTCATAAAAATCGAATTTTTGGGACTTTGTCGATTTTGCACCTTTTGCCTTTCTCAATATTTCAATTTAATATTGCCGAGGCTGCTTTTTCTTTTACAATATTTTAGAACTCGAATAATGATTTCTTTTCTTGTATATAGTTGTCATGTCGTGTATAATAAAAATGTAATATGTACATTTGAAAGTTTTTAATGAATATGAACTACTCAATAATTCTCCTGTTCATGATTGAGAAAGACATAATTGCACCGCTAGGTGGATTAAAACAGGTTTTTTAATTAGTAAAGATTTTCCACTGATACATTTGACGTGTTTCACTCATTTTACCAAACTCGGCCAACCTACCCCAGCCCTGGGGTTGGTTGGCCGATTTTTCTTTCCGCATTGTTTGCTAATAACTTTTTCCCTGATTTTTTTTATGAATGAAAAAAATTACATATGTACTCAAGGGTTGTACCTTCATTTTCAAAAAGTCAAACCAGAATGAGTACAGAAATTCCGAAAGCAAAACTCTGCCAACCAGCCCCGGTCTCCCCTAAGGATTCATTCTGACAGGTGGTTTATTTAGAAATTCTCGTTTGATTTCTATTTGGTGTTTGATGAGGTTGGTTTTATCCAAATACTTATCATTGGCTATTTTAAAACGAGATTTAACTTCTTCTAACTGGGCCTTATGCGAATCACTGAGAGGGAAGTCTTCCTGAATCTGGTCCAATTCCGAAAGATCACAGGTGGTCACAACTGAAGGTTTTATACCGAAAGCTTCTCAGAAATTGTGGCCAGGATATATTTGCCTAGTGAGACTTGGAGCGACTAGAGTTGAAACAATCTTAGTTTGCTGATTAAACGTAATTGGCAAATTAACGTATCCGGAAACCGGGACCTTGGCCCCTTTAAAATGGTATTGCTGGAAATTTGCCTTATTTGCAAAGCCTTCCTCAATTGTCTCTCCCCAGCTCCTAGGATGGTTTGATGCGCTCCGCAGTCCGGCAAACCAATTACTTTTATTCCCATTATATCCACTTGAGCATGTGGACGGTTATCCCCATCCACATTTACAAAAAGCTGCGGGAGATCCCTGTCAGGTACGCGGGTGGAAGTCCAATCACTTCGACAGCGAAGCTTTCACCGCGGCCCTGGGACTGGAGGCCAACACCGACAGTCTAAGCGGGGATGCGCTGGTAGCTGTTCTATCACGCGCGTGCGACGCCACTATGCCGAGAAAAACACTGCCAAGAAACGGTAGATGCCCGGTATACTGGTGGAGTGCCGAGATTGCAGCTCTACGGTCAGCCTGTCTCAGAGCTAGACGTAGGATGCAAAGAGCTCGCACCGAGGATGCAAGAGAGAACCGCCGTGAAGTGTTTCGAGCTGCGAAATTAGCCCTTAACAAGGCTATTAAAAGCAGCAAGAGAGCGTGTTTCGACAACCTGTGTGAGAGTGCCAACGCGAATCCGTGGGGTGACGCCTACCGGATTGTGATGGCCAAGACCAAAGGGGGCTCCTCACCCCCAGAACGGTCTCCGGACCGGTTGGCAACGATTATCGAAGTACTCTTCCCGTCTCGAGCCACAAGCCCCTGGCCACCTGCACTACGAGACAGTGCGGGCACGGTCGAAATGGTGGCTCCAGTGACGAACGAAGAACTACTCGCAGTGGCTAAATCCCTAGCAATGAACAAAGCTCCAGGGCCGGATGGAGTCCCGAACAACGCTCTCAAGGCAGCGATCATAGCGAACCCGAACATGTTCAGGCGAGCTATGCAGAGATGCCTTGACGAGTGCCGTTTCCCCGATAGATGGAAAAGGCAGAAACTGGTGCTGTTGCCGAAGCCCGGGAAGCCGCCAGGCGACCCATCGGCGTACAGACCAATCTGTCTGATAGACACGACTGGCAAACTGCTTGAGAGGATCATCCTCAACAGGCTCACCCCGTACGCGGAAGGTACGGACGGTCTGTCAAGCAACCAGTTTGGCTTTCGGAAGGGTAAGTCCACAGTGGACGCTCTCAACTCAGTGATAAATACTGCCGAGATAGCGATCCAACGAAAAAGGCGAGGTTATCGATACTGTGCGTTAGTGACACTTGACGTGAAGAATGCATTCAACAGCGCAAGCTGGGATGCCATCGCGCTCTCGTTACACCGGCTTAGCCTACCGGTGGGTCTGTACCGGATCCTGGAAAGTTACTTCCAAAACCGCGTACTGCTATACGAGACCGATGCCGGTCAGAAAAGGGTTCCGATTACCGCCGGAGTCCCGCAGGGCTCGATCCTAGGCCCGGTGCTATGGAACCTCATGTATGACGGGGTTCTGAGACTGAAGTTCCCTCCTGGGGTCAAGATCGTCGGCTTTGCCGACGACGTAACCTTGGAGGTCTACGGGGAGTCAATTCCTGAGGTAGAACTAACCGCAGAACACGCGATTAGCACGGTGGAGGAATGGATGAGCGCGAGAGGCCTGGAGCTCGCTCATCATAAGACGGAGGTAGTTATCGTCAACAACCGCAAGTCGGCACAACATGCAGTTATCCATGTGGGAGAAGTCGCGATCACTTCACAGCGAAGTCTGAAGTCTCTCGGTGTCATTATAGACGACAAGCTGACCTTCGGCAGCCATGTCGACTATACATGCAAGAGAGCGTCGACTGCTGTTGCGGCTATATCGAGAATGATGTCCAACAGCTCAAAGGTGTGCGCCAGTAGACGTAGGTTACTGGCAGGCGTTGCCGTATCTATCCTCAGATACGGCGGCCCGTCATGGTCAAGAGCACTGAGGGTAACCACTTACCTACAGAAACTGGAGAGCACCTACCGCGTGATGTGCCTCAGAGTGATATCTGCCTACCGCACGGTATCACACGATGCATCCTGCGTGATAGCGAGCATGATGCCAGTCGGGCTGGTCATTCGGGAAGATGAGGAGTGCTTTGAGCTACGTGGAAATAGGGGAGCCCGCGAGCGCACCAGGGTGACCTCGGTCGCCAGATGGCAGCGTGAGTGGGACAACTCCTCGAAAGGTAGGTGGACCCACCGGCTGATACCTAGCATATCGAGCTGGGTGGGAAGACCCCATGGGGAAGTTCACTTCCACCTGACACAATTCCTGTCAGGCCATGGCTGTTTCCGTCAGTACCTCCACAGGTTCGGACACGCGGAGGTCCCAGTCTGCCCGGACTGCCCAGGTGTAGATGAAACTGCCGAGCACATACTGTTCGTATGTCATCGGTTCGACGTCGAAAGAAGAGCAATGCTTGACGTCTGTGGCTGGGACACAACCCCGGATACCCTTATTCAGCGGATGTGTCAAACGGTGGAGAAGTGGAACGCAGTCTCGGCTGCTACCATCCAGATTGCCAGTAGGCTACAGGTAATCTGGCGAACCGAGCAACAGACGGCGGGCACGGCTAACTAGTGATTGGTTAGTTGGAGCGAAAAAGGCCAAGCGCAAAATAAGAGAGTGAATGGTCTGTTCATGCCGAGGTAGGTTGGCGCAGCGAATGGCAACCGCGTAAGGGGTAAACCCAGCCACCCCGAAGCAAGACAGAAGAGTGAGTGTATAGGCGTATAAGTGGACTGCCTCATGCCAAGACGGGAGGGTCGTAGCGTAGTATGTTGGAACTAAGCTATCGATGCCTCATGGCGTGGCAGAGGAGTGAAAGGGTGAGCATCCAAGTCAGTCTCACACTGCATGTTAAGGGTGAGCATAAAAGTCAGCCTCACAGGTTGGTAGAGGCTAGCACAAAAGTCAGCCTAGCAAGGAATGAAAAAGGTGAGCACAAAAGTCAGCCTCGCATGGTATGTCAGAAGTGGGGCCTAAGAAAAATGTCCCACATGGGATGCCAGAGGGAGTGACAAAGGTACAATAGAGTGGCACAATTGAGAGTGAATCAGGTGATAGGGTGAGCACCCAAGTCAGCCTCACATGGATGGGTAGGGCGAGCACAAAAGTAAGCCTAGCAAGGAATGAGTAAGGTGAGCACACAAGTCAGCCTCGCATGGAACGTAAAAGGTGAGCACAAAAGTCAGCCTCATGTGGGAGTGTTTGAGAGTGAATCAAAGTGTGATTGAGAGAGCACCCAAGTAAGCCTCATACAGGATGTATGATCGCGCGAGTGAGAGTGAATGAGTACATTCAGTACAGCCATCCCCCCAGAAGTAATACCGAGAGGTAGTTCCTGGGAGGAATGATGGCGGAGCCCAATGGAGTTTAGTCGGTATTAATGGCTGGTCACCATTTGAGTCCGACACGCCCCCAGTGCACCCCGTGTGGTAGATTGGACCCTACCGTTAGCACGTGTACTGGGCTAGGACATAAAGGTCTTCTCCATTGTAAAAAAAAAAAAAAAAACATTTACAAAAAGCTCATGAATTTCTGAAGCTTCGAAATATTCTGTATCAGGTATTTTACTATAGCCGAGCTTTGAAAGGTCCATAGAGATATGGTGTGGGGGGGGGGGTAATCGTAGTTGGAATCAGTTACCTTTCCTAGACTGATTCCGTCTCGTTTTTGCATAAAAAGGGCAAGTATGGGTAGCGGCATCACAAAAGCCACATCGCTTACAAATTTTTTGTCGTTTTTCAGGACATTCTCCGAAGTGATGTCCAGGTATTCTGCAATTGTAGCAGGTACCAATGGCTGGGCGCTTATAATTTTCTACTAAGATTCTCAATGTCCCCTGACTACTTCCTTGCATATGTTGGTCATTTTTGGGTTTGTCTATTACCCTATGTACTTTGTCTGAATCTTTGGTTTGGGTTCGTCATCTTGTCGATGGAATTTGCTGTTTTGAAAAACTCGTGTTCTGGTCGGGCTATTTTCTGTCTTATTATTGAGAGGTGTTCTTAGACTAGTTGCACATTCATTTATTTGACTTGTGCGAGGACGAGTCTGATGTACTGAAGGTTTTTGATAAATATACCAATTGCTTTCATCAATTTGTCTACCGTATTCCTTTAATATTGAAAGATTTTTAATTCTTGCGCTAGTAAGCGAATTTTTGTATTCGGGTCAATTTCAAATTTCCTTTTGGAAGAAAGCTGAAACTCCATAGGTTGAAATATTTTGTGTACTTCGTGATAAAAATCAACGAATTTTTCTCCTCGGGCTTGTCGCCTAGACGCTGCCTGCACCTCTAATTGGTAATCAATATCAGGTGGCAAAAATTCCCTTTTAAGTTTCCGTTTTAATCCTTTCAAATTCTTTAGCTCTTCCAGAGAAAAGATGGATTGCCGAACGATATAGTTCATTTTGATCTACCCCTTCCGCCATACAACGCATCTTTATTTCCTTAAGAAATTCCATAAATTTGCGACCGTTGTCTCGACCGTCATACCTAACTTCCAGTCGGCAACAGAAACTCTTTTGAATCTGTGAGATTTATGTCTAATAGGCGAACTTAATCTCTTCTTCTTCTTCTTTATTGTCTTATTCTTGCGCCTTCTATGATACTCTGAGCTATTAGATTCAGTGGAAATGACTGTTTCTGATGAACTTTCAGAACTATCTGATAAACTGTCCGAAGTATCTGTTTCTTCTTACTTTTAATGTAGAATACATTTAAGCTTTCAATATAGGGGTCCCGTTTCAAAATATCGGCTGCGGCGCCGCGTCAGATTTTGAACGTTAATAACTTTTATCATACTTAACAGAATGATTTGATTTTTAGGCCAATTTGTTGAAAATAGGTTCCTCTATGCTGTATTAAAATTTGAAGTATGTATAACATGCACTAATAACAAAAAAATGTGTTTTGAATCTATCGAAAATGACTCGGAAAAGTGAAAATTTTCAGCCCATCCCGCACAGAGCCGTCAATATGGTGGACCAACCGAACAATAAAATAATGAAAAGTTTATATATAGGTCCACTGCATGTTTGTTCCTACGATTATTCGTATTGGGTTGCTTGACGAGAGCAGTTGGTGGGGGAAAGACGGCATATTCCTTTGGTTAGGCCGTTAGAAGCAGGACGGAAGGGAAAGGCTCATGCACGGCACGAGAACGAGCGAGAAAGCGATAGTAGTGCATATTAGTGCGATTTTATAAATATCTGTCGGTCGGTTTTTCTCATCATTCGTATTCGTTCAAGTACTAGCAAGCAGCCAGTCCACCGGAGGAAAGCAGTTGGCAATGACGAAGGTCCGAAAAAGTGCCCCAGCTACTGGTGGCCCATCGCAACCAACTATCGATCAGGAACTGTCGCCATGCCAGTATTTCGCCCCAACTAAAGGGCAATGGAGCAACTAATCCGCTGGCTAACATTCCAGCGTCTGGTTCGTAAGGTTGTGTATTACTTCAAAGTCGAGCTACGCTTACAAAACTCAGCCGTAATGAAGCCAGTGATGCCTATTTGGTCGGTTTGTTAGAGGATACAAAATAGTGCGCCAAGTACGTAACTTTCTCTCAAAAGAAATCAAACTGGCTAACAGTGTCCGCTGGGAGTGGGCGTAAATTACAATAAAAGCAACGGTTCTTTTCAGGACCAATCAATTGTGTTCTAGTGAGAGTTAAACTGAAACTTTCATTTTAAGATGTGTAACAAATTTTCAACAAGCAACATAATACGTTGTGTTGAAAGAAGTAGCTTGCACACGGAACAAAAATTTAAATTATTCTCTCGCTCGTTTCGTGCACTGCTTTTCCATTCCTTTCTGCTGCTATTATCAGTATAACCAAAACGAATGTGCGTGTTCCCTCACCATCCCTCTAGTGATCAGTGTTGCTTCAATTGCATGTGTTTAAGAGAAACGTCGAAGTCACATGCTTCTATTCGAGCTATTTGGCAGCCTCCGTGAACTAACTGCATGAAATGATTTTTTTGTGCAGCTTCGCGCTAGTAGCAAACAAAATGGCCCTACCAGTGTCTGATTCGTGAGATTGTGCAGGATTTGAAAGTCGAGCTAAGCTTATAAAGTTCAGCCGTAATGGTACCCGAAGAAGCTAGTCTTGTCATTTTGTTTGAGGCTACAAAACAGTTCGCCAGGCACGTAACTATCATGCCAAATATATCCAACGATCCAGCGCATCACCATCAACACCAAAGCCAAAACCAAATGTTCTTTTTAGAACCACCATTATTACCATAGAGAATTATTTGAAAATTTCCCATTCAAACGTGATTCTGTTGAATATTATTAGATTTAAATTAACGTCTCGAATTTAAGTCACGACGCTCCGGTTATGTCACAGACATTACCCACCCGTCTTTTTCTATTCGATGGTAGGAAGGACGACCACTTTGTTTTTAATATGAAGAGATGGCTTTTTGGTCACTGTTTTCATACGACAATATCTATATTTCGTCTAATACCAACGTTTCGAAGGTCTACGCCTTCATCTTCAGGGCAAAACTACAATATTTGACAATCATTACAAAAACATCCAATATTCACATTTTACACAAATTACTTACAACGGTAACAGTATTATCTTAGTCAAGTTATGTTGTTCATTTAAACAGGAAACACAGAACGCAAATCTACACTGCAAGGTCAGAAATTTGATTTGATTTGAAATTCAATTTTAAACGGTAATTTTCTACGATTTGCTGAAAACTTACACAGAAGAACCCCGCGCACATCCCAAGCAGACTGAGTAATGAAATGCTTCAAAAGGCCAAAACTGTGTGTGTTGTATACATTACCTCAATACGGAACAGATGGAAGTAGAAACGAATAAGGTTTGACAGATGCGAAACCACCAACAGTGAGAGAGTGAGTGATGGCTATGTTTGATGTGAGAGCGAGTGCAGTACACCAGAATATGCTGCATTCAAGTTATTTGTGTCGGTTCTGAAATTAATTGTTGAGCCGTCGCAAAAAATGTGGCACATTTCCAGAATCTGAAGTGCTTGGATTCTGTTATCATGCTCGAGTATTTTGGTTTTTGATAGATCGAAACTATGATCATTTTCTATCAAGTGAATCATTAGCGCTGTCTTTTTAAACTCATCAACGGAACTCGCCTCTGGCTCGCTGCTTGCCGATTTGAAATCTTTATACCGTTTTATGAGCGATCGATGTCCAGACAACCGTTGTTTAAGTTGTTGTGTTGTTAAGCCTATATATGAACTATCGCACATAGCACAGAGGATGCGATAAATCACATTACGTTTTTGAAGCGGTGGAGTCGGATCTTTCAAATTGGAAAACAGGGATGCATTAGTTTTCGTACATTTGAAACTCAAACTTACATTCTTGTGATTCCTTCGAATGATTCTGGCAAGAGCGGGTGTGAGAGCATCTACATGGTGCAGGGATCGGTATGTCTTTTTCTCGCATTCGGGAGAGGCATCACATCAAACATAGCCATCACTCACTCTCTCACTGTTGGTGGTTTCGCATCTGTCAAACCTTATTCGTTTCTACTTCCATCTGTTCCGTATTGAGATAATGTATACGGTTCAATCCCAGTCGAGGTCGTTGAGATTTTTCAGAGGTGAGAAAAATCTGAGGCCACGCCTTCTTTCGGAAGGGAAGTAAAGCCGTTGGTCCCCGGTCCATGAGTTGATGGGTCGATATCCAATACAGATAGTGGGAGTGTCACCTCTCTGGCGTCGGTGTTTGGCCTCGTAGCGGAAATAGGCCGACGGAAAATAAACAGAATTGGAAGAAGAAGAAGATAATGTATACAACACAAACTTTTGGCCTTTTGAAACATTTCATTACTCAGTCTGCTTGGGATGTGCGCGGGGTTCTTCTGTGTAAGTTTTCAGCAAATCGTAGAAAATTACCGTTTAGAAATGAATTTCAAATCAAATCAAATTTCTGATCTTGCAGTGTAGATTTGCGTTCTGTGTTTCCTGTTTAAATGTCCAAAATAACTTGACTAAGATAATACTGTTACCGTTGTAAGAAATTTGTGTAAAATGTGAATATTGGATGTTTTTGTAATGATTGTCAAATATTGTACTTTTTCTATTGTAACCGCGACTAACGGTTTAATATAGACACCCCATTTCAATATTTCGGAAGGAACAGAAGGTCGAGTTTGGAAAGTTTGTAACTTTCATTGTACTTAACCAAATTACACAATGTTCGCACTAATGATTCAGAAATATGACCAGGAATATTCTATTAGATTTGTAAGTATGTATAATTTACATGAATAAAGAAAAATTGATTTTTAGGAATCAATTATTATCTGTTCTGCCATTGGCCAGTACTATGCGACTTCCTCATGCTAACAATTCATTTCATCGTTAGCCATCTCCCTCACCAAGGCCAACAACGCCAACAAAAACGGTCCTTTTCAGGACCACCATCATTTTTGTAAAGAATAATTTGAAATATTCCTCGCCCAAATCGCCTTTTGTCCGAAAATTCCAATGAGTATCAACATATTCGAAGAACGTGTTCCTTATGTATTCTACATCTCTCCGGTTATGTCGCAGACATTACCCACCCATCTTTTTGTCTTCAGTCTTTTTTTCATTCTACTTCTTTCCTCTGTTTTAGTTTTTGTTGGTTCTAATTCATTTTCTGAATGTGATAATTCCGATTGACCGGACGCTCCAATTGCTCTAATTTTATGTAATTTCGTGGAAACCTTATTTTTGAACTTTTTTTCTGAGGCATCTTTACGGTTTAGATCATCGATTGTCTGGTCGAATACTTTCTCTCTTCTGTTCAGACTTTTCAAAAGTTTTTTTCCAATTAAGACTTCATTTCTTTAGTTGCTCGTTCTTTTCGCACTTTCTGTTCTACGCGTATTATTTCATTTATTATCTATCTTTCATTTCTGTATGTTTCTTGTTTACGCTGAGATTCTATTACGAAAGCCTTAAACAGATCAATCATACCTTTCCAATTTTCTTCTGTACCTTGTTCTAAAGCTAATATTCTTTTTATAAAATCTCCTTCAGTTTTTCGTTCCTCCTCTAATTCAGGAGTAGTATTCGAGGGGACACATCCAATACCTTTGCCTGTCTCTTCTAAATGTTCTTCTAATTCTTCCTTACGTTTTTCCGTTTTATCTGTATTCCCATTCTCTCCTTCCGTTTCACGACCCGACTCTGAAATTTCCGTTGTTTCTCCTGTAGTGTATTCGCTATCTGAGCCACTTGACTGTTCCTGTCCTTTTCTACGCAGGAATTTACTTTTCGCGTTTTTTGTACTTCCTGACTATCTTCTGGTAACTCTGATAACATTGTGAAGTACTTCGAATATAACAGTTTTAAACGTTTTTCAAGATCTGTCAGCAAGACAAAAAATTATTTGCATCTTCCCCCTGTTTAACTAAATCCAATCTGTGAATATAGTGGAATGATCTTGTTTGTAATTTCTGTTTTTGACGCGCGTGGGATTTCGATGTTTCTAATACAAGAGGAATTTCATTAAGGTTTTCGACAATCGGTTCTAATTTCTCCTCTATGTTTTTAAACGGTTTCTCATACACGATATGTGAGCCATTCATACCTCTCTCTTCCTTCAATTTATCTTTCAACTTGCGACGTTTCACACTGTCATGTTGTTACGTATCGTTGTTTCGTAACGTTTACTTGTGGTGGTGGGGCCCCACTGTACTCACCAGCTATTAGAGTCGTTTCACGGTTGTCTCCTGGAGAAATTCACACTGGGCGGACTTTTCTTCCCACACTATAGTCACTGAGCGAATCGTAATATCAAGCGGAAACAAGTACCAAAAAGGACTACACTATAAACAAAATGGACGACACAGCTTGAATATTCAGACCATACACTTTTTATTTATTAACACTATTTTTTTATATCGGAGCCAGAAGGGCTATTGAAAAGTCAAATTAGTTTTACTTGCGCTTTTATTTGATGAAATTCTCTTCTTGGTACAACGTTGCGGCCGTGATGACGTTGGTCGATTTGCTGCTGGCTGGATGCGGGGCAGGCTTCGATGTTGATGCAGGAACTGACGGACGATGGCGACGGGGGACTCCAGACGAAGCAGCAACTCGGCCTATTTGTAGCTGAGGCCTGCGTTTCACTATTGGGCCCGGAGAGTGGTACAATGCGCACTTTATCTTCAACACGAGTGTCTAACACTAAGTCGAAAGCCGTGTGGTGTCCGGCGGGCTGAAATCTTTTTGCACTATTTCAACCAAGAATAGAACCTCTGGGAACTGCTCCCATGTCGTAAGAGGCGACTAACAACATGCTAGGAGTTCCTAGGCCGAGGTTTTGTTCCGTACCGAAGACTTTATCTGGGCGGACCTTAAGGTTTTCCATATTACCCTCTTTCCAGTCTGTATTTAGTGAATCACTGACATATACCTTTTCTGATTCGCCTTTCTTGATTGTGTACCAACGTTTTAAGTTTCTTCTGGCGGTTGTATATTAGCCGTAAATGACGAAATCTAATTCTACACTAAGTAACAGAATATATTAATATACCGGCACTTCCACGCCAAGGTTTAACTTCCAAAGCTTTGGCTTAAAAACCGTTTTTAAAAAAAGGAAACTTTCATGCAGGAAATTTATTGAATTGGCCTAAGATGGAGCTGTCGAATTTCACAAAAAGCTTTTTATGTTGCAAGTGATCTGTAGTTGTGTTAAATTAGGTATTTTTCAATTATATTTGGAACCGTCTACCGACAAATCTACATTTACGAATACCTCCAAAAGTGACTTCTTGAGGTCTCATGAAGGCCTGACACTAGCTTTATGATACTTTTGCTTTTCTAAACAGTAATAAAAATCTCAACATTCAAGAACTTCACTTTGTCAGAAAATGTAGGGCCATCGGAAGCTAAAACTTCGTAAAATCGCACTCCTGGTCCTTTTTTCAGTGCAGTACTCTACGTCACTCGCTCAAATTTGCACCGCTCTTATGGTAGTCGGTATTTGCTAGTATTACTGTTCTCCCATCCATTCTGGTAGTCAAACGGTGGGATAGCAAAATTCTTACAAGTTTCCTATCTCATGCCTCCACGCGATTCTAAGTCTATTGATGACATTTGGTCCTTAGACCGCAGAATGAGAGGGTGCGAACAGAATGAGAGGGTGCGAACAGATCTAGTCGAGAAAACATTGCCGTAAAAATGAATAGTTGATCGGAAATTAGCCCCAATACGACTAATCTGACTAGTATCTATGAACACGGCTCAATACGTATTGAAAATTCGCCGCGTCTGTTTTTATGAACCTAATTTAAAGCTCCGTTATTGCTAACAAGCCCGTGCATCAGATTAACAATCCTTTATATTTCCCTTCAGTGTTCGGTATTATCGCTCGTATACTTGTATTCCACAAACAATCCGATATGGAAAATAAGAAATACTTTCCTTGATTTATAACATCTCGCGCTATTTTTGCCAGTATAATATGCTGTCACTTGGTAGTTTTCAAGCCAATAAATATATCGTAGAGAAGAAGTAGCGAGTTCTGTCCAAATACTGTTGCAATAAATAGTGATCCGGCCCATTACGCAGATAAGATTAGCTTTTCCAGGCAATACTCCCACGATCGGCTGTGTGGAGTTCAAATTGTTTTTGTTTAGGGAACATAGTATACTCTCGGTAGCCGGCTGCCCAGAGTTTAAAAATAACCAAAAACTAAACAAGATCATCTCTTTTTCGAGTGATCGTGCACTCGAAGACTAACTAAACAACTACCTAATAAAATATGCTTTACAGGTCGCATCGTTTGCTTGGAGCGAATCCTAGACCTGATACCCTTCCAAACCACCAACTCCGCGACACCTATGGAAGAGTCTGATGAATCGTCGTCCTTCCGTTAAGTAGGTGGAGCATCAACACTTCCTGTCTACCTTATCCTTTATCCTTCCCCGTGAACGATGGAGATGGGGGCGGCCGGCAATGATGGCTATCATGCTGTTGAGGTTTTAATATGGGTCGGATTGGTATGAATTCCTACTTACCACTTCCTAAGCAACTCTTATTAGATAATCAGCAGTCAAACATGATGAAGTCAGTGTGCAATCCGCCAAAATCATCGTCACAACGCAACGCAACGCAACGCAACGCAACACGAGTGTCTAACACTAAGTCGAGTGGGATTTACAACGTTTTCGGTCTAGTAGAGCCTACCCTCCGGTACTTGGGTACTGGCCTCTACAATGGCGTAAAAATCTTGCCAATCACTGACCGTTCTTGCACTCGCGTCGTACTAGTACACTACACAGAAACCGGTAACCACACTTATCCCACTCGACTGGCCGGACAGAACCTTAACGTTCGTGTGGTGGTTCTGAACGGCGAAAACAAGATCCTACGGATCAGCTTATATCACAAGACTTTTCTTACGATGGAAACGCGCGGTCAAGTATCTAGTAACTCGCTGCTGCTAGTCTTCACTCCTCCGGGCCGATGAACTATTAGAGACCGCATTCAGATTTCGCGGTATATTTTATCATTGCCCTGACTACTTTCCAACACATACCCTCCGCGCCCTCCTCGCATCCTGCCACCCCGCAATTGATGACGGTGACGATGCGATGACAGAATGATGATGGTTGACGTTTACAAACATGTTATCGTTTCGGTTGGTGTCACGAAATATGCTCAAATTTTAGTACAATGTATTGACATGCTGAACGTGCGGTACTTGTTTCCTTGATTTTTTTTTTATAATAAACAATTATAACGAATATAATAACAAATTGAATAATAAATAAACAAGCAAAATAAATAACAAATATAAATAAATAAATAAGCAAATAAATATTGAAATAAATAAATAAGTAAATAAAACTCTGAACAAATAAATAACGAAACCTACATTTGACACCAACCTGGGCTATTAAGCAGAACTTAAACGCGACTCAAACATGCAAGCACGGAGTAGTAACGGTTTGACGTTTAAATTCTACTTAGACATTTACGAACAATAATTTCAAAGTATAAACAAAGAACAGGCGTCGTCAAATACACGGGATAGACCGTACACTGTTATTTATTTATACGACAAAAAAAAATAACAATATTTACAAATATATACAAGCTGGGCTCAGTGACCAAAGCGACGATATTGTGACCTAAGAAATCACAGGTCACAATGTTCATTAAGCCCATATAAAATACCTCGAATGAGAAGTTCAAATTCCTATTCATCTAAATTTAAATGATAAACGTCCATAGCTCGATAAAGTATTTGATATTCCATTTTCTTGATTTGGTTGCTCGAATAATATTATTGAAAATATAAATAAATTTTAGTAGATTTAAAAAAAAATAGCTCTGAAAAAAACTTCCCAGTGCGAAAAAAATTGAACCCTTTAACAATTACACCTACACTCCTGGCTGAAGCTAAACATATGAAATCTTATACATTATTTTTTTTTATTTTAATCCTAGTTAAGAATATAAATATTTGCATTATTTGATTCTGGAATATCAAATCAAGACCCATTCACAGTTTAAGTGACAATACCTTTTTTACACAAAAGCCGTTTGTTAGATTTTATGCTTTCTAGATTGTGCAAACTGGACTCTAAACATAAAATTTATGCTTCGCGCACTAGTAAAGCTACCGAAGATCAGAGCTAACCAGTTCATCGTATTGTCGAGAGATTGTGAAATAACTTTAATGCTCCGATTAGATTCCATTTCTTCACTATTTCAAGCGAAAACCATACAATTCTTTACTGCTATTCTTTTGCCGAAAAAGTTTACTTGGGCGCCATTTGTAACCTCCGTTGGACTGTGGGCGGATAACGACTAGCAAATTCGCTTAGAGTGTCGAACTAGACTTTATTTTGCTCTGGGTCGGCATTGGCTCAAGGATTTACTACTTTCAACATTATATTTATTACACTGTGGTACTTCCTCAACTCCACTCTCTTAACCTAACCACGTGGTTTCAAACTTAATATACTAGGTTGTACATGCTTCTTTTTCTCTTAACCTAGTTTTAGTCTCACCCTCATGCTGCCATCATCACCGCATCCATGCATTCCGCTTTCCTCTATGTTGGTTGCTATTGCTCGTGCGTTCGGAATGTCTCTCCTGTCCGTTCATTGAAGCTGCTCACGTATTCGGGGTATTGTAGTACGCCGCGGTCCGCATCCTGCTGGCCGCTCCGTTGGTCACTCTAGTGAAACCTAAGGGTTTATACATGTGGGGTCGACATCCAAAACTCTGATCCACCGGTTCCTACCGGCTCGACGTATCGTTCTGAATTAGCGATTGGTCACGGCGCACAGTGGCGGGTCTTCAAACAAAAGTCGGACTAAACCTCAAATGTTACCTCATTTGGCTGAAAATCACAATTTAAGCTAATTTTGAGGTGCTGAGCTCATTTTTAAAGTCAAAAGTCGTGAAATATTAAATGCATTTTTCCATACAGTGTCATTGGACCTTTCTTATAACTATGATCCCGTTTTCATGATAGATTTTCCGTTACTGTTCACCAATGTCAGCAATATCATAAAAAATGAAGAACACTACTTTAAATCCATTGTATAACGTGTTGGTTTACTGTAGATTGTCTAACTATTTTACACAAAACACCATGCGCCTCCATATCAGCAACAAAGCTTCAAAATCGCCTTAAAAATTTTGCGCACCTAGGCGCAGAACGAGACCATGATATTCGAAAAGTAGAGGTTATTTCGCATAGAATGTATACTATGTGACCGTTCCGAAATGATTCCGAAATTTGTACAGATTACATTAGTGAAAAAAGTATTTTTGATCTGACCACCTCAAACATATTTAAACTAAAAAGTTATAGTTCCCAGCAAATTTACCAAATGTATTTTATTCACTAACCAAGTTCTTTCGTTCTCCTACACAATGAAACTAGTTGTGCTAAAATCGGACCAAAATCAAAAGAACAACATGCATTTGAAGTGAACAGAGCAACAGTGGTTTCGGATATGAAAATCATTAAAAAATCCGGACTTTGCTACGTTTAAACTGATGTTAAAAATCGTGTTCTTATCCAATGATCATAAAATTTTGAATATACATCATTCAATACATGAGAAATTTGGTAAAAATATAAAATATTAATATTTCAAAAATAAATTTATGAGGTTTTGGCCAGCCTTCAGCCACTGTGCGGCGGTTTGACTGGCCGGACTTAGCGATCGAGCTCTGGATTTGGTTCACCGCCTGTTCGGGACTGAGACGGATTTTTATCCGTGTAATACGGGTCCTGCGTTCGAACAACGTTAGTATAGTGAAATCATCAGCGTTCGTAGATGCAGTATCTCTAATTTAGATTTCTTGCCTGACTCGATTAACCGGAATGCAGGTGGTTATGAGTCACTCGCGAACAATTTGTAACTTGTTGAATCACCGAAAACTGTTTCACCGTGTGTACTGTACAAGTTATCGGTTTAGAATACCTCGAGGAATGGTGATGGCGTCCAACAGACTTCGCCGTTAAACGGTTTTGTTGTCCGTCAGCTATCTCCTTTCTCTGTCCAGTTATCACCACACTTGTGATAACGGCGATCATGTTATGGCATGGGTAGGTATGGCAACCTGTGGCAACTTTGGTAGAGGTGATGGGCTGATTTTGAGGGGTTTTAATCCATGCCATATTGGTTTTCTTGGTAACCTAACCAGAACGGTTACAAATGATTACAATAAGTATAGAAATGTAACTGTAAATGTTATATAATTGATAGCAGTGTAACTAGTGTCTGACAGAATCAATTTTTATAGTAAACCCCAGAGCCAGGGCCGCAGAGAGAAAATACGGGCCCGGGGGGTCAAAGGACGGGCCCCCACCACTGTGTATTGCCTGAGTACAAAAAAGTCAATGTTTGAAATCCATTGGAGTTCACTGATATTATGTATAGCATACTGAAATTTTATATTTATGTACCATTTTGTTGCTCTAGTTGTTTGTAGTGCCATTGAAGGAAAAAAACGTAGTTTTTTTCATATTTTAGGAGTTTTTATAACCTCTTCGATGGTTTTGGTGACTTTGAAAAGCGCCATTTTTGTAATAGTATTTATAAAAGTAGGGAAATGACAAGATTAAAAAAGATAAAAAACAATAGGAAAACTAAATATTAAAAGAATGTACAAAAAAGCTAAAAACAACAAAATCAACCACATAAACAAATGTCAATTGTCAAAAATGTTTAATCGAGAAAAACCAAAACAAAACCTATAAGAAATTGGTAAAGGAAAACAGGAAACTAGAAAAACATATTGCGAAGATTAAAAAAGTCGAACATTATTGAATAGATGGTGAAAATAATGAAAAATCGATAGGAAATTATGAAAAAAATTAGAATCAATGAAAATGAAAAAAACTTCTAAAAAGAATACAAACATTAAGATAAAAAATGCATAAAACTGAAAAACTCGATAAATCAAGAATAATAAAATTTATTTAACATTAAAAACAAGAAATATTTCAAGCAATAGAAAAAATAAATAAAACGTTAAGAATGCATAAAACTGGAGGAGTATATATAAAAGACAAGAATAAAATAACCATAGAAATTAAAAAAAAAATGGACGAACCACAAAATTTTGAAAAACTGGAAAAGTTTATATGATGAAAAGACGAAAAAGTAAAGAAAATTGGAAGTATTGAACAAAAACGGAGCAAACAGACAAAATAGAAAAAAGCCACACTATAGAAACACAAAAATGAAGATATTAACACAAAAAAAAAATAAAATGGATTTAAAGAATAGAAAAAGCACTAGAAATGAAATTTGAAATAAATTCAAACAACGAACTAAATGTAAAATAAAGAAAAAATGCGCATAGTGTCAAGAAAAGATAAATCAAATGTTTTTTAGGAAAATAAAAAAAAATAATGTTAACGTATAGGAAAAGTATTTTCAAAACAGGTTAAATGGAAAACATGAAGAAATAACAATATCAAATTAAATCTTAAGGAAAAGGTATAAAAAAATTATATTAAATGAACAATTGGAAAAAATAAAACTACGATAAACGTAAAACTAAAAACTATAAAATGAGGAAGAAAATAGGAGAAAGGTAAAAAATTAAAAAATAAGACAAATTGGAATGAATTTGAATAAAATTGCTTTTAGAAATGCAAAAAATATGAAAAAAAAGGAAATAGAAAAAGGCTATGACAAGTATAAATGTAGTAAATAAACAAATTCCAAAAATTGGATGGAATGACAAAAGGAACAAATAAAAAGCAGGGTATTAAAATATGAAACAATAAGAAAAAAATAAAAAGAAGCAGGATTTTCTCGAAAAATTGCGAATAAAATTAAATAACAGAGAAAAAACTATAAATTAAAGTAAGTGATAGTGATAGCAATAGAAAAAAGCAAAAGTAAGGAACGTAAACAGATGGATAAAATAAAAATATGCAAACAGATAAAAAAGGCAGAATCTTACAATTGTAGAATCTACAACTTGTATGTAATCCACAACTTGAAAAAATAGATCAATGAAATTTTAACAAAATAAAAAAAAATCCACGTAGGAATAAAAAATTGGAAAAAATATGAGAAACATGGATCAAATTTCAAATAAGGGTTTTGATTGGATTTTACGCTATGCTGGTTTCGAAAACATTCATAATCCTATAAAAACATGAATTATTCTTTTATTTGTGTTGGTGTGTTAGCACACCTTAAAATATTTCACAAGAATGTTGTAACTGATAGAAAATAGTTCAAAAATAAAAATAAAATAGTTACGTTCAGGAAGCGACGTTCAAAATCTCACGCTCACTCCTCCAAAACGAAAAGATTTTGTATGCGGATTTAACTTGCTATATTAGTTAACTAATCTTGCGAACTAGTTGGTTTTGTTTGGAAGCAGAGTTAAATTTTCTCTTCGAAATCAATCAAACACAATTTAGCAATTTAGTTGTTTCTTAGAATCATTGGCAACAGCAGGATTGTGAACTGAGAGATCTTCTCTTCATTCTCCATGACATATAAATTTTTTTTCATCCCTGGACTCTTTGCTAGAGGGAATTGGTAATCGAAAATCGCCGAAAAAGCTGCGTCATTTGAGTATGACCCCTTTACAAAAATGTTTCGGTATCATCTCGTATCTGAATATGATTTTTTATAGATTTTGTATCAATGAACGGCAAACCAAATATATTAAATTTCAAATTAAAATTTTTGGATTAATTCCGAATTCTTTTGGTATACCAAGAGTTTTTGATGACTCATTTGACCAATTGAGCTCTCAAATAGAGATAGGGTTACCACCTCTTGTGATACTTTGACCAGCAGAATTTTATTGAGCAGGGGATAAACTTCAAGAGACACATGGGTATTAGAGTGGCTCGAAAATGACATTTTTCAGCACAGCACTTTTTGAGTTCCCTTTGTGGTCCCAAATGCCTGTGCAAAGTTTGGGAGCGATCGGTTGCTTCCCGGGTTTGTGCATTGTGTTCAAAGCTTGTATGGGATTTTATATGGGGAAATCAATTATTTTGCATTTACGCTGATAAAGATAGCTATTTCACTCAATATGACCAGCTATATAAAACGATAATTCAGACCTTGGTTAACAACTTTGTCGAAGACGGTAACTAGCTACGAGTTTTCAAAAAATAGTTATAAAGATTTTAAAACTTATGGTTCAATCCAAATGCAGAAATTCATTATTTCTTCCAACACTGTCAGTACACAACGACACCGATACTTAAAACTTAAATAAATGAGAATATATTCTTCACAGAGACTTGGTACCTTTGAATGAAATGCTCAGAATGAATTGCTGAATAACATAGATGTAGTAAGAAATTGAAAACAAGACGGGGTGTGGTTTGTGTACTCCCCGGTTCCCTGTTTAGATAGATTAGTATAACATAAGGAGCACATCTTTAACGCAGGTTTACACCGCCGAATTAAAAATTAATCTAACGTGTTTGAGTGCTACTATTTAAGGGCTCTACTGTTATCTCCTTTAAAATGGTACAG
Source organism: Topomyia yanbarensis (assembly GCF_030247195.1). Lineage (NCBI taxonomy): Eukaryota > Metazoa > Arthropoda > Insecta > Diptera > Culicidae > Topomyia > Topomyia yanbarensis. The sequence continues at coordinate 272,065,206 of NC_080671.1, forward strand.
CGGTTTATATACTTTAAAACCCTATTTCTTAGCCGTTCAGAGTCAAAATTTAAAAAAAAATGCATATCCTTAGATCCCTTGAAGTCTCGGAACTGTTCCTATTGACGTTTTCGTTTGAGAATCCAGGAACGAAACCAGGATATTTATTTCAAACAAGCATTTTTTAATGAAATTGAGTTAGGTTCACGCAAAACAGAGGTGATGTTGTCGAACCAGAAATATACTTCAGGTTGGAACCCAACGCGATTTCCAGACCTGAGTTAGTTTTTGCCCCAAGCAAAAACAATACATAAATTTGTAGGTGTTAATTCTAAATATTGTAAATTGTTATTTCCCACAACAAAGATTGTAGTATGATTCATATTTGGGTCTATCAAAATATTAAGAAAGTTCAGTCGTTGACATTTTCAAGGGTGTAATGATTCTTTGTCTTATACAAAACAATCTAAAAAGGGACTGAGGAGTACACATGCCCCTCCCCTCTTCTTTTCATTTTCTGACTACGTCTATGATATTCAGAAATTCATTCTGAACATTTTATTCAAAGGTACCAAGTCTCTGCGATGAATATATTCTCATTTCTTTAAGTTTTCAACGTCGATGTCGGTGGTGCTGCGCTGCTTTTGGATTTTACCATAAGTTTTAAAATCATTATAACCACAGATATCAGACGTTTAGGCTAGAACAAAATTTCTTCAAAAACCTGTGTAAACTTTCAAATTAATAAACGTTGGAAATCCGTGTTTCACTATCGCCATCTGCGCAACTGTTTGCTACACATGTTTGACAGCTGCACTCTAACTGCATTGTATCGATCACTGCGACATCTACAAACGTTTGCCAAACGTGTTTCAGGCGTCTTATTTATTCGGAATTTCAGTGGCGGGTATTTACACACGATTCAAATCGAGCCTAAACGTCTGTTATCTGTGTTATAACTATTTTTTGAAAACTCGTAGCTAGTTACGGTCTTTGACGAAGTTGTTAACCAAGCTTTGAATTATCGTTTTATAAAGCTGGTTTTTCATATTGAGTAAAATAGCGATCTTTAGTAGCGTAAATGCGTAAATAATTGATTTCCCCATATAAAATCCCATACAAACTTTGAACACAATGCGCAAACCCGGGAAGCAACCAATCGCTACCAAATTTTGTACAGGCATTTGGGACCACAAAAGGAACTCAAAAAGTGCTGTGCCCGCTAGTTTGATTCATTTTGAAGTTTTCCCATACAACCACGAGCCACTCTAATGGGTATGCGTTGAAATCAATTCGAATTTCGAATTAAAGTGATCACTCGACAGAATTTTGGAGCGCTTCCATTGCTTTTTCTTGTATAAAACGCTTAAAAACAAATAAATATGCACTGTTTTATTTCTTATGTAGCTCGTAGCACTACGAGGAAAAATATCTTATTTTCTTCACATTCACCGTAGAGTGTAATGTTTTGGTAAAGCACTCCACCTTTCTGTGACGTTCACATTAAGTTGTATGTTATTGCATTTGTTAACAGTTTTGTTGATTTAGTTGGATGTAGTGATTCGCTTTCTCAAATATTCACAAAGAATCCAAAAGCACCAACCACTCTCGCTGTGAAGGATAACCCGAGAAAGCTTTTCTCTGCTCCTCAGTAAACAAACACGGGGTGTGAAATCACACTTCAGTTTCTTTCGAGAATCTTTGTGAGGAACATAGGGCCTGCAACCCGACGATGATGTTTATGAGGGCTGGGTGCTGGGCGATTCCTGGTAAAGAAAAGGGCAACGCAAAATTGCAAAATAATCCAATGGATTCTTCCGGGCGAATTCAGATTTATCTGAACGAAGACACGGAATTCGCCTCAAAAACCGGTGTGGCAACCCTAAGCAGGGTTTTTTTCTTTCAATCTTTACTTTCGATACTAATCCAGCGCTTTCGAAAATTGGAAATACAATAAATCAAAAATATCGATTTCAAATTGGCGAAATTTGAAGACAACCTCATGACTTCTAATCAAACCATTTATGTAATTGTTTAACCCTTACAAGTCTAATCATATTTTTGTTTCGATTATAGACATTTCAACCTTAAGGTCATTCGCTTCTTCATTCAGGTTAGGAATTTTCCTATAACAAATCTCTATTCCTGTGTGCGGGGTTGGGATTCGAACCCAGGTGAGCTGTGTACATGACATTCAATGTGCAAATTCCGCTATGCCCGCTCGAGTCTGATCTTGTTTCGATGCGAGATTTACGTTAATATAAACATAGTTGATATCAAATATGCAGTAGTTTAGAATTTTCGCCGTTCTATTTACCTCATACACAAGATATTGAATTTTTAATTGTATTCTCAAATAAATTTTTGTCGAAAAAGTATTTGTCAAAATTTTAGTTTCTGTTAAAAATCCGGGCTCTCTTCAAAACTCCGGGCTCCCTTCAAAACTCCGGGCCCGGGGGCAAACACCCCGTCCCCCCCACCCCTCTCGGCGGCCCTGCCCAGAGCATATGCATTTTAAGAGTCAAGTACAGAGGAATACACTACAGTGCATAATAAGACTAGAAAACTTTCAATAGAAACTTTGTAAGATTGCGAGCCTCTTTCTCTTTCGATTAATACGTCACTACAAAACTTGGCACTAAATTTTCAGTACATATCCAAAGCTGACCATAGTGCGTCCTAATGCCGTATTTAGGAATACAAAACTGATAGCTCGTAATTAGTTTGTTTTAACTCTATGATGTTTTTGGTAAATTTGTTAGTTTTCTTGCCGTTTTTTTGAAATTAATGGAATTAGGGTGGTCCTTGTGGTTAGGGTGTTCAAAGTATCGACTACCTGCGCAATGCCCTACAATATAATAACACAAATAAATTGAAGCAAGTTTGCTGAATGAACAAGGCTTTGTATAATGGTTAATTTGCCATGATTTTTTTTTTAAATTTGAGGTAGGGTGGCTCTTGAAAATCGGGTTGCTTATATTATCTTTTGATGTGTTAATTTTTCGTAAACGCATTGTTCTAGAACTTTCATCGTAACACATTTTTACCGTAGCACTGATGTTTGAATCCCTTTTGTTTGGACAGTAGCAGTGATTTTTACAACAAAAATGATTTTCTTCAAACCCAAATATTTAGCAATAGCATTGCAATTCGATTTTCAATCTATTAATTCAATTTGAAAGATCAACGATTGGTTAGCCAAGGAGAATTAATAAATTTATTTATTTTTTAAAGGAGGAGTTTTTGAATCAAAATTATTCATTAATTTTCAGAAAGAAGAAGTCCAGTGGGCCGAATAAAAGCGATTCGAATTAAATGATATGTTACACCTCCGTAATGAGGGGCATTGCACTCGAGAAGTACGCGAAGATTGTGAGAATTCTACTGGACGACGCACAGTGTAGCTGTACAAAACCACAGTAAACAGGTTGAATAGAGTCTTCTCAAAATATTAAGTCTTGAGGACCAAAGATAGATTTTTTACAGAACTTCAAAGGTGGAACAGATGATAAATTCTGGAAAAAAAAAATGTGTTCAAACCTATGTTATTCAAATGAATATATCATTTTAGTTAAGATTCCGATTAGGTTCGAACTGATTTCATTAGTAAAGTTATTCGGGGGCTTATAATTTCCATTCGATTTAGTCGATGCTTTCTTCTCACTCACTTTTTTTCAAAACAGTTAGGAAAGATCGACTGTAATTCATGACTCTTGAAAATTAGTGTATTTTTCGAAAATAAATGTCTGTTTGCCCCTTTCTGCCCCGAAGTATAAAAAGGTGATTTTTCATGATTTGTCTGAAGGAGACGCATGGTAGTGTTGATTACCCAGGGTACGCAATATAATTTATAAATGTCTCTTAACATTATCAACAATCGAAAAAATGTGTATTCTGCTAAAAATTCACTAAACCAATTTTTTTTAAAATTAATTTTCAGATATAGTGCACTCTATATTCGTAAATGTTGATTTTCAAACCACCCTAGGTGCCAAAATTTTGAGGTTAAAAAAATAAAACCTGTTTTAATCCACCTTGCGGTGCAATTGTGCCTTTCTCATTTCTCTAAACTATGGCTCGGTGGCTGGTTATGTTCAACATAATTGTGGAAATGTCCATTACATTCTTAGTACACTTTGTACTAATACACAATGGCTTGCCAGCCACGAACTTGATGAGTTCCGTGTCGACGGTAAAACACGTAAAAGAAAAAAATATCATACTTCATTAGCCAAATCAGCATTAGATCAATGTTATCTGCTTGCTAACTCATTTTGTCATGCAGGGGTGGGTGTGGGGAGGGCGAAAGTCACACGAATAAACGACTACCCAACTTAATTTGATATGCTTTATGATATAGTGGTGGTTTAAAAATGATGGGGCTGAGAGGGAGGGGTATGAGGGATGAAGGGGTGATGTACAGGGATTTTAAAAGGAGGGGAATGACCAGTATAGGTAGGGGGGGGGGGTAACCCCTCTCCGTATACCATCAACTATGCCCCTGTTAAAACCCAGCAACCTTATGCCAGTCAAAAAAAATTTTGGCATTCCGGGATTAGGTTGACGTTTTTCAGAGTGATTGCATAACCTTTCTATATGAAAAAGGCAAAAATGTGCCAAAATCCAAAAAATGAATTTTTGTCAAATTTATTTTTTCGAGTCTGCATCAAATCTCGACGTTTCATGCACCTTAAAGACATTTAGCATAAAAAATTCTATTTTTAATTTTTCCTATAGTTTATATAGAAGTTTTCTGTGTGGCCGCACTCTTAAATCCGTAATTCCGGAACCAGAATTCCGATCGATCCAAAATTCAATAGCAGCTGATGGGAAGGTTGCACCTTTCATTGGAGACTAAGTTTGGACAGAGCGGTCCAGCCATCTCTGAGAAAAATGAGTGACATTATTTGACACATACGCACATACTTACATACATATACACATACAGACTTTTCCAATCTCGACGAACTAAGTCGAATGGGATATGACATTTGGGCCTCCGGGCCGGGATTAGGTTGGTGTTTTTCAGAGTGATTGCATAAAAAGTGAATTTTCGTCAATTTTTTTTCGAGTCTGCATCAAATCTCGACATTTCATGCACCTTAAAGACAGTTAGCATCAAAAATAAAAATTCTATTTTTAATTTTTCCTATAGTTTATATGGGAAATTTCTGTGTGGCCGCATTCTTAAATCCGTAATTCCGGAACCAGAATTCCGATCGATCCAAAATTCAATAGCAGCCGATGGGAAGGTTGCACCTTTCATTTGAGTTGAGTTTGGGCAGATCGGTTCAGCCATCTCAGAGAAAAATGAGTGACATTATTTAACACATACGTACATACATACACACATGCACACATACTAGGGGGCAGCAGGGACAGGATAACTCCGCTAGCGAATGACGGATCTCAATAGTGGCATGTCTGTAATAATATATGTACATGGAACGATTGAGAACCAGAGCTACATGTCCAAAGCCCTGGTAAAGGAGGATGGTTGGGATGATCTGGGCCGAGGTCACCACGTAAAGCAAGGTAGGTCATAACCCCAATTCCAAGACGTGAAGCGACCCGTGCCGAGGGATGAGTGATCGAGGGGGTGAAAAAGATGCTCGATCGTTAACGGAGCCTGTGGGGTACCCCCACAGTAAGCGTCCCTTACCACGCTAATGCGGAGCTCTGGCGTGGCGGACATTTATTCTCGCGCAACTCGTTGGATCTGATATGGAGAACAAAAACAAAAATAGTAAACAAACGGAGGTGCCAAACCCCTTCGCTAGAGGTGGTTTGGCGAGGTCTCCCCCCGTGGGGAGAGTAGTGGAGCGATGAGTGCTGCATCTGAAAGCACCAGCAAAACATAAGCAAGGAGTTAAAACAGAGTCTCCTGGAACTCCGAGAAACTGTTCGTGTCGCAAGACAGAAACAGCAGGCTTATGGCAAGAGGGTGGAATGTCGGGAGAAGTCCGACAGAGAAACCCAGACAGTGGCCTCCAAGAGGGAGGGAAGCGGGAAGGTCGATACAAGCACTCAGATAGTGGCCTTCACCTTCTATGGAGCAGCCACGTCGCTCGAAGCGGCGGCCGAGTTCCCCTCGAAGGGAAAATGCAAGGGCAAGGGCAATCATAAGACGGCCTCAAACGCGAAGCGCCCTAGGAAGTCGCCAGTAGAGTGTGCAAAAACCGACACCACACGGCGTGCAACCGTTAAGGCCAAACGCCGCCTGGCCGAGGTAAGCGAGGGCGAGAGTGACCTCGCCGAGCAGAGCGTTGGTACCAGCAACCCGGCCCGACCGGGGCAGGGGGCGCTAACCCCTGGACGCTGGTCACCAAGAAGAAGCCGGCACCGACACCGGAGGTACCGCGGCCCGCGAAGAAGGCCAAGGACAGAGACGAGGCCTTGTGGTTAAAAACCGACAAGGACAAATACGCCGATGTCCTAAAGTCGATGAAGGCGGCCGAAAGCCTTTCGGCCCTTGGGCAAGATGTGCGTAGCGTAAGACGCACCAACACGGGAGAAATGTTTCTGGTGCTGAAGCGAGGCGCACAATCTAGTGCGGTATACAAGGCCTTGGCCCAAGAGGTCCTTGGTGAAGGCGCCCAAGTCAGGTCGCTAGGGGCGGAAATGACTCTCCAGTGCAAGCATCTGGACGAGTTCACGACCGCAGAAGATGTCGTCGCAGACGTTAAGGAACAATGCGATGGCACAATCGAGCGGGCCTCTGTGCGTTTTAGAGATGGACCCTCTGGCACCCAAGTAGCCTACCTCAGGCTACTGAAGGCGGATGCCACAAAGGTAACCGAGAAAGGGAAGCTGAAGATCGGCTGGTCGGTATGCCCTATTAGTATACCCCAGCCGCCTGCAGTGGATAGGTGGTATCGGTGCCTTGAGTCCGGCAACAAAGCATACGAGTGCAAAGGCATAGATAGGAGCAAACTATGTCGTCGCTGCGGCGAGGAGGGACATAAAGAGCGGGGGTGCACTAAGACACACAAGTGCCTTATCTGCACCGCTAAGAAGCAAGCCCATAAACATGCTATGGGCGGACCTTCGTGTCCCTTCGGTGAGGTAAATAAGAAGAAGCCGTGAACGTCACACAGCTAAATCTTAACCATTGTGCAGCAGCCCAACAGCTGCTGTGGCAGTCGGTCTCGGAGTCGAGGACAGATGTCGCCATCTTATCAGACCCGTACCGCATCCCTGCCGGCAACGGCAATTGGGTGTCGGACGGGTCTGGAATGGTGGCAATCTGTACAACGGGACGGTTTCCGGTTCAAGAGGTAATACACTCTTCCGCCGAGGGTGTGGCGATTGCCAAGATCAATGGTGTGTTCTATTGCAGCTGCTACGCCCCACCAAGGTGGCCAATAGAACAGTTCAACCAGATGATCGACAGGCTCTCGTCGGACCTAGTGGGCCGGAAACCGGTAGTCATAGCGGGAGACTTTAACGCTTGGGCAGTGGAGTAGGGCAGCCTCTGTACAAATAGCAGGGGTCAAGCGCTAATGGAGGCGCTTGCGAAACTCGATACTGTGCTAGCTAATAATGGCTCCGCTAGTACATTCCGTAGAAACGGAGTGGAGGCGTGGATTGACGTAACATTTGCCAGCCCGAGTCTGGCTCCAGGCATGGAATGGAGGGTAGACGAAGGCTACACCCATAGCGATCATTTAGCAATCCGCTTTAGGATCAACTATGGTGTGCAGCATCCGAGGGCGGGAGATCCCTGTCAGGTACGCGGGTGGAAGTCCAATCACTTCGACAGCGAAGCTTTCACCGCGGCCCTGGGACTGGAGGCCAACACCGACAGTCTAAGCGGGGATGCGCTGGTAGCTGTTCTATCAGGCGCGTGCGACGCCACTATGCCGAGAAAAACACTGCCAAGAAATGGCAGATGCCCGGTATACTGGTGGAGTGCCGAGATTGCAGCTCTACGGTCAGCCTGCCTCAGAGCTAGACGTAGGATGCAAAGAGCTCGCAGCGAGGATGCAAGAGAGAACCGCCGTGAAGTGTTTCGAGCTGCGAAATTGGCCCTTAACAAGGCTATTAAGAGCAGCAAGAGAGCGTGTTTCGACAACCTGTGTGAGAGTGCCAACGCGAATCCGTGGGGTGACGCCTACCGGATTGTGATGGCCAAGACCAAAGGGGGCTCCTCACCCCCAGAACGGTCTCCGGACCGGTTGGCAACGATTATCGAAGTACTCTTCCCGTCTCGAGCCACAAGCCCCTGGCCACCTGCACTACGAGACAGTGCGGGCACGGCCGAAATGGTGGCTCCAGTGACGAATGAAGAACTACTCGCAGTGGCTAAATCCCTAGCAATGAACAAAGCTCCAGGGCCGGATGGAGTTCCAAACAACGCTTTCAAAGCAGCGATCATAGCGAACCCGAACATGTTCAGGCTAGCTATGCAGAGATACCTTGACGAGTGCCGTTTCCCCGATAGATGGAAAAGGCAGAAATTGGTGCTGTTGCCGAAGCCCGGGAAGCCGCCAGGCGACCCATCGGCGTACAGACCAATCTGTCTGATCGACACGACTGGCAAACTGCTTGAGAGGATCATCCTCAACAGGCTAACCCCGTACGCGGAAGGTACGGACGGTCTGTCAAGCAACCAGTTTGGCTTTCGGAAGGGTAAGTCCACAGTGGACGCTCTCAACTCAGTGATAAATACTGCCGAGATAGCGATCCAACAAAAAAGGCGAGGTATTCGATACTGTGCGTTAGTGACACTTGACGTGAAGAACGCATTCAACAGCGCCAGCTGGGATGCCATCGCGCTCTCGTTACACCGGCTTAGCCTACCGGTGGGTCTGTACCGGAACCTGGAAAGTTACTTCCAAAACCGCGTACTGCTATACGAGACCGATGCCGGTCAGAAAAGGGTTCCGATTACCGCCGGAGTCCCGCAGGGCTCGATCCTAGGCCAGGTGCTCATGTATGACGGGGTTCTGAGACTGAAGTTCCCTCCTGGGGTCAAGATCGTCGGCTTTGCCGACGACGTAACCTTGTAGGTTTACGGGGAGTCAATTCCTGAGGTAGAACTAACCGCAGAACACGCGATTAGCACGGTGGAGGAATGGATGAGCGCGAGAGGTCTGGAGCTCGCTCATCATAAGACGGAGGTAGTTATCGTCAACAACCGCAAGTCGGCACAACATGCAGTTATCCATGTGGGAGAAGTCGCGATCACTTCACAGCGAAGTCTGAAGTCTCTCGGAGTCATTATAGACGACAAGCTGACCTTCGGCAGCCATGTCGACTATACATGCAAGAGAGCGTCGACTGCTGTTGCGACTATATCGAGAATGATGTCCAACAGCTCAAAGGTGTGCGCCAGTAGACGTAGGTTACTGGCAGGCGTTGCCGTATCTATCCTCAGATACGGCGGCCCGTCATGGTCAAGAGCACTGAGGGTAACCACTTACCTACAGAAACTGGAGAGCACCTACCGCGTGATGTGCCTCAGAGTGATATCTGCCTACCGCACGGTATCACACGATGCATCCTGCGTGATAGCGAGCATGATGCCAGTCGGGCTGGTCATTCGGGAAGATGAGGAGTGCTTCGAGCTACGTGGAAATAGGGGAGCCCGCGAGCGCACCAGGGTGACGTCGGTCGCCCGATGGCAGCGTGAGTGGGACAACTCCTCGAAAGGTAGGTGGACCCACCGGCTGATACCTAGCATATCGAGCTGGGGGGAAGACCCCATGGGGAAGTTCACTTCCACCTGACACAATTCCTGTCAGGCCATGGCTGTTTCCGACAGTACCTCCGGGCACGCGGAGGTCCCAGTCTGCCCGGACTGCCCAGGTGTAGACGAAACTGCCGAACACATACTGTTCGTATGTCATCGGTTCGACGTCGAAAGAAGAGCAATGCTTGACGTCTGTGGCTGGGACACAACCCCTGATACCCTTATTCAGCGGATGTGTCAATCGGTGGAGAAGTGGAACGCAGTCTCGGCTGCTACCATCCAGATTGCCAGTAGGCTACAGGTAATCTGGCGAACCGAGCAGCAGACGACGGGCACGGCTAACTAGTGATTGGTTAGCTAGAGCGAAAAAGGCCAAGCGCAAAAAAGGGAGTGAATGGTCTGTTCATGCCGAGGCAGCTTTGGCGCAGCGACTGGCAACCGCGTAAGGGGTAAACCCAGCCACCCCGAAGCAAGACAGAAGAGTGAGTGTATAGGCGTATAAGTGGACTGCATCATGCCAAGACGGGAGGGTCGTAGCATAGTATGTTGGGACTTAGCTATCGATACCTCATGGCGTGGCAGAGGAGTGAAAGGGTGAGCATCCAAGTCAGTCTCACACGGCATGTTAAGGGTGAGCATAAAAGTCAGCCTCACATGGTATGGTAGAGGCTAGCACAAAAGTCAGCCTAGCAAGGAGTGAAAAAGGTGAGCACACAAGTCAGCCTCGCATGGTATGTCAGAAGTGGGGCCTAAGAAAAATGTCCCACATGGGATGCCAGGGGGAAAGACAGAGGTACAATAGAGTGGCACGATCGAGAGTGAATCAGGTGATAGGGTGAGCACCCAAGTCAGCCTCACATGGTATGGGTGGGGCGAGCACAAAAGTAAGCCTAGCAAGGAATGAGTAAGGTGAGCACACAAGTCAGCCTCGCAAGGAACGAAAAAGGTGAGCACAAAAGTCAGCCTCATGTGGGAATGTTTGAGAGTGAATCAAAGTACGATTGAGAGAGCACCCAAGTAAGCCTCATACAGGACGTATGAACGCGTGAGTGAGAGTTACTGAGTACATTTAGTACAGCCATCCCCCCAGAAGTAATACCGAGAGGTAGTTCCTGGGAGGAATGATGACGGAGCCCAATGGAGTTTAGTCGGTATTAATGGCAGCATCACCATTCGAGCCCGACACGCCCCCAGTGCACCCCGTGTGGTAGATTGGACCCTACCAATAGCACGTGTACTGGGCTAGGACGTAAAGTTCTTCTTCATTGTCAAAAAAGAGCAGGGACAGGAAGGACAGGAGTCTAGACTAGGGGCTTAACGAACCCCCCCCCCCTCCCTCCGACCATACTGCGAGTTGCGGAGTTTTGCTAGGATATGGTGAAGCGAGTCTGTGCCGCTTCTGCTAAGATCCTAAGATCCCAATAATCGAAAATCTTGACCTGCTGCCTTTTGGCAGTATAGATAATCATGGGATCTCGAGAGGCGACTATGTGCAGCGAGTGGAGATAGCGGCCCTGAGTTGGGACCCAATAAAATGGAGAATAAACAAGCAACTAACATAAATGGAGCAGACACGGCGAATCCGTTCTCCAGAGGCTTAGTGAGGTGACCACCAGCAGCAACTGAACTCATTCAGCAAGAGCAGAAGGTGGAGAAGCAGCAGCAGTCGCAACAACAGCCAGGGAAGAGCGGTATGAACTACACCCCACAGAAGCCAAAAGTAGTGGCAGCGAAGAACTTGGTGGAGGAGCTTCACAAGTTTGATGATGCAAGAAACAATGTCCAAAAGGACATTAAAGAAATGGTCATCACAATCCGAAAGGTGCTACTGTCTGCCGTAAATGAATATGACACGGCAACGCGGAGGGCTGAGGTAGCCGAGCAAGCATTGGCGTCGGCTAAGGCTACTATCGTCGTAGCCCCTCCGAAGCAGGGTAAGGAGAAGCAGATTGGTGTGGAGAACACGCCAGTTTCTGTGACTTCAAAGAGGACAAGATCCTCGCCAGGAGACGGAAGACCAGGCGGGCCCAAAAAGCAGACACTCGAGGATGCTGTGGCTGTTACCGAAGAAAAAGACGACACCCAACAGGGAGAAAGCTGGAGTGCCGTCGTAGGTCGGAAGGAGAAGCACGGTAAACAGCAGAGGAAGAAGGAAGAGCAAAAAAAGGGAGCAGAAGAAGGAAGGAAAGCTTTCGGCCCGTCAGAAGGCGCCAAAAGGAGATGCGCTGATCGTCGTAGCGAACGATACGAAGTCCTACGCCGCTCTTCTCAAGAAAGTGAGAGAGGACCCAGAGCTGAAGGAGTTGAGAGAGAACGTCGTTAGAACGAGGCGCACACAGAAGGGCGAGATGATCTTCGAGCTGAAGAAGGATCCTTCCGTCCAGAGCTCGACCTACCGCGAGCTCGTTGCCAAATCCTTGGGATGCGAAGCGAACGTGAGAGCCCTGTCGCAGGAAGCCGTAGTCGAGTACAAAGGTCTAGATGAGATAACGACCATTGAAGAATTGAAGCATGCACTGATCGAGCAATGCAAACTGGATGTACCAGCGACGATCCGGATTTGGAAATCGTATGGAGGAACGCAAACGACGGCGATTCGACTACCGGTGGCCGCTGCCAGCAAGCTGGCGGAGACCGGCAAGATAAAAGTAGGATGGTCGGTGTGTTCGCTGAGAGTCACTCTGCGAGTTTCCAAGCAGATGGAGCGATGCTTCAGTTGCTTTGACCTCGGACACCTGGCGAGGAACTGCAAGGGCCATTCTGCATTGTAAAGAAAACTGACTGCACGAAGCAACCAAGGTGCTTGATCTGCAAACCGGAAGACGGAAACGACCACATGACGGGAGGCTTCAAATGCCCTGCGTACTTAAAGGCGAAGGCAGGCCAACGATGATGATAGAGATAACCCAGCTTAATCTCAATCATTGCGACATTGTACAGCAACTGTTGTGGCAGTCGACAACAGAAACGAAGTGCGACGTTGCAATTATTGCAGAGCCGTATCGTGTTCCCCACGATAATGGTAGCTGGGTTGTGGGTAGTGCAGGGATGGCTGCAATACAAGTGATGGGCGGTTTCCTGTTCAAGAGGTGGTGGATAACACACACGAAGGCTTCGTGATCGCCAGGATCAACGGCGTACTCGTCTGTAGCTGCTACGCTCCCCCAAGGTGGACACCAGAGCAGTACAATCGGAGGCTGGACGCACTAACTGATTCGTTAGCTGGACGAACACCGATTGTTATAGGAGAAGACTTTAACGCTTGGGCCGTGGAGTGGGGTAGCAGGCTGGCCAACGCAAGAGGTTACAGCCTATTGGAAGCACTGGCAAAGCTGGACGTAAGGCTGTGCAACGAAGGTTCCTCTAGCACATTCCGCAAAAACGGCCGGGAATCCATCATAGACGTAACATTCTGCAGCGCGTCGCTGATGGATAACATGAATTGGCGAGTTAGTGAGCAGTATACACATAGCGACCACCAGGATATCCACTACACCATTGGTCGGCGGAATTGTACTGTAACACGCAGAGTGAGGAATGGCGAGCGGAAGTGGAAAATAAAGGACTTCGACAAGGACCTTCTTGTGGAAGCACTTCGTGCTGACAGCGTCACTCCAATTCCGAGCGCCGATGAGCTGTCGGAAACAGTAGCGAGGGCATGCGATGTAGCAGTGCCGAGGAAAATGGAGCCGAGGAACTACCGGCGTACTGGTGGAACGAATGGCTCAGCATCCTCCGGGCTGCCTGTCTAAAAGCCAGAAGACGTGTTCAAAGAGCAAGATCAGAGGCGGTCAGAGAAGAGTGTAAAGTAACATTCCGGGCTGCCAGAGCTGATTTTAAACGCGAGATAGTGCTAAGCAAGTCCACCTGCTACAAGGAGCTGTGCAGAGAAGTAGACGCTAACCCCTGGGGCAATGCAAATTGTGTCGTTATGGCCAGGATCAAGGGTCCAATGACGCCAGCCGAAATGTGTGCTGACAAACTAAAAATTATCGTGAAGGATCTTTTCCCGAAGCACGACCCAACCGTATGGCCGCCTACACCGTACATTAATGCAGACGGTGGAAATGCTGGTGACAATCAAGTTTCCAACGACGAGCTCCTTATTGTGGCAAAAGGGCTAAAGGGGAAGAAAGCTCCAGGACCGGATGGTATCCCCAACGTGGCACTAAAGACGTCGATCCTTGCGTTTCCGGACATGTTCAGGATAGTCCTACAGAAATGCCTGGACGAAGGCTACTTCCCGGATAGATGGAAGATCCAGAAGCTGGTGTTTCTGCCAAAACCAGGGAAACCACCAGGAGATCCAGCATCGTATCGGCCTATATGACTGCTGGATACTCTTGGTAAACTTCTGGAAAGGGTCATTCTCAACAGGCTGACGGCCTACGCTGAAAGTGAGAACGGACTTTCGCAGAGGCAGTTCGGGTTCTGGAAAGGGATATCGACGGTGGACGCCATCCGCACAGTCATCGAGAGCGCGGAGAAAGCATCGAAGCAAAAAAAAGGGGAAACCGCTACTGCGTCGTGGTCCCGATCGACGTGAAGAACGCTTTCAACAGTGCTAGCTGGGGGGCCATCGCCGCAGCGCTGCACAGAATGCGGGTTCTGGACTATCTGTGCAAGATTCTAGAAAGTTACTTCCAGAACCGAGTACTGGTCTACGAAACGAACATCGGAAAGAGGTCTATTAAGGTCACGGCGGGAGTACCTCAGGGCTCCATACTCGGCCCAGGAATCAGGAATCAGGAATCAGAATATATTGGCTCAAATGGCACGTTCCCCGTACATAGTCGGGGATTTGTGCCTTGCCGTGTGTTTCATCATTTCCTGAGCGGAAGGAAAGGACAAGGAGGTGTGGGGAAGTAGAATTGGAAGGGTGGGAAAAATAACAGCACAAAACAAAAATAAACAACAGGTAAGTTAAACTCACAAGTAGTTCAACTTGCCTGCGAATAAGCCTAAAGCTCTTTACCACATTGGACAAGAAACTTTAGTATGTCTCTGAGTTTCAGTCGACCAAACATGGTTTCGTCTATATAAGGACGGCTGAAGACCCGAAATCGCAATTGCGCTACCGCTGGACAGTTGCATATCAGATGATATGAGGTTCCGTAGTCGGATTCACAAAGATCACATGAAAAAGACTCAGCGCGCTGAATAGTTGCCATGTGATAATTGAGTTTGCAGTGGCCGGTTAAAGCCCTGGTCAGCATGCCGCAGTGGAGCTTTGAAAAATGTAAGAGATTTTTCGAAACCACTGGGCATGGTTGTTCTAGAAACGCCTTTGTTTGGCGACACGTTTGTAGATTTCTCCAATAATTGCGGTGCTCGGACGAAGCCCAGGACCGTATTTTTTCCCTTATCCAACTTGTCGAAATTGGCAGCGCGGGCTCAGGACCAACGAAGTCAATCGCTGAACCTGCCCTGGCCAATTCGTCAGCCCATTCATTTCCAGTAATACCGCAATGTCCGGGCACCCAGACAAGGTAGATAGTGTTGACAATGCTTAGTTCTTCGATTTGGGTTCGGCACGCGATCACTAGCTTGGACCGGGATTTGTCTGAGCTAAGGGCCTTGATTGCAGCCTGACTATCGGAGCAGAAGTTTATAACTCTGCCGGATAAACTCAGTTGAAGGGTCGATTGCACCCCGCACATAATCGCAAAGATTTCTGCTTGGAATACAGTACAGTATCTACCTAGTGAGTGAGATTGTTCCAATCTCATTTCACGACAGTAGACACCAGCACCAGTACGTCCCTCCATCAGAGAACCGTCAGTGTAGCAAACCACTTGCGTTTGTTGTTGTCTTTCCATAAAGCCAGACAACCACTCCTCTCGAGAGGGAATCTTCACATGGAATGTCCTGTAAAGAAAACTACAAGTGAGTGTAATATCGCTGGGAGCAAGAATATCTTCACCCCATGTAACCATTTGTGACCACAATCGTGTATGACTGGTAGCAAGATCAACATGATTACTGTGCCAAAGCCCAATAACCTGCAGTCTGTATGCACATGATAGTGCTTCTTGTTTTAAGTGTATGTGTAATGGTTTGATGTTTAGAAGTGCCTCAAGAGCAGCAGTCGGAGTCGTGGTGAAAGCACCAGTCAACGTCATGAGCGCCATTCTTTGCAGATGGTTTAGCTTTGACTGGACTGTCACCACCTCTCCCCTCTGCCACCACACAAGGCATCCGTATGACAGTATTGGACGTACAATTGTCGTGTAAATCCAATAGATGTATTTAGGTTTGAGACCCCAGGTCTTTCCAAAAGTTCGTCTGCACTGCCCGAAGGCCATGCACGCTTTCTTGACTCTGAACTCAATGTGAGCAGACCAATTCAGTTTGGAATCCAATATGACTCCAACGTATTTGACTTGATCTGTACACAGCAGCTCAGAATCAAAGAACTGCAAGGGACGAACCCCGGTTGTTATTCGCTTCTTCGTGAAAAGAACCATTGAAGTTTTGCTTGGGTTAACTGATAGTTTAACTTGTCGACACCACTGTTCGACAGCTCTTAATGCCTGTTGCATTAAGTCAAAGATTGTTCCGATGCAAAATCCAGTAATTAGTATTTGGTAATCGTCAGCAAACTGGTAGGTTGGAAATCCAAGCTCATTGAGTTTCTTCAACAAGCCGTCAGCTACTAAGTTCCATGACAAAGGTGACAGAACGCCGCACTGAGGATAACCGCAAATACTCAACTTCCGTATCTCAGCCTGTCGCAGTGACGAGCAAAGTATGCGGTTACTAAGCATTGCGTTTATCCAACCTGAGATACATGCAGGTATCCCATGACCGTGCGTAGCTTCCAGAATAGACTGGAAGGACACATTGTCAAAAGCACCCTCAATATCTAGAAATACACCCAAGCTAGATTGCTTGAGCGAGAAGGCCTTCTCAATGTTGTAAACAACATCGTGAAGCAAAGTGATCGTGGATTTCCCACACTGATATGCATGTTGCATTTTGTGCAGTGGATATTCAACTAAACTAACGTTCCTGATGTGATGATCGATTATCCGTTCCAAAGCTTTCAGAAGAAAAGAACTTAAGCTGATAGGCCTAAAACTCTTGGCTTCTTCATAGCTTGAGCGCCCCCCTTTGGGAATAAATCTAACAGTTATTTCTCGCCATGCTTTCGGGATATACCCGGTAGCAAGACAGGAAAGCAAAATCTTTTTCAAGACATGTTTAAGAATATCAAATCCCTTTTGCAGTAGCACGGGAAGTATTCCATCTTTTCCGGGTGATTTGTATGGAGCAAAGCTGTCAACCGCCCACTTAACCGATTCAGTGGAAACCAATGTGCGTGCTAACGCCCACGAGTCCGAATCACCAGAATAAGATCGGTGAACATTGTTCAACTCCGGATCGATACAACCTGGAAAGTGTGTGTCGAAGAGACAATTAAGAACATCTTTTTCGTCCGTCACATAAACACCATCTCTGGTTTCCAAGGAGTTCATCTGAAAATCATTCGATTTGGAGAGAATTTTATTTAATCTGCTAGCCTCGTTCAGACTAGAGACATTAGTGCATAGGCTTTGCCAGCCAGCCCGTTCTGCAGATCTAAGACATTTCTTATATGCACTACGGGCTGACCTGAAAGCCCTGGAGTCACCACGCTGACGCCGGTTCCATGCTCTTCTCATAACTTTCTTCATTCTTTCAAGCTCAGCCCTCCACCAAGGGGTTCCCCTAGTCGATTTAACAGTACGAAGTGGACAAGCTTCTTCGTAGGATGCTAATATGAATGAGTTTGTCGTATCCACGACGTCATCTAGGTCGTCTAGTTGACTAATTGTTGGAAAATATCCATGAAATTTAGTCGCTAAGTTTTCCAAAAAGAGGTCCCAGTTTGTAGACTTAGGATTACGATATGTCACCACATTGAAGGTGACATCAAAATGATCGAAAAATATATATTTATGATCGGATAGAGACGGTTCAGTTTCATTTGGAACCTGCCAATTTCCCAGTTCATGCAAAATTCTATCAGAGCAAAGTGTTATGTCTAACACCTCCTCCCTTCCAGACCTCGCAAAAGTTGGTCGGTTTCCCACATTCAGAATATGGAGATTTGTACTACTTATGTACTCCATCAGTTCAGAGCCTCTCAGATTGATGTCTGAGCTGCCCCAAATGATGTGATGAGCATTCGCATCACTGCCGATAATCAGCGGAAGCCCATTTCTGCTACAATATGATACAACGCTTTTGAAATCATTAGAAGGAGATGATTCGTTATGCGGTAGGTATGCTGAACAATATATGTATTTTTTGTCTACGTTTCCGACAGTCAGTGAAACTGTGACAACACAGATATCGCGAGTTGTGAGCTCCGATATGAGACACGCGTCAATAGCCTTATTTGCAAGAATGCAAGCACGAGGCATTTCACGTGGGTTAGTCATGCCTGTCTTGTTGTAAGCAATGAAGGCAGTGTTAAGTAACTTCCAAAATAGAAGTTTCCTTTATGGAAATACGGTTCTTGAACCAATGCTATGGAAGCTTTACCTTCCTGCATGAGACGAGATAAATTCATATTTGCTGTACGTTTATGTTGTGCTATTCTAACCATTGTTGATTAGAGAACTGTACATTTCATCTCCAACACAAATTGCACAACAACTAGAGGACACCAAGCGAGTTGGGATGTTAACGCATTTAGCGAGCCATATCAGGTTTAAATGGGACATGATCATTTGATTCCCACGATTTGCGAAGAAAATAATGGTCCACTGTGTCAGAGATTCGCATAACACAGCAAGGGCAAAACCCAAAACGCTCCGTGCGCGACTGGCATATTTTAGACCCTCCAGTCATTAAGTCCTCGGCACGGAACTACACCTTGACTTAGGGTCTCCTACTTTCAGTCGCCTCCTACGACATGGAAGCAGGACTCCAGTGGCTCAATTCTAGGCCGGATACCACACGGCCTCTGGGCAGGTTCATCTGTACACATCGAAATTTGATAATCGAAACTCAACAAAACTTCACCGAACTACCATCAGCCGAGAGTCTCAGCAAACCCCCAGCCAACAAAAATTCGGCAAAATTAAGTGGATCATCGGTGAAAAAAAAATCGGTGTGTAGAGTGAACGTTCCGCTGCGTAATGCAGCATACTGGGGAGTTCGCCCGACTCTTCCCAGGCTCCGTTCGCCATTGAGAATGTTTTAAACCCCCTCAACAATTTTACCCATAGCACGGGTCGCATGACACTATGGAATTGGGGTTCCCTGTTTGGTAGATTTTTACCACTGAAACAGGTAGTCCGTAGTGTAATTCTTAGTCGGTTGAAACAACCACTACCGACACTAAACGGCTTATCTAGGCTGTTCGGTGAAATAAGCTGACATTGAAGAACAGCTTCCATATTTAGATGGGCGAACAGCCGCAGAAGGAAGGAAGGATAACGGGAGGAGAGAGATTTGGGCTAAGCGCTTATTTAAAGGCGGCGCTGGCTCGCCTTGTCAGGGCTGCTTTAGGGCATGTGGTATTTAGGCCTAGAACGTATAGGGCCCACTACCTCGTCCTACCACACCCGCAGTCAGCCCCCGCTGCTGGTTCGGGTCGCGAATCACAACTAGTTGCTATCGCGATTAAGCATTATCCACCACCTATGACCCGCCCGGTTGCTTGCAGCTCAGCTTCCCACGTAGCGTTCCTCCACCACCACGGGGCCCGGGTGAAAGTTACTTCCAGAACCGAGTACTGGTCTACGAAACGAACATCGGAAAGAGGTCTATTAGGGTCACGGCGGGAGTACCTCAGGGCTCCATACTCGGCCCAACGCTCTGGAATATAATGTACAACGGAGTGTTAACACTGGAACCCAGAGGAGTTGAGATCGTCGGTTTTGCAGATGATGTTGTCCTGACGATAACCGGCGAGACCCTTGAGGAGGTGGAGATGTTGACGGCAGAGACAATAGACATCGTAGAAACCTGGATGGCTGAAGTCAAGGTGCAGCTGGCTCATCACAAGACTGAGGTAGTGCTGGTCAGCAACTGTAAAAAAAATTCAGCGCGTCGAGATCAGCGTCGAGGGACAGTCCATCCCATAGATGCGTGCGCTGAAGCACCTGGGTGTGATGGTCGACGATCGGTTAAATTACAACAGCCATGTCAACTATGTATGTGAGAAGGCTGCGAGGACAACTGCGAGGACAACTAACGCATTGGCAAGGATCATGCCGAATCACGGAGGAGCAAGAGGCAGCACGAGACGTCTCCTGGCGGGTGAGATACCCGCCAAGAGATGCCTCGTGCTGCCTCTTGCTCCTCCGTGATTCTGATCCTCACTACTAAGATACAGAGTACCGGCCTTGGCTGCTGCGCTGAACTCAAAGCTGAACCGGACGAAGTTGACAAGCACGCTTCGCCGAATGGCTGTTAGTGTCGCGAGTGCTTATAGAACGATATCGGAGGCGGTATGTGTAATTGCCGGGATGATTCCCATCTGCATCATTTTTTCTGAAGACGTGGAATGCTACCAGCGGAGAAATGAACGTAATGCAAGGAGACTGGTCCGGGTGGACTCGTTGGCTAAGTGGCAGCAAGAGTGGGACAACGCGGAGAAAGGAAGGTAGACCCATCGACTCATCCCAAATGTGTCTGCTTGGGTACATAGAAAAGGGACCATCCATAAATGACATAGCATTATATTGGGGGAGGGGGGAGTTTTGTATTTTGTGATGATGTGAGACGACAGGGGGGAGGTAGGGGGTCATGTCATGCTACGTAGCATTTTTAAAGGGAAATAGGGGTTGACCTGATGTCACGACAATCTTACCCGTTTCATCTAACTAACATCGTTTTTGATTTGTTTTAAATTTTTTACGGGGAAAACGAGGGGGGTGAGGGTTACCGTCAAGCTACGTAATTATCAGGGGGGGGGGGGGTATATGGAATTTTGTGACGAAATGCTACGATGGGGTAGGGGGTGCTAAAAATCACTCAAAAAATGCTACGTCATTTATGTATCATCCCATCGGTTTAGACACGCTTCGTCACCCCTTTGCACGGAGTGTGTGAACGTGCAAGAGACGCCGGAACATGCAGTCTCCGAATGCCCTAGATTCCAGGAAGTCTGAAGGGGTATGCCTGGTGTGACAGTGGACAATATCGTCGAAGAGATGTGCAGCACGCTGTCGAAGAGATGTGCCGCACGCTTTCAACAGAGTGGTTACGAGTATACTCTCCGAGCTGCAGAGTAAGTGGCGAAGGGAGCAACAAAGAAACACCACTGGCTAGAACACCGCCGGAAAACCTCAAATCAGGTTTCGGGAGAAATTCCGCCGCCGGGGAACTCTCCGACGGTGTAGACTAGGTCCATCGCCGGGGACCAGTTGAGTAGTACGCGATATAGCACTAGGTTAGGGTCGTCGGGGCGCCAGTGATCCGGACGTCAGGCTTCACCGAAATCGCCGGACTGACCTCGACACCCTACCGGGTAGCTCGTGAGTAGGCTAGATCCACCGGTGGGGATCAGACCGAGTAGACCGTGTCGAAAAGCTAGCAGTGGGTCGTTGGGGCGCCAGTGAACCGGAAGCTACGCTCCACCCGGAATCACCGAATGGACCTCAGCACTTACTGGCTGACCCGTTGAGTAGGCTAGCTCCACCGCCGGGGATTAGATCGTGTCGACGAAGCGGGGAGCTAAATGGCTCACAGAAAGTTACATCGGGTCGGGAGCAAATTACCGCCGGGGAATTCACGGTAGGGTAGATTCGCCACCGTGGACTACCCGACAGAATCGTGACGAAAAGGGGAGCTAATTGGCTCACGAGACAAACACTGATACAGAGAGAAATTTCGTTGCCGGTGAACTCTCAGTCGGAATAGGATAATATCCGAGTCCATCTCGATAAAACTGGGAGCTATATGGCTAAAGGAAGCGGGTATTGGTGTAGGGGGAAATTCCTCCGTCGGGGAACTATCAGTCGGAGGAGTGTGAGTTCATCATTGGGGACTATCCAAGTATATCGTGATAAGGCCGGGAGCTGGATGACTGATATAGATGGAGACAACAAGCAAGAGAAGAGTCGAGAGTTAAATCAAAGCTCATAGGTCGAGCCACTCCATGAGCGAGGCTCTCAGAGAGAGCAGAAGAAAGAGGTGCGACGGAAGCACAACGAACCCCCCCCCCACCACGAAGTAATACGATGACGTAGTTCCGTGAGAAAGAAGGGCGTAAAAAGTAAGGAATGGTTTTAGTGGTTAGGCACGAACGTGAGTCGTGAGTCCCACACAGTGTAAATACACTACAGGACAGGCTTTTGAAGCTTTTTTAACCTTACTAAAAAAATACACACATACAGACTTTTTCCGATCTCGACGAACTGAGTCGAATGGGATATGACACTCTGCCCTTCGGGCCGGGATTAGGTTGACGTTTTCAGAGTGATTGCATAACCTTTCTATATGAGAAAGCCAAAAATGTTCCAAAATCCAAAAAAGTGAATTTTCGTCAATTTTTTTTTTAGTCTGCATCAAATCTCGACGTTTTATGCACCTTAAAGACATTTAGCATCAAAAATAATAATTCTATTTTTAATGTTTCCTATAGTTTATATGGGAAATTTCTGTGTGGCCGCACTCTTAAATCCGTAATTCCGGAACCAGAATTGCGATCGTTACAAAATTCAATAGCAGCCGTTGGGAAGGTTGCACCTTTCATTTGAAACTTTGGGCAGATCGGTCCAGCCATCTCTGAGAAAAATGAGTGACATTATTTGACACATACGCACATACATACACACATTCAGACTTTTTCCGATCTCGACGAACTGAGTCGCATGTGATATGACACTCGGCCCTCCGGGCCGGGATTAGGTTGGCGTTCTTCATAGTGATTGCATAACTTTTCTATATGAGAAATCCAAAAATGTGCCAAAATCCAAAAAGTGAATTTTCGTCAATTTTTTTTCGGGTGTGCATCAACTCTTGACGTTTCATGCATTTAGCATCAAAAATAAAAATTCCTATAGTTTATATGGGAAATTTCTGTGTGGCCGCACTCCTAAATCCGTAATTCCGGAACCAGAATTCCGATCGATCCAAAATTCAATAGCAGCCGATGGGAAGGTTGCACCTTTCATTGGAGACTAAGTTTGGGCAGAGCGGTCCAGCCATCTCAGAGAAAAATGAGTGACATTATTTGACACATACGCACATACATACACACATACAGACTTCTTCCGATCTCGACGAACTGAGTCGAATGGGATATGACGGTGCGAGCTCCAGAAACAGCTTCAACAACAACACTGTTTGTGCTTCGGGGTCGATTTCCGATAGCCAGAGGTCAAGGAACCTTAAGCTTCTTTCTGCAAATCCGCTCACAAAATTTTAGCGAACTTTGCGCATACTTTCACTGATTCATGTTCTGAATACAAGTTCCTCGAAATCCGGTTCGAAGGACCAAAATGTTACACCGAATTTCGGACCACACATGTGGAATGTGAAGATCGGATGACACTCTGTTGAAGGTCCGCTGCAAACCAACGATGGCACCGTTTATTTTTTTTTTTCAATTTGTTTATTTGATAAGGCACGTATGCGTTAGCTTAAAGGTGCCATTTTTTCATTGTTTTACATTTTGAATTTCTTAAAACTAGGGGGTTACACATTTCAATATTATTTTGTTTTATATAATGAAACTAAAAAAAAAAAACTTTACAGCTAACTTATACATATAAAAGACGGTATAATATAATATTCGTAAGATTTGGGGGACGGATCATTTTGTGTGTTCTTTGTATAGTAATTCACTTTATGATTTTTAGAAGGGAGATTGTAGGAGAAATTAATTATTAACTAAGCGGAACATTTTACAAGCTTATTAACTAGAGATAACTAGAAAGAGTGGTTCAAGATTAAGGGGAATTAATTAGGGCTATTTTAAAGTAGTGGTACTGTTGTGCATTTCTTAACGAGATTAAATATTGTTCAACTAAAACTAGAAGATAGGGGGGCACATAAATTTTGGGAAGATATTCAAGGGGAGAAGGGGGTGAAGTCATACATCTGTGTATCAGAGACATGGGAGGGTGGGTGGATAAGGCTGAAGGGGGGGGGGGTGAGATATAAACTTTCAGTTTCCGGCATCAGGAATTAACGGCCAGGATTACAGATTCGAACGGATTGATCAACTAACACTAGAAGATAGGGGGGCACATAAGTTTTGGGAAGATATTCAAGGGGAGGAGGGGTGAAGTCATACATCTGTGTATCAGAGACATGGGAGAGAGGGTGGACAAGGCTAAACGGGGGGGGAGGGGATATAAACTTTCAGTTTCCGGCATCAGGAATCAACGGCCAGGATTACAGATTCGAACGGATTGATCAACTAACACTAGAAGATAGGGGGGCACATAAGTTTTGGGAAGATATTCAAGGGGAGGAGGGGTGAAGTCATACATCTGTGTATCAGAGACATGGGAGAGAGGGTGGACAAGGCTAAACGGGGGGGGGGATATAAACTTTCAGTTTCCGGCATCAGGAATCAACGGCCAGGATTACAGATTCGAACGGATGTATCAAGTATTGGGACGCCGGGCGGTTTTCCTCGAGCCGGCAGGGGTTCCTCCAGACGATTTCGTAGTACGGCTCAGATACGGATCGGAAACACACCGCGTTGCGCGTGTGATATTGTACTGTAGATCTAGTGTTGTTGGTTCATTCGACAGATGTTTTGTCTCGTCTTGGAGTCGTATCAAACCATCGTTGGGGTACGGTAGGCGGAAGAGGGCACTTCTGGGAATGATAAGAGAAAAGATAGGGGCATTTAAATTTGGATATTGATGGTTTTGAGGAACGTGTATACAAGGGACATGTAGAGAATATCGCGGCTTGCTAGTACATCTCGAACCGGGACATTGGGTGATCTTCCTCGGGCCCGAAGGGAATCGAATAGTTGAGATCTGGCAGAACAGTACTCGGCGCATGCCCAGACAACATGTTCGATTTCGTGATAACCGTTGCCACAAGCGCAGATACCGCTATCCACGAGCCCAATACGCCGGAGATGTGCGTCCAGCGTGTAGTGATTGGACATGAGCCGAGACATCACGCGAATGAAATCCCGACGCACATCCATCCCTCTGAACCAAGGTTTCGTCGATACCTTAGGGATTATCGAATGTAGCCACCTTCCCAGTTCATCATTGCTCCATGAAGTTTGCCAACTTTCGAGGGTTCTCTGATGAGTGATACTGAAAAATTCGCTGAAGCTAATTGGTCTTTCATATATGTCACCTTGTAAAGCGCCCGCCTTAGCTAAAGAGTCCGCTTCTTCATTACCTGGAATGGAGCAATGCGAGGGAACCCAAACTAAGGTAATCTTGTACGATCTTACAGACAAAGCACGCAGGCGGTCCCAGATTTTCCCCAGAAAATATGGAATGTGCTTTCTAGGTTTCATTGAATGGAGAGCCTCGATTGAGCTGAGGCTATCCGAGACAATAAAGTAATGATCGGTGGGCAAAGTATCAATGATCCCAAGGGTATACTGAATAGCAGCAAGTTCTGCGACGTAAACTGAAGCAGGATCATTGAGTTTGAATGAGGCGGTGAGGTTTTGATTGAATATACCGAAGCCAGTGGAGCCGTCGAGGCTTGACCCGTCGGTGTAAAACATCTTGTTGCAGTCGACTTCTCGAAATTTACTATGAAAGATGCTTGGGATCACTTGCGGGCGTATGTGATCCGGGATTCCACGAATCTCGTCTTTCATGGATGTGTCGAAGAATACAGTTGAATCAGAAGCATGAAAGAGATTGACACGGTTGGGATAGTATGAAGAAGGATTGATATTTTGTGCCATGTAATCGAAGTACAAGGACATAAATCGGGTTTGAGAATTGAGCTCGATAAGCCTTTCGAAATTTGCAATTACTAACGGGTTCAAGATATCGCATCGGATGAGCAATCGATATGAGAGTTCCCAAAATCGATTTTTCAGCGGAAGGACGCCCGCCAGCACTTCTAAACTCATCGTATGTGTCGAGTGCATGCAACCCAAAGCAATACGCAAACAACAATATTGGATTCGCTCTAGTTTGATGAAATGTATGTTCGCAGCGGAGCGGAAACAGAAACTCCCGTACTCCATCACCGACAATATTGTTGTTTGGTACAGCCTGATCAGGTCTCCTGGGTGGGCACCCCACCATGTTCCGGTTATTGTACGGAGAAAGTTGATCCTTTGCTGGCACTTCTGTTTCAGATACCTAATGTGACATCCCCAGGTTCCTTTAGAGTCGAATCAGACCCCGAGATATTTGAAAGTTGAAACCTGAGCAATAGTTTGACCCATTAATTGAAGCTGTAGTTGCGCTGGTTCACGCTTCCTTGAAAATACGACTAGCTCAGTTTTCTCCGTGGAGAACTCGATACCTAGCTGGAGGGCCCAAGCAGACAAATTGTCCAAGGTATCTTGCAACGGTCCTTGCAGATCGACGGCTTTGGGACCTGTAATAGAGATCACACCGTCATCTGCAAGCTGCCTTAGCGTGCAGGAATTGACAAGACATTCGTCAATGTCATTCACGTAAAAGTTATAGAGAAGGGGGCTTAGACATGAGCCCTGGGGAAGACCCATGTAGCTAATTCGTAATGTCGATAAATCACCATGCGAAAAATGCATATGTTTTTCAGACAGCAAGTTTAGCAAAAAGTTGTTTAGAGTCGGTGAAAGACCATGCTGGTGCAGCTTCTCAGAAAGAATTTTGATAGAAACTGAGTCAAAAGCCCCCTTTATATCTAGGAAAACTGATGCCATCTGCTCTTTGCTAGCATAAGCCATTTGAATTTCTGTTGAGAGCAACGCAAGACAATCGTTCGTCCCTTTGCCTTTGCGGAAACCAAATTGCAGATTCTTAAACAAGTTAAATTTGATTCTGTCTGGCCCTGGGGCTTTATTGTTACATGATAAGAGAGCAAGTGAGAACTCCACCATCGAAAACGGTGTTTCGTTCGCGTTATTGTGAGGGACGCGGCGCGGTAGATCTTCTGTGCCGGGGCGGAATCCGGACAAACCTTCTTGGCAAAATCGAATATCCAACGGTTTGAATATTCCACGCTCTCATTGGTACTGTTTCGGTTTCGTAAGCGCCGGGCCGTACTCCAAAGAGTGCTCATCGATGTTTCTCTCGTTAGTCCGTCGACGAACCGGCGCCAGTAGCTACGTTTTTTGGCTTTTATCAAACTCTTCATGCGCGTTTCCGCCATCGCGTACTGTCGGTAGCTAGCTGGCAGCCCGTCGTCCCGGAAGGTCTTATACGCAGCGGCCTTCTCCGCGTACACGTCTGAGCACTCTTTGTCCCACCATGGATTGGGAGGACGCCCACGTGAATTCGCGTCTGGTACGCGTTTAGTCTGAGCTTGAATCGCGGTATCGAGAATCAAGCCAGCCAGGAACCCGTACTCTTCCTCCGGAGGAAGCTCTTGTGTCGATTCTACTTTTTCGGATATCGCGGACGCGTAGCTCTTCCAATCAATATTTCGTGTGAGGTCATACGAAACATTGATTGTATTCGGTGGCCCTGAACCGTTAGCAATATTAATTACGATTGGCAGATGGTCGCTGCCGTGGGGATCAGAGACTACCTTCCACATGCAATCTAACCGCAGCGATGTCGAGCAGAGGGACAGGTCTAAGGCGCTCGGACGCGCTGGAGGGGCAGGAATCCGTGTCATTTCACCCGTATTCAAAATGGTCATATTGAAGTTGTCGCAAAGCTCATGGAGTAGGGTAGATCGATTATCGTCATGAAGGCAACCCCATGCCGTGCCGTGGGAGTTGAAGTCACCTAAAACTAGCCTCGGTGCGGGGAGGAGTTCCGCAATATCGCAAAGCCGTCGGTGGCTAACTGAGGCTCTAGGGGGGATGTAGGTGGAAGCAATGCAAAGGTCTTTGCCTTTAATTCTGGTTTGGCAAGCGACAACTTCAATGCCTGGTGTCGAGGGGAGGTCGATCCGATTGAAAGAATAGCACTTTTTGATCCTCAAAAGTACTCCTCCGTAAGAGTCTTCTCGATTCAAGCGAATAATATTAAAATCGTGGAAGTGTAGGGTTATTTCTGAAGTGAGCCATGTCTCGCATAGGGCAAATGCATCGCATTTCAAATTATTTAGTAAGATTTTAAACGAATCGATTTTCGGGATAATGCTTCTGCAATTCCACTGTAGAACAGTGATTAAATCCTTGACCTCGTTCGATGAATTAGCCATCGAAGGATACAATCGCTGAAAGGAGGGGCCATTTCGCAGTGAACTGCATCAAGAATGTTTTTACTGCGGGGAGAAAGCTTATCAAGATACTTTTAAGGGGGTCAGAAATGTTTAACGCTGTAAGAATACGGTCCACAATGTCAGAGAAATTTATTAAACCAGCACTGTTTTCTTTCTCTGGCTGAGATATGGGAACACTTGGGGTTTTTGATGTTCCTGGAAGTGCTGGGAACTCCTTTTCTGAGCTCAGGTTACTGAGACCGGGAGCGACTTGCTTCGGTTTTGCACCAGTACTTCCTTGAGTAGTTATTTTAGGGGGACCATGAAGAGACACCTTCTGGCCTTTACGACGAAGCTTGGAAGAGGAAATGTTCTTCCTTTTTCTACTACTTCTAGGCACAGCAGAAGATGTTCCCTCCTGGGGTTCATCACAGTCGCCTTCGTCAGTAGACAAGTTGGTAAAGATGTTCGTAGAGACAGGTGTCGTAGCTATCTTAAGCATTTCTGCAAAAGATCGCATAGAGCGTCCCTGAAGGGAACGCTTAAGATTTTCCTCGCGCTGTTTGTACGCGGGACATGAAGGGAGATCATGTGGGTTTCCCCCACAGTAGAGGCACTTTTCAACATCTCTACCACAGGAATCATCCGCATGATTCCCACCGCATTTCCCACAGCGGGCTTTATTGCTACAATGGGAGGCTGTGTGTCCCAATTGTTTGCAATTAGTACAGTTCATGACCCGCGGCACAAAGAGGCGAACAGGTAGACGAACCTTGTCAAAAAGGAGGTAATTGGGCAGGGCAGAGCCGGCGAAGGTCACCCGATAAGAGTCTGAGTTGACGTATGTTTTCTTCCCGTCAGCTGCGACTGATGCTGAATGTAAACGTTTGCATTCCAGTATCTTCACTGGCTTAAGCATGGGGTCTTTGAAACAGCCAGTCCCATATTTTAGCAGGTCCTCGCAATTCAGACTCGAATCGGAAACGACCCCACTGACTTCAACCCTGCTAGCTGGAATATACACCCGTACTCCCTCGTAAAGGGCTCGTAGCCAGCAATATCGTTTGCCTGAGTTGAACTGTTAACCACCACCCGAAGCTTATCAGGGCGAATTTTCGATATTTCTGTCACGGCCGAATACCGATCCGCCAGAACTCGAGAAATCTGCAACAGATTCAAACACTTTTTTCTTTGGTCCGAAAGAAGATCACAAATGGCCCGGTGGCCGAGCTCGGATATACCTTGAGCCGGGGAGCCGATTTTATTTCGACGTCCATCTCACCTTGAGATGAACCGCCGTCAGGGGAAGTCATTTTTGCACGGGCCTATTGCCCAGTGCACGTTATTAAGACAACCAAGAAGGGGAAGCGAAAACTAATACTTAGCTTGTGTATGTAACGGTATCCAGACGGCTTACTAGAAGAACACTGTTTCACTTCACTGACCGGCTAACGGTACTCAGAAACAGAAACACAAAAGAAGGGAAAAAATACTGAAACCTCAACTAGGCGCAGAGTGTGCAAATAACCTTGAACACGGATTAACACTATTTGTCGCTATAGAGTGTACGGACCGATGACAAAAGACTTCTATCTCGACTGAGTGCTCGATAACGAATGATGGCACCGTTTACTCCATAGTTAGTCCGGCGAAGAGGTAATCGGGGGAATAAGTTATTGCGAAGGGCGCGAGGGCGAGCGTTCATATTTATCGCACTGAGAAGCTCGGGGCAGTCAATTCGATCTTGCAAAATATCCGAAATCGTCATAGCACGGAATAGGGTAACCAACCAATGTTGGACCCCTAAAGGAAGTGAAATTACGTGAACGTCAAAAAATATTTGCTTGCCTATGTTTTTTAATGCAATACATACACGAGTCTGCTCCAAAATTACTGTTCTTGAAAGAAAACTGTCAATGGATGTTTTATACATTAACATAAACTCGAAAATGACATTTCTTCACAGCATGAATTTTTAACATTTCGGACCCTTCCACACTAATTTGGACAGTGCTCCAAGCATATTTTGGACACACTGAATGTGACTGAATCTATTTTGGAAGCAGTGAAGTTTTTTCTACTAAAATGACCTACTGACTCGTTCTCTTTGCAGTATTTTTAATGCATGAAAGAAGAACATAAGCAAATCAGTGACTGCCAATCAAAAATGGTCCATTAATCTTTCTATGGAAGGCTGACTGCATGAAGTATTTTTTTAGTTCTATCGTTTAGAGAAATAGAAAAACTTTCGGTACAATTAGATTACTGCAGACTTAACAAAGCAGAATTAAATGTTATGCAATAGAGTAAACAATAATATATTTCGTGTAACAATTCATCTCCAGCAGTATTATGGAGTAACATCCTCAAGCGGATGATAAATCAAGGTTCAAAATTCGTCAGGAATCTTGTACTAAATTTTAATTTGTAATTCTTTTGTTTACGAGGTGGTTTTCTTGTTATTCTTTCTTAGCTCAGTTTTTCTTTTCTTTTACTTTCCTTTTTTCTTCAGTTTTCGCCTTGTGGTATTCAACTGTTCGGTGCAATGTTAAAACAGCAGGACTACGTCGCTTGAATCGTGATGTTCCTGTTCGTGTGAGTGTTTCAGGCGATTCTAGGAATTCAGCAAGCACACTCTTATTATCATTATTTAGCTGTGATATGTCTCTTAGATTTGTCAACATATAGCTCATCGAATTCAACAATTTCGAACTACAAATGTTTTTCAACATGGATTTCAGAAGTCTCCTCTTTGGTCATATCGTTTGATTTTCGACATCCATTGGTTTCAACATTTTTAAATAATTTGACCAAAAAGAGCAGGCGACCTACCGTTACGAAATTTTTCACTTTATGATTATTCTAACTCGATAAACAAATAGCTGCCAAGAAAAAAAATCGAGGGGTGTCCAAAATAAGTTGATATCATTTTTAAGACATATTGTGGACACCAATTATTTAAGATTTTTTAGATAAATCATTACGAAGAAACCTTTTCAAACACGTAACATACATAATACCAAATCAGATAAACTAATTAAATCGATAAAAATATTATAATTGTACATTTAAATCCAATTTGAACATGTACCATTCCCACCGGTTTCTCTTGGCTATCGTTGAAACATGAAACGTTTTTGGTGATATTTTTGAAAACTGTGGATTCTGTTTAATTTTAAACAATTAGAGATGAACTAATGATATTGAAACTTAATAAATGTAATTGCTGCATCAAACCAAATTCAGAGACAATTCAGAGACACTTGGCAGTGTAGGAGGCAAATACATTAACAGGGTCCAAAATATGTAGGGGTCCAAATTGGCTTGGTTACCCTAGATCCCGCCTCACTTGCAATGTGTCGAGTCCAATAAGCAAACCCCGGCTTTCGTAACTTGGCATCTGGTG
Organism: Topomyia yanbarensis; assembly: GCF_030247195.1. Classification (NCBI taxonomy): domain Eukaryota; kingdom Metazoa; phylum Arthropoda; class Insecta; order Diptera; family Culicidae; genus Topomyia; species Topomyia yanbarensis. The sequence continues at coordinate 272,096,534 of NC_080671.1, forward strand.
AGGGTTGCTCCAAGGCAATCGACGAAGGGCAAACCGAACAAATCTGCGCTGTACTGTCTCAATTCGATGGACACCGTTAAGACAATGAGGGTTCCACACAACTGAACAATATTCCAGAGTTGATCGAACGAGTGAGAAGTAGAGAGATTTCAAGCAGAAAATATCTGAAAAGTGCCTAGATATTCTCATTATGAACCCCAAACAGCGTGATGCTTTTGCGACAATATAGCTGGTATGCTGTTTAAACGTCAGTTGTTCATCGAGAAAAACTCCGAGATCTTTGACACAACTCGCTCTGTCAATCGTGAATTCAGCTAGACAGTAATCGAATCGAATTGGCGTTTTTTCCTCGAGAACGTAATGGTCGGTGTCAGTTTCTCGTTGGAGAAAACATTCGCGAACTTTTCAGAGAATAGTTTGCAAATCTCCTGTAAACTAGAGCTCATACGTCCTCCATAGCTCATCGTTGAAGGCAACCCGAATTCCTTTCTTTACTCGTTTACATGCTTCCAGAATGCTTTAGGTTCGGACTTCAACTTACGTTGCACGTTTCGCAAGTAATCGGCATGGCAACGCTTCGATGTCTTTTTATAGACTTGGTTAACATGAACGTAGTGTTGTCGCAGCACGTAGCCACCAAACTTGGAATACTTCATCAGAGCGGCTCTTTTAGTCGCTTTTAACCGTCTCAGCTCAGCAGTGTGCCTCGCTGGGTGCTTAGATTGAAGGCCACTTCTTTTGGGTACATAGCGATCGATGGCATAGCTCATAACATTGGAGAAGGTCTGCACTGCAACGTTGACATCATCATTGTCGAGAATTTCAGTCCAGTGGATATTCGACAGGAAGTCAATAATCCTATTATAGTCGGCTTTTCTAAAATTATAGCTGACGGTGTCAGAAGCATTGCAGTCATGCTGCACTCGAATCGCTTCAAGCACTATATGCAGGGGAGGGTGGTGTCTAACAGTCTTTACCAGGGGAATGGTGCTGCGGTAACATTTGGCGCGTAGTCAGATTTGCTCGAAAAACAGAGATCAAAGATTCTGTTGTTCTCGTTCACCACATTATTCGTTTGGCGCAGCAGATTTAGACAGTAGCAGTCAAGCAAACTGGTGATACCATCATGAAAAGATGACAGTTCGGGATCAGCGAACATAAATCCGTCAGAAGCAGAGCGCCATTTGAATCCGGAGAAATTGAAATCGCCAAAAATCAGGATCTCATCAACCGGGCTTGCTAGAGCGGAAATCCGTTCCAGTGACTCAGTATGTGAATCAATCAATGTCGAATCGCGAGTTCAGTCCGGTGGAAGATAAACCACGCAAAGAAAAAGTGCGTAGCCAGCCAGTTTGATTCGCACCCACACCTGCTCGACACAGACCCCCAAAGTATCGTCAATCAGTCGCGCTTTCAATCGACGATGGATAGCCACAAGTACCCCGCCGCCGGCAGCCTTGAGACTGTTCCGTGAGCTGCGATCAGTACGGAAAACATCGCAGTTGGCACCAAATGCTTGCACTGATAGAGTGCTATCGCTAAGCCACGTCTCTGTGAGGGCGGTTATGTCGAAGCATTCATCCGAACTTGCTATCAAATAATCGTCGATTCCTGAATTCATACCGCCGGCATTCTGATAATATATGTGTAGGTTTTAATGCTGCGTTTGACTGGAAGCGAGGAGCTGATCAATGCTTGCATTCACAAAATCAGGTTCGTACTTGCCGTTGGTATCGATTTGGATGACTCCTTCACCACTCCTGCACACAGGACCGGGACGATTGGTGAACGCTGGCTGCAATAGCTCGACTGTGGCAGGGGGATCAAGGGCTTCCATAGTGCAAGCTGCAGTGCGTCCCAGGGTGCGATGAGTCATACCAGTATAGCATAGAGTGCTTAGTCCTTCTGTGATCGTTGTAGAGCCGAATGTGCTATGAAGAGACGTGCTCGTTACGATGGGATCAAAATATTGTTTTTGACATTGAAAATTCACAGCGGCGTTAGAGTTGTGTTCATCAGCAGACTGTAAGTGAAATTTACATTTAGGGCGTGCAGCATCTTGTATTGCTTCGGAAGGACATATACCTTTCTTGGCTTTACATGACACAGAAGTCGCCGATTCGTCAGGTAGACCGAGATCGCTCGCAGGGGTACAAGAAGTTGTACAGATGAGTTTATCCAGAATAGCTTGGCGCTACTATCCACCACCAGATGGATTCTTCTCCGCCGCAATCCTGATGATAGGTCGTTAGATTTTTGAATTGGTCACAAATTCACGGAAGTAGATGTTCTCCGGCCAAGAGTTTTTGGACAGAGCCTTATCCCTGTATGATTTGCTAACGCCAACTTTGAAAGTAAAGAAGCTTAGAGATGAAAGATCCTTCACTTCACTCTAGAAATGAATAACAAATTTGCACCAAATTAGAAAAAATGCACTTAATTTCCAAATTTGCATCAACTTTGCACTCCCTCGCAGAAAAAATTGTTTAACAAACGTCCTACGCTGATTCACTTTGTTCGACGTTTTGTTGAATGTAGGGCTAATTTTTTGTAGGGTTCTGACGTCTTACACGCAACGCAAAATACATTGCACGCAACGCAAAATGCATTACGAATTTCTATTTTGATGGAAAGAAATGCATTTAATTTAGCTGATTTTAAAAAATGCATCACAAGTGATCAGCCCCTAGATTTGGATCATGGAGAAGCTTTTAGTAAAAAAGTTTTCCTAACAACTTTTGACAAATTTTTATAATTCATACTACTTGCAGTCAAAAGTAGAATTTTATTTTTGAATATGATTCTAACCGCCATTTTAAATCAAAATGCTTATAACAAAAATTTTCTGAAATGTTTAGTTCTCGAGATATTTTAATTTTTTTTAACATTACAATATTACGACCTTTTCATAAGTTATTCTCGTTTTTCTATTAACAACAATTAGTTTTTCGTAAGACCCATAACATTTCCTATAACATTCCCGGTGACAACAAGGCGATATTGTAAACCATTTGAAAGCTACATGAAAACAACCAAAATATAATTCAACTATATAGTTCAATCATCAGATCCTATGGTTGAATAATATTTTGATTGTTTGTATAGCTTTCAAACGGTTTTCAATATCGCCTTGATGTTAGTGGGAAAGTTAAAGGAAATGTTATGGGCCTTACGAAAAACTAATTGTTGTTCATGCAAAAACGAGAATAACTTCTGAAAACGTCGTAATACAAAACAAAATAATTGTGTTGTTAAAACAAAATATAAAATATCTCGAGAACTACTACATTTCAGAAATTTTTTGTTATAAGCATTTTGATTTAAAATGGCGTTTAGAATAATATTCAAAAATAAAATTCTACTTTTGACTGCAAATAGTATGAATTATAAAATTTTGTCAAAAGTTGTTGTTAGGAAAACTTTTTTTATTAAAAGCTTCTCCATGATCTAAATACACTGAAAAAGCTTATTTTATGTCTTTAAAACGATAAACAGACTTTTGACAATTTATGATGGGGTAACGCGAATAACTTATAAAAAGGACATAATTACATGAATTAATTGTTTTTGTTGGAGCAAAATTCCAAATATCTCGAAAACTATCGCATTTGGGAAGATATTTGTTAAATGCATTTTGATTTAAAATGATACTTAGAATTATATTTTGTAATAAAATTACAGTTTTGAATGTCAATTAGTATGAAATTTAAAAACATGTATGAAGTTATTATTAGAAAAACTTTTTTTGATAATTTCTTTATCATGAAATCACATTCAAAATGTTTCTTTTCTCTTTAGATTTTTGTTGATAAAATATAAAAAAATTTAAAAAATGGTTTTTTTTGCGATTTGAATTTTTCACAAAATGTTAACAAGTATTGTCAAAAAATAGACCTATGAACGACATGCTTTGATCGGATCTATCAAAACGTGTTGCCGTTTCATAGTATTCTTCAGTATTTGCGACTTGTCAACCAAAAATCATGCATAGGGTTCTTTAAATCTAGTTTTCGGTGAGTCAAAAAATGATCACCCTTTTGTATGGAACCTTGGCGTATTTAATTTGTATTTATTTTTACTGTAAAAAAAAGTGTAATAGAACAAGCAAATTTTGAAATTATTGCCCTTTTGAAAAATTGCCCTTCTATCAGAATATTGCAATTGCCAGAAAAAAATCATGGAGATTCATAAACCGAACACAAATATAAAGTTTCGTTCGAATCGATGATTGTCACATTTTGTGGTCGGCCGGTTACTCATGGAATCCCTCAGTTGTCAATGTGACCCGAAGAGACTTTTTGACTAGTAATAATTCAGCCAGCAATTTAATATCTAATTGATTATGTTTTTATTTTGATGGGAAGGGGAGGAGGTTGATTTTTACCGTTTTTATCAGTTATGTGTCCAACAAAAAAACACCTTTAACAGGCCAACGAGGGTACCCATAAATTGAAATGCTCATAACTATGGCTTCCTTTAACCGATTTGGACACTTTTAGGTGTTTTGGATTCAGGAACTCGTCTACTTTTTGATGCTATAAAATAGATCCGGAAGAATGGACCTGGTTTTTGGTAATTTGGAATTTTCCGGAGTAATGTTCCAGTACTAGGGTATGATTTTCAAAATTTAATAATGTCCTAGCGAATATGAGTATCAAAACTCTTCAAATTGTCTCGAAAGTCTGTTTTTTATTGTTACGGGACCCTATGGCAATTTGAAGAATGGAATTGGCCTGGAATGGCCACTCACGGCCACACGGGAACCTACTTCGGAATGTCCGTTCCGGGGTCAAATCACCAAATGGTTCCAAAACCACGAGATACAGCCTGCTGATACAATTTCAAGAATTTTGATACCCATATTGCTAGTAAGTTCGCAAATAGTACCCCAGCACTGGAACCTGCTTCCGAAAACCCGGATTCCCGAGAAGCGAATGAAGTAACCCGATTCATTTTTGGGCATTTTAGTTTTGTGGGTACCCGGGTACCCACGTCGGCCTGTTACGTAGTACAAAAATTCGGAAGCCCCTCCTCACTCCCCCTTACTATAACAACAATATTATTATTCCAAAAGTTTGACTTAGTGAAGTTCAAAGATGTCACAAAGTTTCAATTTTCAGCTATGGATTAAACATGGGAATTTCATTAATTGAAACTTAAAAATGTACCCGGGTACCGCGTCGGACACATAACGGTTATAAAAGAAAGATAAAGATACAGGTCAAATATATAGAAATTCTTTCAAGCCGCTGGAGGGTCAAGTCTTGAATACCAATCAACTCAACTGGACAAATTGAGAAAATCAGCCTTATTCTGCATTATGACGGATCCCTTTTTCGAACGAATGTGATTGGCATTCTCAATAACGACAGCAAAATCAAACGGGAGCCTACTTCGATCGTACCAAATTCGTTCGAAAATGTGATCCGTCGTAATGCAGAATAAGGCTGAATGTCTTTTTTATTGAGAGGGAATCTTTAAAGACATTCCGACCTGATGGGTTGTCGTAGTGTACGCTTCTTACTGCAGTGCTTTGGAGTAAGCCTACCAACCAATGATGTAGCCAACCATAGCCCCCGCTTCCGAAGCCTAATTTAAAAAAAAATTGAGGCATAAAAATGGAAGCTACCCGAAGTTTGGAATCCATAGAAACCCGTGAAGTTTTTAAGCAAATTGAAACGTCGCTGCACAGTTTAAAAGAAATTTTCATGTGAACATGTTTCTTCACTACGTTTTAGTAGAATCCTTAAACCCTTGAAATCCCAGGGACGATTTTTTTCTCAAGAAAATTTTGTTTTTCTAGACTTATATTTATCACTAAAACCTACCAATAATATTTTTTCAAAACTTTATCCAATTGAAGGTTTGCTTTTTGTTTTCCATTGGTATAGATTACGCCATACGTTTAAACATATTTCTAGACTACTACCACTTTCTATTCAAAAACAAATCGTCGCTGTTGTGGTATCTTATGACAAGCGCCATTTAGCACATTTCGAGAAATTTTTTTTTAAAGTTTGAGATTGTATAGCTTGAAACTTATAAATGGTATAAACAATCCAAAGAAGACAATTGACGCTTCTATCTATTCTGCATTAATCTCTCAAATATTACGAAGATCGGTTGACTATGTTGCGAGTTTTTACTATGAATGTAAACAAAAGTAGCACTCGCACGTGTCATAGGCGTGTATTGATGACAAAATTTGTATGACGTGTCATAATCGTGCATGGAAAATTTTCCATAGAAAAAAATCATAAATTTTTAACTTTTATTCATATCTTTGCGTTCATATGGTCTATAAACAATCGGTGAAATGCATTTTGAAGGAAATGAGTCAGGGAATCTAGAAAAAATTATTATTTTTGATTACAGTGTTGCCAAATATGCTTAATTTCCAGTTTAAAACTAAAACTGTGTTTTTCTCACAACTCGTGTAATTTTCTTTTGAAAATGTTTATGCCATTGTGTTCCTCAGACATTTTCACACATAAAAACGTCTAAAACATCAATATAAATTGAGCAAATCCCTAGATACAGTGATTTGAAGCAAAAAACTCACAATTTCTCATCATGTTTCTCGCTATATCTAAATAACCAAGTAGAATTTCAAAATTCTGAAAACGCCACTTGGTAGAGATTTTTCCAACAAATAATGTGGCATATCTAACTCAGTTTACCCCAAAATGGCGTTTGTCATAAGATAGCACAACAGCGACGAAATAGGACAAGTTCAACCTTGTACAAAGTACAATATAAAAAATATATTGTTGGTTCAAAACTATCAACAGTTTATTTGGTAAAGAATATTTTCAGTAAAATGTACCTCGACCATGTTTTTGAAACAAACGATACACAATACAAAGATCTGATGAAGGAAAACAAATGTAATGCTTAGTTAAATTGCTTCTCTAATATAATATTTGAGTTTGCAAATATTTGTCCTAAAGTGCTTATTCAAACCTTTCGAGCTTTATCGAAACGATGAAATCACAGAGCAAAGCCTCATATCAGATTGAAAACTAAACTTGATAGTGAGTTTTTGCGGGAAATGATTACTCAGGTTGATATCGTTTTGGTAGTTTTAACGGCTAAAAAATCAAAATCGAAAGCAGAAAATTTACAAACAGAAAACTATTTCTGCTATCAGTATGATCAAACTGAAAACTCTTTGAGATGTTGATTTTTTTGTTGATAATAAAATTAGTATTGAATTGGATGTTATGCTGGAGAAATTGTTGTTATTGTTATTTGTTATTTTTGAGTGTGCAATCGGACTGTCTCAACAATTTCTTTCTGCAACCTATGTGCATTAACTGTACACCTACCGTCTCATCGTTGCACTCATTTCCTCTTTTAAACTTGATACAAGCGAAGCTACAGTTTACCGCTGCTCATCTCTTCTGGCATTTCGATACCGTCAGTCGATCGTCTCATAGAATCGAAATCTCTGTCATCAAATCCGCCATTTCCTTAATGGCTCTACAGGTGTGAATATCAACTATCTGAAGCGAAAAATCCATAATATATCACTTCATGCATATTCCCTAATCTTATAATCAACACAGGCTGCCTGTCGATTTTAATCCAGAAACGCTTATGATGTGACCATCAAGAATACGCCAGACAACCTTAATTGACCCCCTTCGGCACCAGTTTGGCCTTATCAAGCCGTAACGGAGGTGACGACGTGAAAACTGCCGAATCGGGGTTGAGAACAGTTTGAAGAAACATCTGATGTTGCTCCAAAGACTTACTTGTATAGTTCCTTCGAGCCTATTTGGTGCTATTAGTTTGCATACCTTACATAACTAGACTCACTGTTCTCTATTCACCCGCAATTTTATTGAGGGAATGGTTCGAACATCGGAATAAAAACGTAATAACCGATTACTTAGCGAAAAACCGATCTAATGCACCTAGCAGTGAGATGAGACATTTCTTACACATTTCACTATTGGATTAGTTTGCAGAACTCACGAGAAGTAGGCACCCAACTAGAGGTGGGATGAAAACAGTTTCTAGTCTTGCACGAATAAAATCTCGAATAAACTGAATAAATTATAGAAATCAACAAAACGACCGAAATAAAAAAGTAAAGCAAAAAATGAAATAATAGGTTTTTAAATTCATAAAATAAGTAAAAAAAATAATATAAATCAAAATTAGGATTAGGTTATTAAATAAAAATTAAGATAATATTTAGAAATAGTCATAAGATTAATAAAATAAATTGACTCATACTAACAAATTGAATGAAATATAACGAATGACTGAACATAAAATGCATAAAATTAAAGATATGAATAAAATAAATCAAAAGAATCAAATGATTCAAATGAATCAAATGAATCAAATGAATCAAATATATTAAATGAATCAAATGAATCAAATGAATCAAATGAATCAAATGAATCAAATGAATCAAATGAATCAAATGAATCAAATGAATCAAATGAATCAAATGAATCAAATGAATCAAATGAATCAAATGAATCAAATGAATCAAATAATTCAAATGAATCACATGAATCACACGAATCAAATGAATCAAATAAATCAAATGAATCAAATATATCAAATGAATCAAATGAATCAACTGAATCAAATGAATCAAATGAATCACATGAATCAAATGAATCAAATTAATCAAATGAATTAAATGAACCACATGAATCAAATGAATCAAATTAATCAAATGAATTAAATGAATCAAATTGATTTAATTCATCCATTGAATACAATGAATCAAATTAATGGAATGGATCAAATGAATAAAAAGAATGGATGAACAAAATGAATAAAGTAAAAAATAAATGAAATGCACAAATAAAACAAACGAATCAAATAAACAAAATGAACTGAAATGATAAAATGAATAAAATGAAGGAAATGAGCAGAATAAAATGCATTAATTAAAATGAAAAATTAAACAATGGTAAAAGGTTATAAATCAATATAAAGAAATAAATTGAATCAAATAAATTATTTGGATGAAGTGATTAAAACTAAAAAAGTAGTCAGATTATTAAAATGAAGAAACTTAACAAAATGAATAAACTGGAAAAAAATGAATAAAATGCATACAATGAATAAAATAAGTTAATTGAATGATATGAGTAAAATGCACAAAAAGAATAAACTGATCAGAGTGAATCCAAAGAATGAAACGAATAAAATAAGTGAAATGAACGCAGATGAACAAAACGAATAAAAAGATGCTGAATGAAATAATTAATTGAAATGAAATGGTCATATATTTGAAGCTAAAAACATTTTTGAATAAAGAAAATGAATAAACCGGATTGTACGAATTTGAGAACCATTGCATCAGAAAGTTTTGAAATGTTTTTGAAAATACCATCTTCTGAGAAAAGGCTAATAAATATGCAATGGACTTTCTAGGGCTTCCATCTTTTTTGGTTTTATTCTTTTTGTTTTCATGCTTCTTTACTTGACGCGTCGTTTTAAGGTTATCTGGTGTTTCTACTTTATTGTTGGACCTTAATTAGTTATCAGGAACCTGGAACGCTCAATTTGCTTTGGAATTCGAAGTTTACTTTTTGGTCACATATTCCCCAAAAAAAGATTTATGTATTGAATAGAATTTACTGGTCCAGTATTTCAACGCGCAATTGAATATAGCAAAATTAGACAAGGTCACATGTACTTTCAAGCCCCTTGAACAGAGAACGACAGGGAGAATGCGATTCGTGAATGAGACAGGTAGATATTTCAAAGTTTTTATTTGCATTGAAGTAAATAGTGTGAAATGTCTAGGCTATGTCGATAGCATAAAAGCCATGCATTCAGTTGATTGCAATGCAGTCTCTTTCCATTCATCCTTATAGCTTTCATATTGTTTCGTTCGGAATTCTCGTGCAGGAAATATGGATAAATAAGTCCTGTACAGACCAATACTGTGAAAAAATGGTTCAAACTACTCAGTATATCCAGATATGGACGACGATAAGTTAGAAAACACATTGTAGTTGCACCCGCCCCCCCCCATCGAGAGTGGGTACTTTGGGAGACTTCTTTTCCTGGATCTAATTTGTGGATATTTTTGGTCTTTGATCCGTTATTTCTCATGAAAGTTCGTACCAATATAACGAATGTGCAGCTGATACAACTCATGGTTTATTCGCCTGTGCCACGTTCCGTCTTCCATCTGCACTCCACCATAGATGGTACGCAACACCTTTCATTTGAAAACTCCAAGGGCGCGTTGGTCCTCAACGAACATAGTCCAGGTCTCGTGGCCGCAGAGGACCATCGATCTAATCAGCGTCTTGTAGATAATCAACTTCGTGCGGCGGCGAATTTTGTTCGACCGGAGCGTCCTCCGGAGTCCAAAGTAGGCATGATTTCCCGCCAGGATCCGTCTCTGAATTTCTCTGCTGTTATCATTGTCGTCGGTTACCATTTCGTCGATTTCGTTACCGTCAATCCGAACTCGGGTGGGAGGTTCACATTGTCGTCTCTAGAACCTCTTCCTCTCATGTATTTTGTCTTCGAAACGTTGATGGCAAGTCCAATCCTGCTGGATTCAGTTTTCAGTCTTTGAGCATATATTTCATTCAAAATTTAATGGAGATACGAATAGTTTAAATATCGCACGTGGAATGTCTCTTTTGAAAATTTTCATCGTCAAACTTTCGTATTACCTAGTTAAGCCAAATATTTTTCTGATATAGCCATGAATTTCCTTAATTATAGTGTAGATACAGGCTTTGAATACAATTGAATTAAAGTTGGGTCGATGTAGCAGCAGTCAAAAAATAGTTTTGTTTTCTCAAACCTCCGCAATTACAAGTAATAAATATTTCAGATTGGCAGAAGATCTTATCACACAACTTAGAAATGGATACAGAAATAGCTAGATAGATGCGATAGAAGAGAAACAGAAAAAGCGAGAGATGGGGGGGGGGGCGTGTGAGGAATGGCAAATGTTGGTTAATGCAGTGACATTATTTTTATAGGTATATTATTATGATATATTGATTTCTTATATTCTTATCATAAATAATATAAGTAGTAAATTTTGCGCCATAACCAGTATAACCTAAATCTTGCAAAAGAGCTAAATTTTCGCTAGATTTTTGGGCTTCAAACATACTTACTACTTTACTTTCGGTGACGCCACGAGTATAATTATATGAGAAATATTTTATCTCACTATTAGGTGAATTACTTGTTAATCTGTGTATTGATATACCATCCAACATTTACCTCATGATTGAACCCAATGCCTAATCCAAGGGATAAATACTAGAACTCACTGTTTCTTTATCAACACATTATTTTGTCTTTGAAGTGAACTTATATATTGATTTTTAAGAAATAGTTAATTTATTATAAAGGTAATTCACAAAATGTTCTCAACATCGAATTCCTTGAATCACGTAGATGTGTTTTCATACCCCGATATTCAAAATCGGTTTAATTTTGTCCCTAAAACACTAGTAAAGCAATACTCTGTATGAAACAATCTCATTTTTAGTTAGTGGAAATTGGTAAGCGAGGACTAAAAATACAAAATGTTTAATATCTCCGCCGCTCGTGTACGGATTTTGACAATCTATAGCTTGTTAGAAAGGTATTTGTACAAGCTTTCTATTTATGTGTAGTAGGACAATATTATATTGTTCGGAAATTATTTGCGAAAAACCTGCTGTGTTTTGACAAAATCGTCCATATCTCAAAAAGTAAACAACATATCGAAAATCAAAAATAATAGTGTCAAATGGCAACGTTAGGCCTTTCATTTGAAACCTGTTTCATTAAGATCGGTTCAGTCATTGCTGAGATAATTACATGACATTTTGTACATACATACATACACACACATACACACACACACACACACATACAGACATTGTCTCAATTTGTCGAGCTGAGTTGATTGGTATAAAAGGCTCGGCCCTCCGGGCCTCGGAAAAAGTTTTCAAAGTTTGAGCGAATCCTATACATTTCTTTTGTAAGAAATGTAAAAAGGTGGGTAATGTCTGCGACATAACCGGAGAGATGTAGAATACATAAGGAACACGTTCTTCAAATATGTTGATACTCATTGGAATTTTCGGACAAAAGGTGATTTGGGCGAGGAATATTTCAAATTATTCTTTACAAAAATGATGGTGGTCCTGAAAAGGACCGTTTTTGTTGGCGTTGTTGGCCTTGGTGAGGGAGATGGCTAACGATGAAATGAATTGTTAGCACGAGGAAGCGCATAGTACTGGCCAATGGCAGAACAGATAATAACTGATTCCTGAAAATCAATTTTTCTTTATTCATGTAAATACATCCATACATACTTACAAATTTAATAGAATATTCCTGGTCATATTTCTGAATCATTAGTGCGAACATTGTGTAATTTGGTTAAGTACAATGAAAGTTACAAACTTTCCAAACTCGACCTTCTGTTCCTTCCGAAATATTGAAATGGAGTGTCTATATTAAACCGTTAGTCGTGGTCACAATAAAAAAAGATGAGTGGGTAATGTCTGTGACATAACTGGAGCGTCGTGACTTAAATTCGAGACGTTAATTTAAATCTAATAATATTCAACAGAATCACGTTTGAATGGGAAATTTTCAAATAATTCTCTATGGTAATAATGGTGGTTCTGAAAAGAACCTTTGGTTTCGGCGTTGGTGTTGATGGTGATGCGCTGGATCGTTGGATATATTTGGCATGATAGTTACGTGCCTGGCGAACTGTTTTGAAGTCTCGAACAAAACGACAAGACTGGCTTCTTCGGGTACCATTACGGCTGAACTTTATAAGCTTAGCTCGACTTTGATATCCTGCACAATCTCACGAATCAGACGCTGTTAGGGCCATTTTGTTTGCTACTAGCACGGAGCTGCACAAAAAAAATCATTTAATGCAGTTAGTTCACGGAGGCTGCCAAAAAGCTCGAATAGAAGCATGCGACTTCGACGTTTCTCTTAAACACATGCAATTAAAGCAACACTGATCACTAGAGGGATGGTGAGGGAGCACGCACATTCGTTTTGGTTATACTGATAATAGCAGCAGAAAGGAATGGAAAAGCAGTGCACGAAAGGAGCGAGAGGATAATTTTAATTTTTGTTCCGTGTGCAAGCTACTTCTTTCAACACAACGTATTATGTTGCTTGTTGAAAATTTGTTACACGTCTTAAAATGAAAGTTTCAGTTTAACTCTCACTAGAACACAATTGATTGGTCCTGAAAAGAACCGTTGCTTTAATTGTAATTTACGCCCACTCCCAGCGGACACTGTGAGCCAGCTTGATTTCTTTTGCGAGAAAGTTACGTACTTAGCGCACTATTTTGTATCCTCAAACAAACCGACCCAGTAGGCATCACTGGCCTCATTACGGCTGAGTTTTGTAAGCGTAGCTCGACTTTGAAGTAATACACAACCTTACGAATCAGACGCTGGAATGTTAGCCAGCGGATTAGTTGCTCCGTTGCCCTTTAGTTGGGGCGAAATATTGGCATGGCGACAGTTCCTGATCGGTAGTTGGTTGCGATGGGCCATTAGTAGCTGGGGCACTTTTTCGGACCGTCATCATTGCCAACTGCTTTCCTCCGGTGAACTGGCTGCTTGCTAGTGCTTGAACGAATACGAATGATGAGGAAAACCGACCGACCAATATTCATATATGAACACACGAGAAAGCACTACTATCGCTCTCTCGCTCGTTTTCGTGCCATTCCTGTGCCTTTCCTTTACGTTCGGCTACCAATACTAGCATAACCAAAACGAATATTCCGTCTTTCCATTCGCCAGTGCCAGCAAACATGTATGTTCAGTTTTTCAATAACAACATTCCAACAATATTTTCAAAGAATGTTGCAGATTTGAAAAGAAGGAAGGAAAAGATTTTCACAAATTTAAATTCTTTTGTCTTATTTGTTAGCGCTGATACTGGCTGATACTGGGGTAGTGGGAGAACACGCACATTCGTTTTAGTTATGATGGTATTAGCAGCAGAAAGGAATGGAAAAGCAGTGCACGAAAACGAGTGAGAGAGGATAATTTAAATTCTCTTTCTTTCCACACATCGTATTTCTTATATAGCTTTCTGAAAATGGTTTGTTATACACCATACAATGTAAATTTCAGTTTAACTCTTATTAGAACACAATTAATTGGTCCTGTAGAGAACCGTTTATTGTTTTATTGCGGGAGTATAATTCAGACGTACTCCCCGCGGACACGGTGAGCCAGTTTAATGTATTTGGCCTGAAAGTTATGCGCTTGGCGCACTATTTTGCATCCTTGACCAAACCGACCAAGTAGGCATCGTTGGTTTCTCGGGGCATCATTACGAATGAGCTTTGTAAGTGTAGCTCGACTTTGCAGTCCTGTACAATCTCACGAACCAGACGCTGGAACGATAGCCTACAGATTAGTTGCTCTGTTGCCCTTTAGTTGGGACGAATTTCTTGCAGGGCGACAGTTCCTGATCGGTAGTTGGTTGCGATGGGTCACCAGTAGCTGGGGCACTTTTTCGGACCGTCGTCATTGCCAACTGCTTTCCTTCGGTGGACTGGCTGCTTGCTAGTATTTGAACGTTGCCCTTTAGTTAGGGCGAAATACTGGCATGGCGACAGTTCCTAATCGATAGTTGGTTGCGATGGGCCACCAGTAGCTGGGGCACTTTTTCGGACCTTCGTCATTGCCAACTGCTTTCCTTCGGTGGACTGGCTGCTTGCTAGTATTTGAACGAATACGAATGATGAGAAAAACCGACCGACAGATATTTATGTAATCGCGCTAATATGCACTACTATCGCTTTCTCGCTAGTGACGTGCATGAGCCTTTCCTTTCCGTCCGGCTTCTAATGGCCTAACCAAAGGAATATGCCGTCTTTTCCCCACCAACTGCTCTCGTCAAGCAACCCAATACGAATAATCATAGGAACAAACATGTAGTGGACCTATATATAAACTTTTCATTATTTTATTGTTCGGTTGGTCCACCATATTGACTGTGCGGGATGGGCTGAAAATTTTCACTTTTCCGAGTCGTTTTCGATAGATTCAAAACACAATTTTTTGTTATTAGTGCATGTTATACATACTTCAAATTTTAATACAGCATAGAGGAACATATTTTCAACAAATTGGTCTAAAAATCAAATCATTCTGTTAAGTATGATAAAAGTTATTAACGTTCAAAATCTGACGCGGCGCCGCAGCCGATATTTTGAAACGGGATCCCTATATTGAAAGCTTAAATGTATTCTACATTAAAAGAACATTTGTTTATTACCCGCGTGTTTCTTTGATAAGTTTTCTACTAACTGATTGTTGTTGTTGTTGATGACAGGTGCGTCTTCTGCTACTCTTATTGTCCACTGATTGTCTTCATATTATGTCACAGGCCTTTTGAGCTCCCTGCCCAAATCCTACAACAGTCGCTTCATCCATATACCGTAGCATGCGGTCACGTTGAGTGCAACCAGCTTGGCCTCGGTCGATGACAAGGACACAGTCGGTTGCTTTCTTGCCAGCCAGCCAACTGTACAGTCGGAACACATATCCGGTGAGTGATCGCCGGTCCACCGGATCATTGGCCCAGTCAGCATCACAAAACGCTTCTATGACCAGTGCCTCGTTGTTTCCTCCAAATTCCAGTCCAACGTGCCACGGATGTACCGCAGCACCCGCTTCAGGTATACCCAGTGCTTTTCTGTCGGGCAGCTCTGGAATTGGCTAAAGCAGATGACGGCCGCACACAGACCGTGACGTCAGGGCGATGTACATGAGACACCCAATGAACTCACGATACGGCTTCTCTGATCGTTTGGACTCTTCTCCTTTCGGTAACCGCAAACGACACTCAATCGGCGTGGAAATCGGTTTGCACTCCTGCATATTGAACCGCCGCAGTAGACCTTCCACAAAAACACGCTGACTGATTTGTAGGTATCTTTCCTCGACTCCTCTCTTGAATCCCAGCTTCTCAGCGAAAACGTGGAACCGCTTGTTCCAGGCCCTCGACACCTGTTTCAGGCCGTACAGTGAACGGTTCAAACTACATACCAGATCCTTACCTTTCTCGAATCCTTCAGGCTGGATCATATATATCTCCTCAACGATCGTGCCGTTCAAAAAGGCGGTCTTTATGTCCATTTGGTGGACCGGGGTTTGCGACCGCTAGCACCACCCGGAGTGTGTCTAGCTTCGCAACTGGGGAATAAGTCTCGGAGTAATCAAAACCATACTTTTGGGTGAAGCCTAGCTTTGTAGCGATTTTCGTTGCCGTCGTCGTCCCGCTTCAGTCGGAACACCCACTTGCAGGCAATCGGAACACGACATTCGGGAATCTTCGTCAAGGACCAAGTGTTGTTCTTCTCCAACGCTTCCATCTCCTCCTGAACGGCTACTTCCCACTGAGACCAGTCGGGTCGCTTCTTCATCTCCATCAGCGAACTCGGAAGATTTTACACGAAGCTAGCTGCACTGAAAGCGAATCCACTGTAGTCCATCTCGAAGTCCCGTTGCCACGCTGGAGGCTGACGTTCTCGCAATAGACGGGCGTGCTTTTCGAAGTGCGTTCCGCACACTGTGACGGCCGGCTTTGACGGTATTGCTTCCGCCATTCATCATTTTGCTGGTTTTCCGCCGTGGCTTCTTCACCATTTTCCCGAATCGTTTCCTCAACGCAACTATCGAAGTTTTCCTCGTCCACAATTTCTTGCTCAGCTATCTTGTTCTCGAAATCACTTTCAGCATCAGCTTCGTCCACCGGCACACGCACATAGTCTTGACTTGTCTTCCTCTCCGAAATCAGAGAACCTCCACTTCTACCGTTCTCGACGAAAACTACGTCACGCACGACCGCAACGGTCTTTCTTTGCGGATCCCATACACGGTAGCCTTTGTGGGAATAGCCAATGAACACTCCTCGCCATGATTTCGAATCCAGCTTCTTCCTGTGCTCCTTTGGAATATGCACATAGACATCCACTCCGAATGCCCGCAGCTTGTGCACATCTGGCTTGCGTCCTTCCCATACTTCGAACGGAGTTTGCTTACTGTTGAGAGCGCTCGCTGGACTGCGGTTGGACAAGAACGCCGCAGTCTGGATCGGCGGGCCCCAGAACTTTTTGTCGATTGCGGAATCCTCCAGCATAGAGCGCGCCTTCTCCACCAGCGTCCTATTCATGCGTTCGCTGACGCCGTTCTGTTCCGGCGTGTAAGGAATGATCCATTCGATTTGAATTCCCTTCTTCTTGCAGAATTTTCGGAACTCGTCGGCTCTATACTCGCCGCCATTGTCACAGCTGAACCACGAGATCTTGCTTCCAAACTTCGCCGACACGTAGGCTTCGTATTCCTTGAACTTGCTGGTGACTTGGTCCTTGGAGCTCATCAAGTAGACAACGGTGAACCGACTCCAATCATCGATAAATGTGATGAAGTAGCTCTCACCATCAATACCCACGGGCGACACCGGACCACACACGTCCGAGTGAACCAGCTCCAAAACTCGCGACGACCTTCTACCCTCACGCACGGATAAAGGCATTCGAGTTTGCTTCCCGGCGATGCACGAATCTCAAACGATTTCGTCGCTTCCCTTCGTTCCGGGCTTCACATCAAGTCCAACGGCCATCTTGTCACGCACTAGTGTCTCCAAATTCTTCGCGCTCAGCTGGTCGTACCGGCGGTGCCATAATTCGGACTCTTTTGGTACACGACCGCATGAGTACAATGACAATTTGTTCACACACTCCCCTTCTCGGCAAAGATGAAGTTCGTACAGTTTTCCACGACGTTTCCCAATCGCGACGACACCCGATTCTTGTGCGATGCTCACTGTGCCACTGGCGAACACTATTTTCAATCCGCTCATTTCGATTTTTCGTACCGACAACAGATTCACACTTGCTTCCGGAATGTATAGCACGTCACGCAAAGTTATCGGAATCGACTCACCATTTACGATGGAACACAAACGAATCACGCCGCGATGTTTCGCGACGATCGACTGCCCCTGCTTGGCAATAGCGATCTCCATCGGCCTGTTTATCGATTATCCACGTCACTTCTTGCTTCTTTGGGATCGTGTCCGCCGCGACGAAACACACACCTTTTTCTTCAGTACCGTAGTGCCCACTCGTCTTTTTCCCATCGTTCTTCTTTTTCTTTTTGTTCACCTCAACAAATTTGATGTTATACTGGAGAAATATGAACAAAACAAAAATCTTCTAGGAAAAGCAACGCATCTAATGATAGTAGAATGATATCTAAATGTTATGTCACATTTAAAAATAAAAAAAACGAACTGAGATCAAAATAAAATTTAGATTTGTTGCTATATATGACTTCTACTTGCTTTAATTTAAATCTTTGACTTTGTTGGGGAAATGAGATTCTTTTCATCCAAAGGTGGTCACGAGGATACCCGTTGTTTTGTCCGATTTATCAACTCTTAACTGAATAAAGAATTTCTTCAGCTGCCTTCGACTTTTGCCAGATCGAAAATATATTATAGTAAGCAAAAATTATGGCAAAATTCATTTCGAAATATATCGTAAAGAGTGCTGTGATTCAAACTTTAAATTTATTTTTCTCAATTCAATCAATACAATGTCACTTAGACTGTGAACCATTTGGTGAAATTTTTAACTTTTAGTTAAAATCTGACACTTCGAAAGTTATTTGCAAAATAACCCTACTCTGGAGCATGGTTAAAATTGACAGAGAGATAGTTAAATTTGACAGCTCGATGGTAAAAATTTTGCCCATGATGCAGAATAAAAAAGTGAAAACATTTTCTATACCTAATTGAGGATGTCAATATTTTTCAATACAAAATTAAGGGATAAAGATGGAAACGATAACGTGTTGTGTTAAGATTTGTTTGGGTTATTTCATGATGTGGATGTTCACTTTTCGAGGCTATGACTGTCATACTTAATGTAATAAGAAAAAAACTAATTTTCAAAATATCGACAAATGTTCACACCTTACCATCTTGTGGTTATCGCAGCTGTCAATTCTAATGTGGTTTTCATTTGAGGCGAAACTGATGTCGTTTTCGCTTGAAGCAGAAACTAACTCAGTTTTGGACCTAACTGCTGTCAAACCGTTTGATTGAAGCCAGTTTCCAACCTAGGTTATGCGCCACTGTACTGAAAACCGGGTTGGGTTCCAACCTGAAATATATTTCGGGTTCGCTCACACCACCGCTGTTTGGCGAGAACCCAACTCAGTTTCATTAAAAACGTTCGTTTGAAGCAACTAACTTGGGTTAGTTCCTAGGTTCTCAATCGAAAACGACATGAGTCAGTTCCCAACCCCAACTGCTGTCAAAATGTATGAACTGACAGCGGTTGGGGTTAGAACCTGACTCAGTTTCAGGTTCAAGCGAAATCGCCATAAATAACTATCCACATGTCAACTTTTGAAATGGTTCGCTCTCTCGGTTAAATTTTCCCATTCAAGAGAAAATAACTTTCGAACTGTCAAATTTTAAGTAAAGGTTAAAAAAATTCGCCAAATGGTTCACAGCCTTAGTGCGGCCCGAATTACCACCGACCAAATGATGGTATTGATATATATATCGAAACAGGGTCCGCATAAAAAAACTGTATAGCTTGGAAAAAACTATGAAAAAGTCGCATAACAACTCGCATAGGACATATGACTGAACCTCAACCTCCTGTTTTTCCATCATTCTTCCGTGAAAGAAGGGATTGTTGTAACATAACTCAACATTGCAAACCAATCCGATCACTGTTTGTCAAATCTTAACGAAATCCGAAAATCATTGATGATGAAGAAACCAACGCAATACGTCCCGTACAAGCTACAACACCACAAATTCTGGCGTATTTTTCTTCGAAAACATCTACTTAGAACTATCTGCAGGTTTCCGGTTGCTCAAATAGACAATAAGGAAATGTCATCGTCATCAACGGTATTGTACGTATAAACAAGGATTTCATGGCACTTTTTATTATCTCCAACTTGCTACTCAAAGGCCCTAGTGGCTTCAAATTTATCCAAATGTTTTTCAACATGGACTACAATCACAGAGAACAGACATATAAGCTAGAACAAACTTTCCCGAAAAACCTGTGTAAACATTTGAATGGAAATACATTGAAAATCACCATCACATACAGGTTTGCATGCATGAGTCACTATTGTATCTAAGTTTGCACACAAGCCCCGTATAGCGATTGCTGGCGGATCGAAGCGCCGGCAAGTGGCAAGTTGCTACTTGCTGTTGTCATTTCAAAGCGACAGTTTTATTTCTTACACAAGTTGAAAACTTTACTTGTATGTCAGTTCTCAGTGCTACAATCTCATTCTTGTGTTCTTTAAGTCTTGTTACGAGTCTAAACAACTGAAAATACAAAAGAAAAGTGCTACTATTTGCACATCATTTGACGAAGAAGCTATCATTCTCCCTGTTATGTAACACTGCAGCACATATGGCGGTTATCCCACACTGTTGAAATTAACATATCAACATCTACACTGAAATCCACATCCGTAACCGATTTCGTGTGAGATTGCACCAGCGTGCATTCATCGTTCGTATACTTGTACATCATCACCTTGCTCGTAGCGGTTCCCACTGCAAATAAAGTTCCGGATGAAAGCACAATCCTGTCAAAAAATCTTCCGTTTTAATGTTCGATGGTTTTGATCTTTGCTTTTTCATTTCCGTAATAATCGCCTTGACTTCATCTGCCTCCATTTTTTCATCGTAATCGTCGATGGCTCATTTTGGGGAAGATCTCTTAACGGTACTCTCTTCACTGTTTCTAACTCTTTCAGAATCTGAATCATCCAAATCGTTTTCCACGCTCGACGACGTCCCAATGGAAATATCACCTGTCGGATCGTAATCATCGTCGTCATCTTTCCCAAAATTCGCAGCTGTTTGAACTCCTCCATTATATACGGATCTTCGATAAGCTCGGGCTCTGAAATGGTGTCAAACTCATCATCTAAATCGCATCCCAGAGTTGCTAATAAAGCGCCACCTGAAAAATGAAATTGAAACATAAGGTTTAATCATCCCATCTGGAATGAAGGTTAGCAATTATTGATATAAAATGCACTGCCACCGTTACATTTTGTCGTGAATTATCATGATACTTGTTCATTGCGGTCATCATATCAGCTTTTCATTGTTGCTGTTTTATTCATGATATCGAGTCTAGCCCTCGACTTCGGATGTCAAGCCCGAACTGACCAATGTAATGTTGACGTTTTCTGCATCAGCCGTCTTGGATGGCTAATCCGGTTCTCAGTAGACTTCGACAGGCAGGCAGGCCAGGTACTCACAGATGTAAACAAAAGTCGTAGCCGATTCCAAATTTGGCAGTATCTAATAACAAAACATCTATTGAAAAAGATTTCTTACATTTATTTAAAAATATCCTACCTTCCCAGCCAAATCAATGGATTTGGAAGCAATGCCGGAAGCTCGTGGATCGTCTTCGTTAAGCTCGGGTACTGATACTCACCCTTATTCTTCATTACGACGGATCGCTTTTTCGAACGAATGTGATTTGTATACTCAATAACGACAGCAAAAGCAAACGGGAGTCAGATTCGATCGAACCACATTTGTTCGAAAAATCAATCCGTCGTAGTGCAGAATAAGGCCGCTTACAGAGTGGCGGCGAGAAGCTGAGCTGGTGCTGGTACTGACATTAGAATGCGAGAAACCTGCCTGCAGCAAAATAAAGGGGTGATGTCAGAGTGAAAGCGGGCAGTCGGCGCAGATCCGCTCGGCTTTCACTCTGACATCACCCATTTGGTTTGCAGCAAGCAGGTTTCTCGCATCTCGCATTCTAATGTCAGTTCCAGCGCCAGCTCAGCTTCTCGCCGCTACTCTGTAAGTACCCTAAGGGTGACTAACACATACTGGAGTGCATTTTTATTCAGTTTGTGGACACGATCTACACGGAAACGAAAAACTACCTAAAATTGAGTTCCTTTGACTCAATCTCGTGGTATCGTGGGGGAACTTAAAATTAGGTAAACCGTGTTGAAGGTAGTTTCCATTTAATCACGGCCAAAATTACAACTAATTGATAGGTTTTTTATACTCAAATTTAAGTTGAATTTACCTAATTTTGAGTATACCCCAAACAACTCAAAAGTACCTTCCTCCACGGAAGACCTCGACTGAGTCGAATCTCTCGTTTTGTTTTTGTAAGTGCGTAAGCGACGCACAACTCAAAAGTAAGTTAAAGGTCTTATTCTGCAGGTTGTTTTATTTAACCGTGTAGTGCTTTAAATTGGCAAAGCAAAACACGACACACATTTGAATCGGTATTCACTATGCAAACGCATCATAAGGGCCCCTTACACGAGGAGCTAGTAATGTCATTACTGAGTAGTAATGTCACTTTTAATAATCGTGTAAAGCGAGTAATGACGGAATTCCCATAAGGTTGTTGGGATGGCAACCACTGCTACTGCGATATGCCCGATTGCGCAGTCTCTGCTGTGCTACCGGCATATGACTAGAGTGTCTCTATAAAGTAAAACGCAATAACAATCAACTGTATTTTTCAAGTGTTCTTTATTAAATCGTTGTTTAATCTTTATACGTTGTTTTTCCTGGTGATCCGAAACCAAAACCACTTTAGGTTATGGAACCAGGAACGTATAGTTTTAAAAAATAAGTAGATTTTGAAAGTTTTGTTTTTCGGATGATGGCAGAAGAAGGCGGCGAGCGATACCATCTTGCGCTCTTTGATGGTACCAATTACACCGCATGGAAATTCCGGATGAGGGTGCTTTTGGAGGACTTGGTTTGCCTGGAAGCGGAGGTTGGTGATATGGACGAGCTGAAGGTGGAAGAAGCTGATACGCCGGCTGTCAAACTGGAAAAAGAACGGAAGATGGAAAAGCGGAAGAAACAGGAACGAAAATGTAAGTCAATGATAATCTCCCGGATACACGACTCACAGCTGGAGTACGTCCAGGAGAAAAGGACTCCGAAAGAGATTTGGGACACATTACAGCGGATATTCGAAAGGCGCAGTATTGCGAGTCGAATGCATCTTAAGCGTGCAATGTTGAACTTGCGTTTCGATAGCGGTTCATTGCAAGAGCACTTTCTACGATTTGATCGCCTCGTCAGAGACAACCGGAACACTGGCGCTGAGATGGAGGAATTGGACGTGGTTTGTCATTTGTTACTGGCATTGGGCCAGTCGTACTCTACTGTTGTGACGGCTCTGGAAACGACGCCAGAGGAGAATATAGGTATCGAGTTCGTCAAATGCCGGTTGTTAGATGAGGAAATCAAGAGAAGTGGAATAGGTGTCGAGTTGGTTGCGGGAAAAGGCGATGGTACAGCATTTGCAGGTTCGAAACAATATTTGAAAAAGAAACTGAAATGTTTCGGCTGCAAAAAGGAAGGCCACAAGCTCGTCGACTGTCCGGATAAAAAGAAGAAGTTTCCCCCGAAGGCACAGCTGAATACGAAGGCAAATATTGCCAAAGCAAGCGGAAATAAAGATGTTTGTTTTGTGGGTGTAAGTGGCGGAATCGAGCTGCGAGTCGGGCAGAAGGCCAAACGGTTCGTCGATTCTGGAGCGACAGATCACCTCGTGCGGGACAAGCAGTTATTTACAGAGCTTCGACGACTGAAAGATCCGGTCGTTATTGCAGTGGCAAAAGACGGTGAAAGTATAGTGGCGAATCATTGTGGAACGGTGAAAGTTCTGTCGGTAGTGAACGATAAATCGATTAGTTGCACATAAGTGAAAAGAACCTCGAAATGTTAATTCGCAACGATATGGTTTCTGGTTTGAAGGTAGCCAGTACAGGCAAAAGTAATACGATTATTTGCGAAGCGTGTATCGTCGGGAAACAATCGAGACAGCCCTTTCCGTCGGTTAAGGGTAGACAATCGTCGCGCGTACTCGAGCTCGTACATACGGACGTGTGTGGTCCAGTGACACCAGTTGGAATAAACGGAACGAGATACTTTGTCACATTCATCGATGACTGGAGCCACTTTACGATGGTGTTTCTATTGCGGTCAAAGGATGAGGTGGCTGAGAGCTTTGAGGAGTATGAGGCTCTTGTTTCCGCCAAATTCGGTACAAAGATCTCACGTTTGAGGTGCGACAATGGTGGTGAGTATAAATCAAAACGTTTTCTTAAATTCTGCAAAGCCAGGGGGATCCAATCAGAGTTGACAGTACCTTACACTCCTGAACAAAACGGGGTCAGCGAGCGTATGAAACGATCGCTCGTTGAAAAGACTCGTGCAATGTTGGTGGAATCAGGGATCGACAAATGTTTTTGGGGTCAAACTGTGCAGACGGCAGCATTTCTCATAAATAGAAGTTCGACAAGTGCTGTAGATGTAAAGAAAACACCCTACGAGTTGTGGGAATCCAGGAAGCCCGATATTTCGAAGCTACGTGTGTTTGGAGCTACGGTGTTCGCGCA
Source organism: Topomyia yanbarensis (assembly GCF_030247195.1). NCBI lineage: Eukaryota > Metazoa > Arthropoda > Insecta > Diptera > Culicidae > Topomyia > Topomyia yanbarensis. The sequence continues at coordinate 272,120,986 of NC_080671.1, forward strand.
CATTCCGAAAGAGCATAGGAGAAAATTAGATGCTAAAGCTTGTAAAGGGATTTTTATTGGATATGCTCACAATGGTTATCGTATTTGGGGTCCGGAAAAGAAACATGTTATTATTGCCCGTGATGTTGATTTTCTGGAGATTGGTGATGATGATGTGAAACGCGGTGGTTCTGAAGTGAACAATCAGTACTTCTGGGTACCGGATGAGTCACAAGAAGCTACGAAGGAGTCTGCCAAAGCTCCTGTAGTTGAACACGAAGTCATATCGGATGATGAGTTTAACAGTTTCATCGAATCCGAGGCTGATGGGAACGACGATACTCTCATGGATTCGTACCAGATCACCAGATCGCAGCGGAAACGGAAGCCACCCGTATTGCAGAAGGATTTCGAAATGGAATATGCCAGCTTTGCGTTGAATGCGATGAACTTTGTTGAGGACATTCCGAGTACAATTTCTGAGCTGCGGAAGCGAGACGATTGGGACAAGTGGAGAGTTGCTGTGAATGAAGAGATAGAGTCGTTACGGAAAAATAATCCTTGGACACTTGTCAAGTTACCAGAGGGATGTTCTGCGATCAGTTGCAAGTGGGTTTTTGTTGTGAAGAGAGGACATGATGGTTCCCCTAAGTACAAAACTCGATTAGTAGCCAGAGGTTTCAGCCAGCGGAAAGGCTTCGATTACACTGAAACGTATTCCCCAGTGGCAAGGTTGGATACGATTAGAACAGTGTTGGCAATAGCAAATCAAAACAAGGTGCATATCCATCAAATGGACGTCAAGACGGCCTTTTTGAATGGTTCGTTAGACGAATAGATTTACATGACCCAGCCTGACGGGTTTCAGCAGGGGAATAACTTAGTTTGCCGACTGAAACGTTCCATCTATGGTTTGAAGCAAGCTTCTCGCGCGTGGAATACTAGATTCCATGAGTTTGTACAGAAATTGGGTTTCATTCGAAGTGAAAACGACCAATACCTTTATGTACGTGACAACGGGAAGGAAAAAGTCGTTATGGTTCTCTATGTAGATGACATGTTGGCTAGTTGTTCTCTGAAGGCTTTGTGCATAGTGAAACGTCTGTTGGCTGGAGAGTACGAGATGACTGATATGGGAGAAGCACAGCAATTCCTTGGGATGAAAATCGACAGGAATATGCAGAGCGATGTTTTGAAGATTAGTCACAAGGAGTATTTCAGGGGTTTGCTGAAACGCTTTGAAATGACGGAATGTAAACCGATTTCGACGCCGATGGAGAATAGGCTGCGATTGACCAAAGGAACGGATAAGCTACAGACGAGTAAACCTTATCGAGAGCTAATAGGCTGCTTGATGTATGCGGCTCTGACAACTAGGCCAGATTTATCGGCAGGAGTAAACTTTTTCAGCCAGTTTCAAGTTTGCCCGAATGAAGAACACTGGGTCCATCTTAAGTGCGTGCTGCGATACATCAGAGGTACGATGGATGTCGGATTAGTTTACACGGCTGGTGAAAGCAAACCATTGTTGAAAGTCTATTCGAATGCGGACTGGGCGAACGACATAACTGACCGCAGATCAGTGACGGGTTGTGTGTTCAAAGTGGTGGGCTGTACAGTAAGCTGGATTACGAGGAAGCAACATACGGTGTCACTGTCCTCGACGGAGGCAGAACTTGCAGCTCTGTGTACTACAGTGTGTCATACTCTCTGGATGAAACGAATCCTGGGTGATTTGGGAATGCGTTTAGTGAGTCCAATTAGGGTTTGTGAGGACAACCAGTCGACCATAAAGATTGCAGAGGATTCGCGGAATAATGGAAGGCTCAAACATGTGGATACCAAGTTTCATTTCTTGAAGGACTTACTACAGCAAGATGTAATCAAGATTGACTACGTGCGGTCCGAAGAGCAACAGGCGGATATAATGACAAAGAGTTTGCCGACATCTGCGTTTAAAAGACTGTGCGTGGAGCTAGGTTTGAAACGTTGCTGTGGTTGAGCAGGGGTGTTGGGATGGTAACCACTGCCACTGCGATATGCCCGATTGCTCAGTCTCTGCTGTGCTACCGGCATATGACTAGAGTGTCTCTATAAAGTAAAACGCAATAACAATCAACTATATTTTTCAAGTGCTCTTTATTAAATCGTTGTTTAATCTTTATACGTTGTTTTTCCTGGTGATCCAAAACCAAAACCACTTTAAAGGGCCCCTTACACGAGGCGCTAGTAATGTCATTACTGAGCAGTAATGTCACTTTTAGTGATCGTGTAAGGTGAGTAATGACGGAATTCCCATACAATTCTAGTAATAACACTACTTAGTAATGACACTTTTATTGCGCGTGTACGGGTCCCTATACAATTTCAGTAATGTCACTACTTAGTAATGACACTTTTATTGTGCGTGTAAGGGCCCCTACACTGATAAAATCAAGTACCCATTAATACGTAGAAAACTACTCATTTTCAATAAAAGTGGAATAACCCATTAAATGGGTAAAGCGTAGTTTTAGAATAGGATTTCTATCTAGATTTCTATACTTTTATAAGGAAACAATAATGTGAAATGAATGTTATTTTATGGTTTTTTTTTAAATTCAGAAATAATTCTATTGACAGTATTTTTCATTCTGACGCGAATTTCATAAATCGGTATTTTTTACGCATTTTGTTGTAACAGTTCTGCAAAAAATAATGGGTGAAACATACCCAGGTTGACGTACAAGGTCTGTACTCATTTATAGGTACAAACGCTTTACCCATTTAATGGGTTATTCCACTTTTATTGAAAATGAGTAGTTTTCTACGCATTAATGGGTACTTGATTTTATCAGTGTACAACAAATTTGCATCAAATTAGAAAAAAATGCATTTAATTTTCATTTTTGCATCAGCTTGGCACTCCCTCGCAGAAAAGTTTGTTTAACAAACGTCCTACGCTAATCCACTTTCTTCGACGTTTCGTTAAATGTAGGGCTAGTTTTTCTGTAGGGTTTTGACGTCTTACACGCAACGCAAACCACATTGCAGGCAACGCAAAAACATTGCACGCAACGCAAAATACATTAACAATTTCTATTTTGATGGAAATAAATGCATTTAATTTCGCTGATTTTTAAAAATACATCACAAGCTAGGGGCAGATCACTTGTGATGCATTTTTAAAAATCAGCGAAATTAAATGCATTTATTTCCATCAAAATAAAAATTCATAATGTATTTTGCGTTGCGTGCAATGTTTTTGCGTTGCCTGCAATGTGGTTTGCGTTGCGTGTAAGACGTCAAAACCCTACAGAAAAACTAGCCCTACATTTAACAAAACGTCGAACAAAGTGGATCAGCGTAGGACGTTTGTTAAACAAACTTTTCTGCGAGGGAGTGCCAAGCTGATGCAAAAATGGAAATTAAATGCATTTTTTCTAATTTGATGCAAATTTGTTATACATTCTTAGAGTGATCTGCCCCTAGATCACAAGTGATCTACCCCTAGGACACGAATTAACATAAAATTCAATTTTTAAATGCAGCTACTATTGTGAATTCTTGAGAGAGGGTCGATATTTGAGGAACAATTATTTTCAGCAATTGTGAAAAACATGCAAATGTAATCTGGTAACGATGGATGCTTGTTGTCTTTAGAATTACGACAGGGCCTGGTAGATAAAATTAAGAAGAGCAAGAAGCCTGCTGTCGTCTCTTCTCTTATGGCGATTTCGCTTGAACCCGAAACTGAATCAGGTTCTAACCCCAACCGCTGTCAGTTCATACATTTTGACAGCAGTTGGGGTTAGAAACTGACTCAGTTTCGCTTCAAACGAAAACCACATTAGGTTATCACCCACTCGTCATCAAATGTCAAATAAGTTTTTTACAGTGTCAAACTGGAGCATCGTGCTAGTTTTTTTTGTTAGCTTATTTTACGTTTTTAAAGTGTTATTCTCGACATACTGTTTCCGTTCAACATTATTCATACCCGGAAATACCCGTATTCCTGCAAGGCATTGGAGTTTGTACCGAATTTGCCATCGTTTTCTGCGATTTATTGCTGTTTTTATCCGGTCAGTTTGGATTGTTTTTGGCGCCACATCGACCGCTAGCACCAGCCACTGCCACTTGTTTCGTCGTTCTGTGAAGTGCGTAACTGTCATATCTTCTGGTTTGCGAACGCAACACAAAACAAATATGGATAAAAAACAATGTGGTGAGTGTCATCACGAAATCAATGATTTGGAACCAGTGCGCTGCGGCCTATGTGAAATCCCTTTCCACGTCAGCCAAAATTGCTGTGGTTTCAATCCTCGCTCTTGTAAGGATGTTTTTGCCCAAGGCAAGGCCGTATTTATTTGTACAAGATGCAGGGGCGAGCTAAATGGCAGAAGCATTCGTGAGTACATTACTGATCTAAATCGAAACAATATATCTCCAAGTGTAAGCACCGACGATATCAGTAAACAGATACAACAACTATCTGGTATTGTCGAATCAAACTCAAATCAAACACCAAAACCCTCCGTTTCCCGTGAAATGAGAACCCCAGGATTGAGTTCAAAGCGTCGTCGCATTGAAAATAGCCAATCGGCTCGCCCAGCTGTCGATCGCGGCACTAATTCAATCGATTTTGGTGATCTCTCTGTCGCTTTCATCACACCAGTTGCGCCGCCACCCAGATTTCCGAGACTGGACTTGATGACTGCATCACCTCACTGCAGCTATTTGGTACAGCTTACAACGTGTTTCGCTGCGATCGTTGCGCACGCAATAGCAGAAAATCTCGGTTTGGGGGGGGGGGTACTGGTTGCGGTGGCCCAACAGTATACCAGTACACTTATACACATGACGAACGGACAAAATTTGGAGTAAGTTTCTGTCTCGACGAGGATAAAAAATATAAATGTAAAAATATGCGCCGTTTATATACCACCAGATCGAAGTCAGGACTTGAATGTGACTAATGAGCACATTGCTACTGTACAGGAACTGTGTGAAAAAAGTTTAACTGACGACATAGTTTTTGTGTGTGGTGATTATAATCAGCCACGTATGCACTGGGCCATAAGCGATACTGATATTGTTTGTAACGGTACACAACTTCCACCGGCCAGCCACACTCTGCTGGATGGTATGGACTTTTTGGGCCTTGGGCAGAAAAATCTAGTGTATAATTTGCTCGGTCGTACACTTATTTTCTGCCGATTTGATTGTGACGCCAGAGTTGATAGTTGCCCTAAGCCGCTACTAACCGTAGACACCCATCATCCGCCGCTTACCATTTCACTATATAACAGTGCTAGTAGCGCCCAATCGTCAACGAACGGCGGTAGTAGTACCGTGCGCCCTTTGAATTATCGGTTAGTGGATTTTTCTGCTCTTTCTGATCATCTGAACAATATCGATTGGGTTTCATTGTTCGCATCCGGAGATGTTGATGATATGGCTGTAGATTTTTGAGGCGAAATCAATCGCTGGCTTGAATTGAATGTTCCTCGTGTCAGACCTCCCCTTTCCCCTCCTTGGATTACGTATCAATTGCGTAAATTAAAACGCGAGCGGAATGCCTTTCAACGTAAACTCCGACGCCAGCGGAACTTTACAAACCGTTGCAATTTCCATCGATCTGTCAATTCATACCGTTCTTTAAACGCAAGTTTGTACATATCATATGTACTCCGAATGCAAACTAACCTGTGACGCAACCCTCGAAGTTTTTGGCGATTTGTTAATTCGAAAAGAAAGAACTCATCGGTACCATCGAATGTGTTTCATGAAGATGCGGTTGCCACATCAGTGTCTGAGTCATGTGAACTGTTTGCGCGGCATTTTACTAGTGTCTTTTCGAGCAGTTTTACATCGAGACAAGAGGCGGAAGATGCTGCTTCCGATGTTCCCAGCGGTATGATTGATTTGGGAACTTTCGTCATTACTCCAGAATTAGTTAATCAGGCATCGAAGAAACTGAAATGCTCGTTTGCTCCCGGGCCAGATGGTTTTCATGCAGTTGTCATTCTTCGTTGTATCAATGCTTTGGCTGGACCGCTGAGTTTAATTTTTAATCGTTCGTTTGAGCAAGTTAAATTCCCGCGAATTTGGAAGCAATCGCTCATATGCCCCATATTCAAGAATGGCGATCGACGGAATGTTGCGAACTATCGTGGAATTACTAGTCTCTCAGCCTCCTCGAAGCTATTTGAGATTATTGTGAGTGGTGCTATTTTAAACTGCGCGAAGAACTACATATCGTTTGATCAGCACGGATTCATGCCAGGGAGATCAGTGACGACAAATTTGTTGAGTTTCACGTCCAAGTGTGTCGCTAGCATGGAGAAAAAAGCGCAGATGGACGTCATTTACACTGATTTGAAAGCAGCATTCGACAAAATTGATCATAGAATACTTTTATGCAAGCTGTCTCGTCTCGGCATTTCTTCACAATTGGTGAATTGGTTAGATTCATATCTTTCCGGAAGATTTCTGCGAGTAAAATTAGATAACTGTACATCGTCACAATTTTCCAACAAGTCTGGTGTTCCACAAGGGAGTAACTTGGGACCTCTGCTGTTCGTACTATATTTCAACGACATCGCATTGCTGCTGGGAGCCGGCTGCAAACTAGTTTATGCTGACGACTTGAAGTTGTACCTTGTTGTTCGTTCTGTAGAAGACTGTTGGCGCCTACAAGGTTTACTACAACTTTTCGTAGACTGGTGTGGCAGAAATAAGCTTGTCATTAACGTGGCGAAATGTCAAGTGATTACATTCCATCGTATTTTATGCCCGGTACAGTTCGATTATAGGATTAACGGTACAATTCTGACAAGAGTTGAGCAGGTGTGTGATTTAGGAGTGCAATTGGACGCGAAACTGACGTTCGATTTGCAACGCTCGCAGATTATTTCAAAAGCAACACGTCAGTTGGGATTTATTTCCAAGATTGCTAAGGACTTCAACGACCCACATTGTCTGAAGGCACTGTACTGTTCACTCGTCCGCCCTATTCTCGAAAACGCATCAGTGATCTGGTGTCCGCAACAAGTAACGTGGTGCATTAGAATTGAACGTGTGCAGAAACGATTTGTGCGCATGGCTTTAAGAAATCTACCGTGGAATGATCCAGCTAATTTGCCAGCATATCCGGATAGGTGTCAACTTCTGGGAATCGATACGTTGCAACGCCGGCGAAAAATATAGCAAGCGCTGGTAATCGCAAAACTGATTAACGGTGAGATGGATGCTCCAGAGCTTCGTTTGGAAGTAAACTTTCGGATTCCAAATAGGACATTACGTAATACAACACTGCTTCAGCAAAGATTTCATCGTACCTTGTTTGGATCCAACGAACCGATTACCGTATGCACTCGGACATTCACCGCAGTGGAAGAGTTTTTTGAGTTTAATGAGTTGTCCAGTCGCTTCATCAATAAGATTAGCCGCTCTACTGTGCTTTGATGTTTTTATTTGATGTGATATTGTTTTAGTTTAGTTTATCAGATGTATTATTATTTATAACTATTTATAACTCTATCTGTCCATTTAGACTGCAAAGTCCGATGGATATAATTATATTAAATAAATAAATAAATAAATAAATAAATAAATACACCGTTAACACTTAACACTTAAAATCCATTACCTACCAGTAGGTAATTTTAATTTGCTGTCCTTATTTCACCGCCGGAAAACAAGCGAGAGGGAATGATTTTTTTACTCAAAATTAATGGGATGAAGTTTAGTCGACTTTGGGGAATATCTCATTATTTTTGGGTAAATTTGGACTCCCTCTCTTTTGTTGGAGGAAGTAGGATGCACAGATTTAAAATTACCTACTGTAGGTAATGCAAGTTTTCTGTGTTTGTTTATTTTTCGCAAATTAAAAAAAAGTTAGAAATTTTTTACTTCCACATCAGAGGAGTAGTATCATTTTATTTACGATTTCAATCATTCAACTTTTGCCGGAGTGTATCGAAGTTGAAAGACTTTGGACTTTGGAAAGATTGGAACCAAGAAAGCCATTATCGCACCGGATAGCAAGTGAATGATGCTCTGAAAATATGCTTAAAATCCTCTGAAAAACAGTAAACGCGTAAGTTTGGAACAATCAGTGATATCTTTATTTTTTCCCGATGAATTCATTATACACGGTAAAAATCTAGGGGCAGATCACTTGTGATGCATTTTTAAAAATCAGCGAAATTAAATGCATTTATTTCCATCAAAATAGAAATTCATAATGTATTTTGCGTTGCGTGCAATCTTTTTGCGTTACGTGCAATGATGTTTGCGTTCCGTTGGGTATTTTTTTTTATTTCTAACAATGAGCACTTTTTATCCATTTCACAACTACTCGATGAGGTAATGTCAATGGGTTTATTGATCTTGATAATGGGTGAAAAATCCTTAAGCATTATTTCAAGCGAGTTAAACGAGTTAAACTGCAAACTAAGGATCATAGTGGTACCTGCAAATTATCGCCCTGCAGTAGTCTAAACAGACATTGTTTTCGGCAATGCTCCGAAAACAATGTCTGTTTAGACTACTAAGGATGTTAAAAATATGCGCCAGTTCGGCATTTTTAGAGCAGCCAAAAGCCATCAAAAATATATCCAGTTGGCGGTTTTATTTTGTTAAGTAGTTTTAGAATAGGATTTCTATCTAGATTCCTATACTTTTAAAAGGAAACAATAATGTGAAATGAATGTTATTTTATGGTTTTTTTTAAATTCAGAAATAATTCTATTGACAGTATTTTTAATTCTGGCCCGAATTTCATGAATGGGTATTTTTACGCATTTTGTTGTAACAGTTCTGCGAAAAATAATGGGTGAAACATACCCAGGTTGACGTACAAGGTCTGTACTCATTTATGGGTACAAACGCTTTACCCATTTAATGGGTTATTCCACTTTTATTGAAAATGAGTAGTTTTCTACGCATTAATGGGTACTTGATTTTATCAGTATGTAAGACTTCGAAACCCTACAGAAAAACTAGCCCTACATTTAACAAAACGTCGAACAAAGTGGATCTGCGTAGGACGTTTGTTAAACAAACTTTTCTGCGAGGGAGTGCCAAGCTGATGCAAAAATGGAAATTAAATGCATTTTTTCTAATTTGATGCAAATGTGTTATACATTCTTAGAGCGATCTGCCCCTAGGGCAATTCACTCCTTATTCAAAGCGAATTGAAAATACACGATTGAAAAAATACACGAGAAATACTTCAATGCACCTTAATACATTTAATACGTCAAAACTACACTACTAGAGTAAAAATACGTTACCGCCTGATGAATTTCTCAATACACCGATAATACGTCGAAAATACGCTAATACACAAAAAATACGTTATTACCGGAAACATTTTTAAATGCGCTGATAACAATCCAATTCGTCAAGTAATACACTGTGGATACAAGCCTAGTTTGAATCACTAAGCTGCTCGCTATTGACGCTATTAACTGATGTATGGGAGTTTTCACGTTTTCGAGATCTGTTCATTTTTGCTTGTTTTTCAATAGTGTGCTATTGAATAACAAAAAGACTATAGCAATAAAACACAATTTCAGTTAATTCCGAATTGTTTGGTGATAACCAGACGGAAATCCGTTCATAAATAACAAAGCAGTTACGCTGCCTAAGCTCGACCCTTATTAGCAGAAAACAAAGATTATGCCCGTACGATATTAAGCCTGTTCTAATGACCCTGCCACTTCTAGTTTTCCGATCTGTTCCGTACGGTCTAAACAGCACGCGTTCTCGAATTTTACACGGTGTTTTTGGCGTGGTTTTCGCGATCGCCGCGATCCAATCAAGTGCAAAAAGACGAGTGAAGTGGTTCTTAAGTGACTAACAGCGAAAAATTGGTGCAAATCGGCGAAGAAACGGCTGAAATAAGTACATTTTAGTTTACCCACGCGGCAATAAAAACAAAACAAACAGCCATCGCTGTGGCTGCCAGTGCGGTCGCCCGGCTAGTTTCATTCACTGGCTGTGCCGGCTGCGTATGTGCCGGTGTTTTAAAAAAGAAAATTTTTTTTTCTTGCTGTGATCTGCCGAAGAGAGTGGTACAGTGTGGATTGGACGCCACAGTGCGTGCCAAAAGTATTGGAACGGCGAAAAAAAGGAATAAATTGCAAAGTGTTTTTTTGCGCGTTTTATTCATTAAAGGAAAGGTAGAAGCGAAAAAAAGGTAGTAGCGATTCTGCTTACCTACAGTGTGTCCCAAAAGTGTGGGAACACTTCGAAAAAGTCGACGTTGAAGGGGCAAATAAGGTAAGATCTTTCCTTTTCTTCACCTTTATTGTCCATTTGGGGTTGGTATCGGGTGACCGTGCCACAGCGTATTCTCCAACGTCTGGTGGTGTGATTCAAAATGGCGGCCGCTAGTAGCGGTGACCCGGGAGGGTCGCGAACGAGAAGACTATCAGAGTACATGGACCCTACGAACAAATTCGGCGAATTGACGTTCCTGCAGTTAACCGGCAAAGACGGTGTACCATTGCCTAGAAACCCGTTCATCATCGGTAAATCGGTAGAGGTTGTCACTGGAGGTCCAATCGAAGGTGCGAATACCGAAGCTCAGGGGACACAGTATACCCTTCGAGTTCGGAATCCTGCCCAAGTTGCTAAGTTGCAGAAAATGAACCAGCTCATTGACGGCACTGAAGTAGTGGTCGAAGCTCATCCGAATCTGAACGTAAGCAGATGCGTAATTTCCTGCTACGATCTGATTCAGATGGAAAAGAAGGATGTTTTACAAGAAATTATAAGCCAGGGAGTGATTCGTGTACAGCGAATTACAAGAAAGGAAGCTGAGAAGAGAGTGAATACGCCAGCGCTAATCTTGACCTTCTGTAAAACCACATACCCGGAATACATAAAGATCGGTTTGCTTCACGTTCCTACTCGCCCATACTTCCCGAACCCGATGCTTTGTTACGGATGCTTCAACTACGGCCATACACGCGTTCGATGTCCTGGTCCTCAGCGATGCTTTAATTGTTCGAAAGAACAACACGGGGAAGAAAAATGTAAAGAAACTGCGTACTGTCGGAATTGTGAAGGCGATCACCAACCAACAACCCGCGAATGTCCTGTTTATAAAAAGAAATGGAAGTCATAAAAATAAAAATCTGCGACAATCTAACATTCCCGGAAGCACGCAAACGAGCGGAATATCTAAGTAAAGGCAGCTATGCTCAGGCCACAGCACAACCGAATGAGATCCTTAGCAAGCTGAAAGAGTTGGAACTGGCAATGAAGAAGAAGGACGAAACGATCGCAAAACTTCTGGCAGAGACCAAACGAAAAGACGAAAAAAATCGAACAAATGTTGGCGTACATCCATCAGATGAAACAACAGTCCGTCAGCCAAGAAAAACCGCAGCACAGCAAAGAACAGAAGGAAATGAACCAGACAATCAGGCCCGTAACAAGATCCAGGAACAACTCACCAGCGATAAATACGGATTCGAAACGAGGAAGATCGCAGAAGCAACACACCCAGTCCAGCAAACCAACGACAACCTCACCGGATAACTTTAGCCCGCCACCAAAAAGAACCGCTACCACTACCACCAACGAAACGATGGAATATTCAGACGATGAAATTGAGATTACCGAGACGCCTCCTAGCCAGCCTCTTCGATAATTCTCATTTTCATCAACGTTTGGATACCAACGACAACCCACGCACGAATACTGACTACGAGATAAAACGGTTTGGAAGAGAGGAAAGTGTAGTACTCCTTCCAACGCAAGCACAGCAGGATGAAGGAACTATCCGGGCCGTCATACCCCAACCCGTTGATAGTGAATTCACCTCTGTGGCCGAAAGGAGCACCGATTTCACCACTACAACTTGTAAACCAGCAGACCAAAAACCCACGATCGACGAACAGAAGGAGATCAGCAGAACTACACAAAGTCTATCCCCAGTGCCGACCGCAGTCGGTGTTCGTGAGCATAATAGTGAAGTTTGTACGACAGCGGTTGGTACTGTGGGGCTGGACCTTCCTCAGGTCAGTTTCGAAGTTGTCAATCTCCTTGCAGGTACTGCTTGCTCTGATGTTCTTCCAGGTTTGACTGACAACATTGACGACACGCTCCTTCCACATCACCACTCGCTGTCGCCCGGAGAAGGTCTATCGAGATATTCGTTTCGGGATGGAACAGCTGTCAACACAACAGTAGCGTCGAAGCAAACAACGAAAACTACACAAAGTCTTTCCCCAGTGCCGGTCGCTGTCGGCAATTCTGGAAGTAATCGTGTAGTAGTTTCAACAGCGGCTGGCACTGTGGGGCTAGACGTCCCACAGGTCAGTCCTATTCCACCTCGCTTACAAACGGATTCTGTTGCGGTTTATCCCGTTACAGATGTGAACAGCACGAATCGAACGAGTAACCGGTGTGGGGAAGAAGAGAAGAAAGTAGCTTCCCCACTTCATCATGAAGGGATCGACCGGGGGGAAGAGGACTGTCCCTACTTCCCGGATATAAAGTCCTCGCAATTCTCCTCCTGGCTTTCCGCCGGTGAAGGCACATCACAACAGCAGTTCCAGAACACCGATCTCCCAACCACGTCGAGGAACCCTGTCGGCGAGCCAATACGATCTCGTAGACGTTCGCCATCAACATCGTCTTCGTCAGCGACAATCACCACTCGCAACAGCAAAAGTTTCGCACTGCAGTGGAACATTCGGGGTCTGCGCTCCAATATCAGTGACCTTAAGCAGCTGATCGCCCAATACGAACCGAGCTTGATAGCGTTACAAGAAACAAAGCTGGACAACCGAGTGATCTCAGCAGATTTCGTCGGTAACAACTACACTCTACTACTTTAAACTGGGAGTCGCCGATACTGGCAACAAGAGGGTTTTTTTTTTTTACAATGGAGAAGACCTTTATGTCCTAGCCCAGTACACGTGCTAACGGTAGGGTCCAATCTACCACACGGGGTGCACTGGGGGCGTGTCGGACTCGAATGGTGACCAGCCATTAATACCGACTAAACTCCATTGGGCTCCGCCATCATTCCTCGCAGGAACTACCTCTCGGTATTACTTCTGGGGGGATGGCTGTACTAAATGTACTCATTCACTCTCACTCACGCGATCATACATCCTGTATGAGGCTTACTTGGGTGCTCTCTCAATCACACTTTGATTCACTCTCAAACACTCCGACATGAGGCTGACTTTTGTGCTCACCTTTTACGTTCCATGCGAGGCTGACTTGTGTGCTCACCTTACTCATTCCTTGCTAGGCTTACTTTTGTGCTCGCCCTACCCATCCATGTGAGGCTGACTTGGGTGCTCACCCTATCACCTGATTCACTCTCAATCGTGCCACTCTATTGTGCCTTTGTCACTCCCTCTGGCATCCCATGTGGGACATTTTTCTTAGGCCCCACTTCTGACATACCATGCGAGGCTGACTTTTGTGCTCACCTTTTTCATTCCTTGCTAGGCTGACTTTTGTGCTAGCCTCTACCAACCTGTGAGGCTGACTTTTATGCTCACCCTTAACATGCAATGTGAGACTGACTTGGATGCTCACCCTTTCACTCCTCTGCCACGCCATGAGGCATCGATAGCTTAGTTCCAACATACTACGCTACGACCCTCCCGTCTTGGCATGAGGCAGTCCACTTATACGCCTATACACTCACTCTTCTGTCTTGCTTCGGGGTGGCTGGGTTTACCCCTTACGCGGTTGCCATTCGCTGCGCCAACCTACCTCGGCATGAACAGACCATTCACTCTCTTATTTTGCGCTTGGCCTTTTTCGCTCCAGCTAACCAATCACTAGTTAGCCGTGCCCGCCGTCTGTTGCTCGGTTCGCCAGATTACCTGTAGCCTACTGGCAATCTGGATGGTAGCAGCCGAGACTGCATTCCACTTCTCCACCGTTTGACACATCCGCTGAATAAGGGTATCCGGGGTTGTGTCCCAGCCACAGACGTCAAGCATTGCTCTTCTTTCGACGTCGAACCGATGACATACGAACAGTATGTGTTCGGCAGTTTCATCTACACCTGGGCAGTCCGGGCAGACTGGGACCTCCGCGTGCCCGAACCTGTGGAGGTACTGACGGAAACAGCCATGGCCTGACAGGAATTGTGTCAGGTGGAAGTGAACTTCCCCATGGGGTCTTCCCACCCAGCTCGATATGCTAGGTATCAGCCGGTGGGTCCACCTACCTTTCGAGGAGTTGTCCCACTCCCGCTGCCATCTGGCGACCGAGGTCACCCTGGTGCGCTCGCGGGCTCCCCTATTTCCACGTAGCTCAAAGCACTCCTCATCTTCCCGAATGACCAGCCCGACTGGCATCATGCTCGCTATCACGCAGGATGCATCGTGTGATACCGTGCGGTAGGCAGATATCACTCTGAGGCACATCACGCGGTAGGTGCTCTCCAGTTTCTGTAGGTAACTGGTTACCCTCAGTGCTCTTGACCATGACGGGCCGCCGTACCTGAGGATAGATACGGCAACGCCTGCCAGTAACCTACGTCTACTGGCGCACACCTTTGAGCTGTTGGACATCATTCTCGATAGTGCCGCAACAGCAGTCGACGCTCTCTTGCATGTATAGTCGACATGGCTGCCGAAGGTCAGCTTGTCGTCTATAATGACTCCGAGAGACTTCAGACTTCGCTGTGAAGTGATCGCGACTTCTCCCACATGGATAACTGCATGTTGTGCCGACTTGCGGTTGTTGACGATAACTACCTCCGTCTTATGATGAGCGAGCTCCAGGCCTCTCGCGCTCATCCATTCCTCCACCGTGCTAATCGCGTGTTCTGCGGTTAGTTCTACCTCAGGAATTGACTCCCCGTAGACCTCCAAGGTTACGTCGTCAGCAAAGCCGACGATTTTGACCCCAGGAGGGAACTTCAGTCTCAGAACCCCGTCATACATGAGGTTCCATAGCACCGGGCCTAGGATCGAGCCCTGCGGGACTCCGGCGGTAATCGGAACCCTTTTCTGACCGGCATCGGTCTCGTATATCAGTACGCGGTTTTGGAAGTAACTTTCCAGGATCCGGTACAGACCCACCGGTAGGCTAAGCCGGTGTAACGAGAGCGCGATGGCATCCCAGCTTGTGCTGTTAAATGCGTTCTTCACGTCAAGTGTCACTAACGCACAGTATCGAATACCTCGCCTTTTTCGTTGGATCGCTATCTCGGCAGTATTTATCACTGAGTTGAGAGCGTCCACTGTGGACTTACCCTTCCGAAAGCCAAACTGGTTGCTTGACAGACCGTCCGTACCTTCCGCGTACGGGGTGAGCCTGTTGAGGATGATCCTCTCACGCAGTTTGCCAGTCGTGTCTATCAGACAGATTGGTCTGTACGCCGATGGGTCGCCTGGCGGCTTCCCGGGCTTCGGCAACAGCACCAATTTCTGCCTTTTCCATCTATCGGGGAAACGGCACTCGTCAAGGCATCTCTGCATAGCTAGCCTGAACATGTTCGGGTTCGCTATGATCGCTGCCTTGAGAGCGTTGTTTGGAACTCCATCCGGCCCTGGAGCTTTGTTCATTGCTAGGGATTTAGCCACTGCGAGTAGTTCTTCATTCGTCACTGGAGCCACCATTTCGACCGTGCCCGCACTGTCCCGTAGTGCAGGTGGCCAGGGGCTTGTGGCTCGAGACGGGAAGAGTACTTCGATAATCGTTGCCAACCGGTCCGGAGACCGTTCTGGGGGTGAGGAGCCCCCTTTGGTCTTGGCCATCACAATCCGGTAGGCGTCACCCCACGGATTCGCGTTGGCACTCTCACACAGGTTGTCGAAACACGCTCTCTTGCTGCCTTTAATAGCCTTGTTAAGGGCTAATTTCGCAGTTCGAAACACTTCACGGCGGTTCTCTCTTGCATCCTCGGTGCGAGCTCTTTGCATCCTACGTCTAGCTCTGAGGCAGGCTGACCGTAGAGCTGCAATCTCGGCACTCCACCAGTATACCGGGCATCTACCGTTTCTTGGCAGTGTTTTTCTCGGCATAGTGGCGTCGCACGCGCGTGATAGAACAGCTACCAGCGCATCCCCGCTTAGACTGTCGGTGTTGGCCTCCAGTCCCAGGGCCGCGGTGAAAGCTTCGCTGTCAAAGTGATTGGACTTCCACCCGCGTACCTGACAGGGATCTCCCGCCCTCGGATGCTGCACACCATAGTTGATCTTAAAGCGGATTGCTAAATGATCGCTATGGGTGTAGCCTTCGTCTACCCTCCATTCCATGCCTGGAGCCAGACTCGGGCTGGCAAAGGTCAAATCAATCCACGCCTCCACTCCGTTTCTACGGAATGTACTAGCGGAGCCATCATTAGCTAGCACAGTATCGAGTTTCGCAAACGCTTCCATTAGCGCTTGACCCCTGCTATTTGTACAGCGGCTGCCCCACTCCACTGCCCAAGCGTTGAAGTCTCCCGCTATTACTACCGGTTTCTGGCCCACGAGGTCCGACGAGAGCCTGTCGATCATCTGGTAGAACTGTTCTATTGGCCACCTTGGTGGGGCGTAGCAGCTGCAATAGAACACACCATTGATCTTGGCAATCACCACACCCTCGGCGGAGGGGTGTATTACCTCTTGAACCGGGAACCTTCCCGTTGTACAGATTGCCACCATTCCAGACCCGTCCGACACCCAATTGCCGTTGCCGGCAGGGATGCTGAACGGGTCTGATAAGAGGGCGACATCTGTCCTCGACTCCGAGACCGACTGCTACAGCAGCTGTTGGGCTGCTGCACAATGGTTAAGATTTAGCTGTGTGACTCTCACGGCTTCTTCTTATTTAACTCGCCGAAGGGACACGAAGGTCCGCCCATAGCATGTTTATGGGCTTGCTTCTTAGCGGTGCAGATAAGGCACTTATATGCCTTAGTGCACCCCCGCTCTTTATGTCCCTCCTCGCCGCAGCGACGACATAGCTTGCTCCTATCTATGCCTTTGCATTCGTATGCTTTATGGCCGGATTCTAGGCACCGATAGCACCTGTCCACTGAAGGCGGCTGGGGTATACTAATAGGGCATACCGACCAGCCGATCTTCAGCTTCCCTTTCTCGGTTACCTTTTTGGCATCCGCATTCAGTAGCCTGAGGTAGGCTACTTGGGTGCCAGAGGGTCCGTCCCTCAATCGCACAGAGGCCCGCTCGATCGTGACGCCGCAGTGCTCCTTGACGGCTGCGACGACGTCTTCTGCGGTCGTGAACTCGTCCAAGTGCTTGCACTGGAGAGTTGTTTCCGCCCCTAGCGACCTGATTTGGGCGCCCTCACCAAGGCAGGCATGGCAAAAGCACCGAACGGTGCTGCACGGTGGCCACTTCTACCAATAAACACGACACCAAGAGCATTGAAGTTGGCACGCCGTACCGGTGCTCAACAGCAGACACTGG
Source organism: Topomyia yanbarensis (assembly GCF_030247195.1). Classification (NCBI taxonomy): domain Eukaryota; kingdom Metazoa; phylum Arthropoda; class Insecta; order Diptera; family Culicidae; genus Topomyia; species Topomyia yanbarensis. The sequence continues at coordinate 272,138,358 of NC_080671.1, forward strand.
TCGCCGATACCAAGGCACGGGTGTCGGTGCCAGCGCATGATATTTAACCACCGTGCTCGATGCTTGGGCAAAGCACCGACCCGAGTGTTTCTGACTTCGGTAGGCACCGTAACCGAGGTGCATCTCACATCGGCAGGCACCGCAACCGAGGTGTTTCTGGCATCGGGAGGCACCGTACCGAGTGTTTTTAAATTCGTAAAACACGGCAGCTTATATTTCGGTAGCGATTATCGCCGCGCTATTGCTGTCGCTTAGTAAGTGGCTCAAAGCAATTTGGTGCGTTCATATGCATGAACGAGCTTGGTACTTAGAAGAATCTGTAATGCACTTTACAGCAAGGAAGGATTAAGTAGGTATGCAAGTAGGAATTATAAATGGATGAATGAATGGATTTAATTTGGCGTTGGTACTGTAGTCGAATTGTACATCTTAGCCAACTCTTACATCAAACAACCTCAGGCCGAGTATTACGTTTGAAGACCATAACTGACCTTTATTCAGTATCAAAATTAAAAAGATTTTTCTGCACTTCGAAATTTAAATATCGTTCGGTCATTTGTATTCTTTAAAAATAAGAGAAAATTCTCTTCTAAAAACTAAAAAAAAAATATTGAGACTAACTATTTAACGATTAATAGCGATTGGATTGTAACCTCCACATTTGTATTACTAAAAGTATCATTGAAAGACTAAAGTGTCAAAGTTTTCCGCTACTTAGTACTAGATAGCTCAGTTTGAAAATTTTATTCAGGTATGGAAATACATATGCGCCCAAATTAAATTGAAAAGCAAATAGGAATGCGTGATAGAAAAAAATGTTGATTTTAAATATTTTTATTCAATCAACACCTTTCATATGTTTTGAATAATTTTAAGACTTTTGACTCCAAATTGTAAAAATTATTATTACTCTTGCCAAATTTACATTAACAGAGGAAGTCAGAAGTGTTGCAAGTTCCCAGTTTGACGGTTGTATTTTTCATTTGTCGTGAAATGCTCAAAATAATGTCCCGTCATTATAAAATTAATAAAAATATGATTTCTGAAAAAGTAGTATAAGTCAAGGTCGCTAAGTATCCTGTAAAGTATTCAGCTTTAGTCATAACTTCGAAAAGAAATTATGTTTCCAGCTATCAGTCTGGAAAGTGAATATGTCACTGATTGAGAAAACATTTTAGTTTTGAACTCTAGGTAGAAAGATCAATATTTAAAACCTGTGGAAATTCTCTTTGGTTTCCGCATAGGTAAAATCAAACATGAAATTGTAGTATTTTAGTAAAATTTCTAAACTGGCGGCTTCAGCTACCATCAAATGACTTCATGAGTGCCGTGTATGATTTAAACAAAAACTTTAGGACCAATATTTTCAGTCTACCTTTCGGGCAAATGTGATTGGGTCCAACTAGTTTGTATTGCAATTTTTAGATCTTGGTGTTTGTTCAATACAAATCATCCTATTTTGTCATTCTAAGAAATTCAATCAAATATACTGTTCATTTGTCAAAATTTACAGTAAAAGTAAAAAGAAACAAGTTATCATATGATAATACGCAAGCGAATAAAGTCAATTCGCGTGAGAACATATCATTTACATACGCGTTTAAATTTCTATGACTTACACAAACCCAACACAAATTATACCGATGGTCTATTGACGAACCAAGCCAAATTCAAGTATCATTTCTTAAGAATGTTGTTCACATCTTATAGATGCAAAGTATGCACACATATTTTTTTTTATTTTGCTATGGAATAAGGGAAATTTATTCCAAATAATAAATAGGTCAGATTCGAATATCCGGGGATTTAAAAAATCTTACCCCGGGTAATCGAATCTAAAATAAAATATGTTAAATGTAAATGTATCAATTTGGCTCTATTCAATTTGGAAAATTCCAAGGTGTGATTTGTCTTTTCAGTTGCTTTTCATTTATCTATCTATATATATATATATATATATATATATATATATATATATATATATATATATATATATATATATATATATATATATATATATATATATATATATATATATATATATATATATATATATATATATATATATATATATATATATATATATATATATATATATATATATATATATATATATATATATATATATATATATATATATATATATATATATATATATATATATATATATATATATATATATATATATATATATATATATATATATATATATATATATATATATATATATATATATATATATATATATATATATATATATATATATATATATATATATATATATATATATATATATATATATATATATATATATATATATATATATATATATATATATATATATATATATATATATATATATATATATATATATATATATATAAAAGTCAAAGTTTGTATGTATATGATTTATAGACTCCCAAACGGCTTAACCAATTTGTGTTTGTGTGCTATTAGTTGGGGATTATCTGCCAGATGGCGCTTCGAAGCAAATTGTGTTTTTCTCTTATTTCGTTGAAAGTCGCAGCAACGCGCGATGGGTATTAGCTAGTTTAATATATTGTTAACGGGTTCGTGATATATTTCAGTTTTGTATAGCTATTTGTGCATGAATTCTCAAACAAACTTAAGGTGTATTTAATGCATTACAGGTCGCATTATCCAGGAAATCATTTATCTGTTATTCGATTTTCTGGTGTAAGTCAATTAATTTTTCAACTGCTAAAAAATAAAATAAATTAATGAGCTGTTCGTTGGTGTTGTGGTGTTACATGCTTTAGCTAACTTCAAGTTCAAGTGAGAGGAGTCTCTTCCTGTGCGTAGTGCTTACACAAAGCATAACTTCATTGACTAATATTGTACTGGATGGTCTGGTGGTCAATATGCTTTTAGTTTTCACAAACTTTCCAACTCATGTTTGCCATCTGCATCTCCGGCGGACTATAAAAAGTTATGTCGATGGTAGATGCCCGACCGTATCAGCAAAAATCATCGCATACCCTTACATCGATCACTGTTTCCAGTACAGTTATACTCTCTATGACTGGTAAGTCTACTTACCCACTATACTGTGCAAGAATTGAAATCTCCTTAGACAGTCAAATGAAATTGTATGTATCAAAAATGCATGCAGAAATTAAATTTTGCCGATCAAATTGTAAAAAACCCATTTGAAGATGGCTTTTTATACCTTAAAGCAGAATAGATATAAAAAGGACAAGGTATCGGATCAATTATTAAAAATGCAGAATATAGCAAGGCAAAAATCTAGTCTTCAGATTTCAAACTGCATCGCTTCAGAATGTGGTTTGGTTGATCACTTGCCATCTTGTCAACTAAATTTGTCTTTGTTTTATTGAGTTTACATGCGGAATAATGAATATAGCTTATATAGTATAACTATCGAAGAACTGATAAGGACTAGGACACTAGCTAGCGATATTTATGATAACGTAGATTTTTTTCTAAATTAATGCTCTATAAGTCTATAGTACAGCGAACCAAACGGCACGTCAACACACGAACGTCGTTGGATGTGCCAGAAATTGTAATGAAGTCCGGCCAAAATTCATTTCTATGCATTGTGCTGTGATAGAAGTTTTGTAATGGCACTGGTAATGACGTATAATGCGGAAATAAATCGTATGGGCGCACCTCGATTGTGCCCTAACGCCTTTACATACGATAACGTGTTTCAAGTAATTTTGAAAATTGAAATTCTCTGCAGTAGGTAACTTGCTACAAATGATATGAACAATTCCAGTTCCATTAGAGTAAAGCAAAGCCTCTCTCCCTTTTAACTCACCAGGCCGGGGTGCTTGGAATGAATATAAAATATTTGAGAAACATGATCACCTTATACATGACCTTGTTTTAGCGCAGGTATTTTATATTAGATTAGCTCCTCTGAAAATACATTTTATTGACCGCAATGATAAAATTAGTACTGTAATTTGACATTCTAATTGAAATTAATTCTTTTTTCAAAACAACCTGGTAACCGGATAAACTGATTTTTCCAGTGTTTCCATTTTGTCAGCCTAAAAAGCACTATGAGGCAGTTCATCACTATTTTAGCTAAATATTGTACCGTGCAAGACCCATCTACCGATCAATTAACGGCGATTTCTACTTCCAACGTTCTTTAAAAAACAATGATAAAAGGCATTTCAATTCGATCTTCGTTTTCAACTAGAATATTTAATCAACTATCAAGAAAAAATACGCAATTTTGTAAATGAATTGGCAGACAGTGCAAAATAGCCGAAAAGCCCAACAATTCTAGAGTGCCATTCACCGTAATAATATAATACAAGTAATAGATATCCATTTGCCGAAAATACTAGGTTTATAATTTTTTATTACCGACAAATTAGGTCCAAACATGTGTTGCAGACTTTGTTCATTCGGTTTGTGTATAATTCACTTAGAAATATTGTCCTTACACAGTTTTATTAACAGTTGGCTTTGAGTTAAGAGAAAGAAAGCGGTAAAATGGCAACGGATTGAATACAGCATTCGAATATAATTATTTGGAAAAATATGAAAAGATGAATAATGAAAGTGTATATTATATTGATTGTCTACGTACTATTTCCATATTTCAATTTATTTATGATTTCTAAATTCCGTGCAATATTCGAGTCAAAACAATTTCGCCGTCAAATTGATGGGTAAATGGAGGCCTATCGGTGGATGGGCTCTGCACGGTAATAGAGTTTGCGACATGAAATGACTCAATACTTTATTATTACGACCAGCAATAGATAGAATGTCTAAAAATTGGTGCCAAAGTTTCGTATAATAAAAATTATCCAAATACAGTGAAATACTTGTGATTGATTCGAAACGTGTGCCCAATTCTAACGCCATAATAAGATTAAGTTGTATAGAAATACCAACTAAATGGCGGCAATAGGAATAGATTCAAATTGAGCTAAGCACCATAAGTGCGTTATCCGTATAGATTGGGATCATAAATAAAATAAAAAGGTGTTTATCGATGGCAAAGTTCATATCTTTTGCTTTCAATTAGATATACATTTGCAAGAAGATAAAGAAATCGAATTTTCGTTGATTAGTATTTCCAAGACGCAAAAGTAAAAAAATCCACTATCCGCGATCTATACTTGCATCGACTTTGGATATTTTATAACTACATATCCAACTAAAAATCAAACTGCTGTGATAAAAGAAGTATATTTGCTGTTCTCTTTTATTCCGTCGCACCGACTTTTTTTTCTTTCTTTTTGTGCATATGCTAGCGGGCTTAAACATTCTCGCTTTGATACGGGTGCAAAGTCAAAGAGTTTCCGAGGTGTTATCCGAAGTTGAAAGCGCTCGGCTCCGGTGCTTCAGAAATTTTAAAGCACCCGGCCCGAGTGTTTTCCGAAGCATCCAAGCACCGGATCGAAAATTTAACACCGCCACCGACACAGGTGCTTCGTTTATCATGCTTCGGTGCTTCGCATCGAGCACTGGCTTGGGATGCTCATTTCAATACACTCGGTTGCGGTGTTAAAATGCAGCACGCGGTGCCGTGGCGTGTTTGGACATGCCTGCACCAAGGACCTCTTGGGCCAAGGCCTTATATACTGCACTTGATTGTGCGCCTCGCTTCAGCACCAGGAGCATCTCTCCCGTGTTGGTGCGTCTTACGCTACGCACATCCTGCCCAAGGGCCGAGAGGCTTTCGGCCGCCTTCATCGATTTAAGGACATCGGCGTATTTGTCCTTGTCGGTTTTTAACCACAAGGCTTCGCCTCTGTCCTTGGCCTTCCTCGCAGGCCGCGGTACCTCCGGTTTCGGTGCCGGCTTTTTCTTGGTGACCAGCGTCCAGGGGTTTGAGCCCCCCTGCCCCGGTCGTGCCGGGTTGCTGGTACCATCGCTCTCCACAGCGAGGTCACTCTCGCCCTCGCTTACCTCACCCAGGCGGCGTTTGACCTTGACGGTTGCACGCCGAGTGGTGTCGGTTTTGGCACCCTCGCCTGGCGACTTCCTAGGGCGCTTCGCATTCGATGCCGTCTTGCGAATGCCCTTTCCTTTTTCCTTCGAGGGGAACTCAGTCGCCGCTCCGATCGACGTGGCTGCTCCGTAGAAGGTAAAGGCCACTGTCTGTGAACCTCTATCGACCTTCTCTCTTTCCTCCCTATTGGAGGCCACTGTCTGGGTTTCTCTGTCGGGCCTCTCCCGACATTCCACCCTCTCAACATATGCCTGCTGTTCCTGTCTTGCGACACGAACAGCTTTCCGGAGCTCCAGGAGGCTCAACTTCAACTCCTTGGCTATATTCTGCTTTCCGCTAGCGAAGTCGATTATAGAATCGAGTTGCTTCGCTACTTTGCGCATCGCAGATATTGGCCCCTCCGATGCATTGGTAGGGTTATTGCCTACCGCCACTGGGGGGTCACTGGTGCTTTCGGATGCAGCACTCATCGCTCCACTACTCTCCCCACGGGGGGGAGACCTCGCCAAACCACCTCTTGCGAAGGGGTTTGGCACCTCCGTCTGTTTGTTTTTATTTTTGTTTATCTCCATGTATAGTCCCACGAGTAGCGCGAGAAATATATGTCCGCCACGCCAGAGCTCCGCATTAGCGTGGTAAGGGACGCTTACTGTGGGGGTTGCCCAGGTACCCCACAGGCTCCGTTAACGATCGAGCATCTTTTTCACCCCCTCGATCACTCATCCCTCGGCACGGGTCGCTTCACGCCTTGGAATTGGGGTTATGCCCTACCTTGCTTTACGTGGTGATCTCGGCCCGGATCATCACAACCATCCTCCTTTACCAGGGCTTTGGACCTGTAGCTCTGGTTCTCAATAGTTCCATGTACGTATGTTATTACAGACATGCTACTATTGGGATCCGTCATTCGCTAGCGAAGTTGGTAACAAGGGGTAGGGCTCGCCATTCGGGATGGTGTACCCTTCGAACGAATCGATGTCGACGACAATATACAGGCAATCGCAGTTCGGATCCAACTGCCACAACAAATGACGGTGGTATCGATCTACGTCCCTCCCAATACTCAACAGTGTCAAGAACAGCTGGGTCACTTCCTCGAAACGCTTCCACGTCCAGTGCTGGTACTAGGCGACTTTAACGCGAATCATATTTGCTGGGGTTCTACGAAATCTACCGCACTAGGCCACTTCATCGTCGAAAAAACGCTATCGGAACGATTACTCATCCTCAACGACGGATCGCACACTCGGATTGATCCAGCTACCGGTATTACTTCGGCTATTGATCTCTCGATCTGCTCAGAATTGGTGGCTTCGAAATTTGTTTGGCGAACACTTCCGGACACCCACAGCAGTGATAGCTTTCCAATTCTGGTTTCCATTCCCGGACTGTCGAGTATCCCAACGAAAAGACAGAAATGGATTTACGACCAAGCAGATTGGACAACTTACGAGCGATTGACCGCCAACGCTATTCGACCGGGCGTCGAAATATCAATCGACTGTTTCGTTGACCGGTTGATTAGAGCAGCAAACACCGCGATACCTCGCACTACCGGCAGAGTCGGTCCCAAAGCGGTTCCGTGGTGGTGTCCGGAGGTGAAAGCAGCTATCAAAAATCGGAGAAAAGCACTTAGAGCACTGAAGCGTATACCAGCAGAGGACCCACGAAAAGCGGATGCACTGAAAAGCTTCCAGGAATCACGGGCAGCAGCAAGAAAGTCTATCCATGACGCCAAGAAAAAATCATGGGAAGACTTCATCGCGAAGATATCACCAAGTTCAACTACGTCGGAGATGTGGCAGACAGTGAACACGTTGAGAGGGAAACACCAACACCGCCCAACTGTCATCAAACGGTCCAGTGGTTACACGGATAAGCCAGAAGAAATAGCTGAAGAACTGGCGCAACACTACAGCGAAAAATCCGCAACCTCCAGTTATTCGTCGTTGTTCCAGAAGGAGAAAGAAAAGGCCGAACGAAACCGCATAAACTTCTCGCCAGATAGCGATGATATTTACAATTCGGACTTCACCCTGAATGAATTGCTGTGGGCACTCGACAGAGGAAGAAATGGCTCTTCAGGACCGGACTGCATCGGCTATCCAATGCTTCAGCGACTTCCATTGTCTGTGAGAACTGCCATGTTGGAACTTTGCAACAGAATATGGCGCAGTGGTGTATTCCCACCCTGTTGGCGAACCGGAATCATCGTACCAATTCCAAAGCCAAGCTCGGATGACGCGGGTCCAGCTGCATTCCGTCCAATCACGTTAATTAGTTGTATGGCGAAGGTGTTCGAGCGAATTGTCAACCGACGGTTAACTACCGAGCTAGAGTCGAACGGGCGTCTCGACAAACGACAACATGCCTTCAGATCTGGTCGGGGTACTGACACATACTTTGCGGAGTTGGAGAGGTCATTACCCGACCGTGACGAGCACTGTCTGATAGCGTCGCTAGACTTGGCCAAGGCGTACGACACCACCTGAGATATGGCATCCTACGAACACTGCAGAAATGGCAAATACGCGGAAGGATGATAAACATTGTCAACAGTTTTCTGGCAGAGAGAACGTTCCAGGTCAACGTAGAGGGGCATTTGTCGCCAGCACATCCGCTGGAAAATGGTGTGCCGCAGGGCTCAGTGCTCTCTGTGACACTATTTCTCGTGGCTATCCAACCCATCTTCAGCGTGGTTCCGAACTCCGTACAAGTGGGAAGAAAGACCAGTCGCTGCTCCGAAAACTTCAGGCCGCAGTAAAAGCCGTCGATAAATGGTCGAGAAGTGTTGGATTTACGATATCTGCGACGAAATCCAGCATCTTCTATTGCAGCCCTAACGTACACCGTGAACCCATGCATGCGATAAAGATAGATGGTGTAGCCGTTCCGACACAAACGCTGCTGAGAACTCTCGGTGTCACTCTCGACCGATCGCTCAACTTTAAAGCACATTGTAAATTGACGAAGAAGACGTGTGAATCCAGGCTGCGTATCTTGAAGATGATCGGTGCCAAGTTGCCCCGTGGTCAACGCACCTCTTTACTTCAAATCGGGTCCGCAATTGTTACCTCGCGACTCCTCTACGGCATGGGACTTGTAAGCAGAGGAGGAGATGCCGTCATCCAAACGCTCGCTCCTACATACAACAGGATGATACGGTTCGCATCCGGTGCATACGTCACGAGTCCAATTCTAGCAATTACGGCAGAAGCTGGAACCCTACCATTCGACCTACTCATTCTTCAAAATATAGCCCGCTTGGCCATCCATACGTTGGGAAAAAGCAAGGATAATGCCGATCTCCCAGTACATCGAGCATCCGAACATCTGACAGAGGTGATCGGAATCCCTCTTCCAGATATTTGCACTCGTACGCGTTTAGCTGTACGAAGATAGTAGGAACCCAAGCCCCAGATCGTGTGGGACATAAAGAGCCGTGTGAAAGCTGGTGACCCCTCGGAAATTGCTCGGCCTGCTTTTCAGGAGCTCCTAGCAGGTCGTTTCAACCGTTCAACTATCGTCTACACGGATGGCTCGAAAGACGACAATGCAGTAGGTGTGGGAGTGTATGGAGAATACTTCCAACAATCGGTTGGTCTTCCATCGTCATGCAGCGTCTTCTCGGCAGAAGCGTTTGCAATCAAAACGGCGCTAGCAACACATAACACGGTCAGTGATTTGGTGGTTATGTCTGACTCGGCCAGTCGCTTATCGGCATTAGAAGCTGGCACATCGCAACACCCGTGGATTCAGCAGATTGAAAACATGCTACGAGGCCGTCCAATCTAGCTGTGCTGGATTCCGGGTCATGCTGGTATCCATGGCAACGAAGAGGCAGACCGCCTCGCAGGAGAAGCCAGGGGTAATGCCCCTTTGCAAATAGCCATTCCGGGAGCAGACGCGAACAACCGAATGAAAACAGCTATCCGAAATCAATGGTTCCGTCGATGGTCTGCGTCTACTGAAGTAAAACTTCGCGAAGTTAAGTTCGACACAGGGAAGTGGACTGACCGCGAGAATTCGGCCGAACAGCGAGTGCTTACCCGGCTTCGAATAGGGCATACCCGGCTAACACATGACTTTCTGCTAAAGAAAACCTCACCACCAGTGTGCGACTGCTGTGGGATCATTGTGGATGTCCGCCATGTGATCCTCCACTGCAGAAAATACGACGACGTTAGAAGGAATCACGATATCGAGTCGACTAGTCTGCGAGCGGCTCTGCGCAACGACAGGAAAAATGAGGAGAGTATGGTAAAATTCCTCAAGGAAACTAACCTATTTAAAATGTTATAAAATTTTATTTTGATTTGTAACTGATAACTGATAACTGCATTGTAAAATTTACAGGTAAAATAATTTCTTCCGACACGAATGCACCCTTTCTAGGTGTAAAGTGTAGTTAATAAACAACAACAACAACAACAACAACAATTATTATTATTATTATTATTATTATTATTATTATTATTATTATTATTATTATTATTATTATTATTATTATTATTATTATTATTATTATTATTATTATTATTATTATTATTATTATTATTATTATTATTATTATTATTATTATTATTATTATTATTATTATTATTATTATTATTATTATTATTATTATTATTATTATTATTATTATTATTATTATTATTATTATTATTATTATTATTATTATTATTATTATTATTATTATTATTATTATTATTATTATTATTATTATTATTACTATTATTATTATTATTATTTTATTGTTGCTTAAGTAGCGTAAGACATTCATCTTTTTTATACTACAACGATCTTACTTGGTAATGATTATTAACATTGAAAATTCATCTGAGTTGGAAACACCGTTCCGTACAGTACATACAACGCGCTTTGGAAAATTTCACACTGTGTTTTTTCGGTGTTTTTCGCGATATTCGCGGTTTATTTTTGAGCGAAAACACGAGTGAAGTGGTTTTTCAGTGACTGACAGTGAAAGTTTCACGAAAATCGGTGAAGAAACGGCTGAAATAAGTGGATTTTAGTTTACCCACGCGGCAATAAAATCAAAACAACCAGCCATCGCTGTGGCTACCAGTGCGGTCGCCCAGCTAGTTTCATTCACTGGCTGTGCCGGCTGCGTGTGTGACGGTGACGGTGGGCTGGAAGCAAATTTTTTTTTGAGTTTGGAAAACTGACGAAAAGTTTTTAAAAAAAGAAAAATATTTTTTTTTTCTTGCTTGATCTACCAAAAAGAGTGGTACAGTGTGGTACAGTGCGAATTGGACGCTACAGTGCGTGCCAAAAGTGTCGAAACAGCAAAAAAAAGGAAAAAATTGAAAAGTGATTTTTTGCACGTTTAATCCATTGAAGGCAACGTAGAAGCGAAAAAAAGGTAGCTGCGATTCTGCCTGCCTACAGTGTGGCCCAAAATTGTTGGAACACTTCGAAAAAGTCGACGTTGAAGGGGCAAATAAGGTAAGATCTTTCCTTTTCTTCACCTTTTTTGTCCATTTGGGGTTGGTATCGGGTGACCGTGCCACATAGCAGTTTCCAACGTCTGGTGGTGTAATCCAAGATGGCGGCCGCTAGTAGCGGTGATCCGGGAGGGTCAAGCCAAAGGAGATTGCCGGAATTTATGGATCCGACGAACAAATTTGGTGAACTGACATTCCTGCAGCTGACAGGTAAAGACGGCGTACCATTGCCAAGAAACCCGTTCGTCATTGGTAAATCGGTGGAGGTTGTCGCTGGAGGCCCAATTGAAGGTGCGAATACCGAAGCTCAAGGGACACGGTATACCCTTCGAGTTCGGAACCCAGTCCAAGTTACCAAACTAATGAAGATGACCAAGCTCATTGATGGTACTGATGTTGTGGTTGAATCCCATCCGAATCTGAACGTAAGCAGATGTGTTATTTCCTGCTACGATCTGATTCACCTTGAAGAGAAGGAGGTTTTACAAGAAATTATAAGCCAGGGAGTGATTCGTGTACAGCGAATTACACGAAAGGAAGAGGAGAAAAGAGTGAATACGCCAGCGCTTATCTTGACCTTCTGCAAGACCACCTACCCGGAATACATGAAGATCGGTTTGCTTCGCGCCCCTACCCGCCCGTACTTCCCAAACCCGATGCTTTGTTATGGATGCTTCAAATACGGTCATACTCGTGTTCGCTGTCCTGGCCCGCAACGTTGTCCTAATTGCTCTGGAGAACATCAAGGTGAAGAAAAATGTCGAGCAGCCCAGTTCTGCCTAAATTGTAAAGGTGATCACCAACCAACAAGCCGCCAATGTCCAAATTATAAAAAGGAAATTGAGGTCATAAAAATAAAAATCCGCGACAATTTGACATTCCCGGAAGCGCGCAAACGAGCTGAACAGCAAAATCTTGGAAGTTACGCCCAGGCTGCAGCGCAACCGAACGAGATCCTGAATAAATTGAAAGAACTGGAGCAGACAATGAAAAAGAAGGATGCGCAGATCGTTAAACTTCTGGCAGAGAACAAACGCAAGGACGAGAAAATTGAGCAAATGATGGCGTACATCAAACAACAGTCCGCCAGCCAAGAAAAACCACAGCACATTAAAGAACAAAAACCAACGAATCAGACGGCCGGGCCAATAACGCGATCCAGGAACAACTCTCCAGCGATAAATACGGACTCAAAACGAGGAAGACCACAGAAACAACAAACCCCTTTCAGCAAACCAACGACAACCTCACCGGATAATTTAAGCCCACCGCCAAAAAGAACCGCTGCCACTACCACCAACGAAACGATGGAATATTCAGACGATGAAATTGAGATTACCGAGACGCCTCCTAGCCAGCCTCTTCGATAATTCTCATTTTCATCAACGTTTGGATACCAACAACAACCCACGCACGAATACTGACCACGAGATAGATCGGTTTGGAAGAGAGGAAAGTGTAGTACTCCTTCCAACGCAAGTACAGCAGGATGAAGAAACTCTCCGGGCCGTCATACCCCAACCCGTTGATAGTGAATTCACCTCTGTGGCCGATAGGAACACCGATTCTACCACTTCAACTAACAAATCTACAAACCAGAGCAACCCGATCGTCATCTACGTAAAAACGAGCATAACTACACAAAGTCTATCCCCAGTGCCGACCGCAGTCGGTGTTCGTGAACATAATAGTGTAGTTTGTACGGCAGCGGTTGGCACTGTGGGGCTGGACCTTCCCCAGGTCAGTTCCGAAGTCGTCAATCCCCTCGCAGGTACTGCTTGTTTTGATGTTCTTTCAGGTTTGAAGGACAACATCGACGATACGCTCCTTCCACATCATCACTTGCTATCGCCCGGAGAAGGCCCATCGAGATCATCACTTCGAGATAGAACAGCTGTAACAACGAAAACTACACAAAGTCCCCAGTGCCGGTCGCTGTCGGTAGTTCTGGAAGTAATCGTGTAGTAGTTTCGACAGCGGCTGGCACTGTGGGGCTAGACGTCCCACAGGTCAGTCCATCTTCAATTTATCTCCGAACGAATTCTGTTGCGGCTTCTACCGTTACAGATGCGACCAGCAGTAACCGGTTTGGGGAAGAAGAGAAGAAAGTAGCTTCCCCACTTCATCATGAAGGGATCGACCGGGGGGAAGAGGACTGTCCCTACTTCCCAGATATACAGTCCTCGCAATTCTCCTCCTGGCTTTCCGCCGGCGAAGATACACCGCAAGAACAGCTGAAGCATCATAGCACCGATATCCCGGTTGAAATCAGCGCAACCACGTCCCGGTACCAACGGAACACACCGGCGAGAACCCGCAGACTATCAACATCGTCTTCGTCAGCGACTTTTGCCAATCGAGACAGCAGATGCTTCGCCCTTCAATGGAACATTCGGGGCCTGCGAACCAACATCAGCGAGCTTAAACAGCTGATCTGCGAGTACGGACCGAGCCTGATAGCGCTTCAGGAAACAAAAGTTGACAACCGAGTAGTCGCAGCAGATTTCATCGGCAACAACTACACTCTTTTGCTGAAAACTGGGAGTTGTCGATACTGGCAACAAGGAGTAGGTCTTGCCATTCGGGATGGTGTTCCATTCGAACGAATTGATACCGACGACAGTATACAAGCTATCGCAGTTCGGATCCAACTGCCACAGCAAATGACGGTGGTGTCGATCTACGTCCCTCCCAATACTCAACAGTGTCAAGAACAGCTGGGTCACTTCCTCGAAACGCTTCCACGTCCAGTGCTGGTACTAGGCGACTTTAACGCGCACCATATTTGCTGGGGTTCTACGAAATCTACCGCACTAGGCCACTTCATCGCCGAAAAAACGCTATCGGAACGATTACTCATCCTCAACGACGGATCGCACACTCGGATTGATCCAGCTACCGGTATTACTTCGGCTATTGACCTCTCGATCTACTCCGAATCGGTGGCTTCGAAATTTGTTTGGCGAACACTTCCGGACACCCACAGCAGTGATCACTTTCCCATTCTCGTTTCCATTCCCGGACTGTCGACTATCCGAACGAAAAGACAGAAATGGATTTACGACCAGGCAGATTGGGCAACCTACGAGCGATTGACCGCCAACGCTATTCGACCGGGCGTCGAAATATCAATCGACTGTTTCGTTGACCGGTTGATTAGAGCAGCAAACACCGCGATACCTCGCACTACCGGCAGAGTCGGTCCCAAAGCGGTTCCGTGGTGGTGTCCGGAGGTGAAAGTAGCTATCAAAAATCGGAGAAAAGCACTTAGAGCACTGAAGCGTATACCAGCAGAGGACCCACGAAAAGCGGATGCACTGAAAAGCTTCCAGGAATCACGGGCAGCAGCAAGAAAGTCTATCCATGACGCCAAGAAAAAATCATGGGAAGACTTCGTCGCGAAGATATCTCCAAGTTCAACTACGTCGGAGATGTGGCAGACAGTGAACACGTTGAGAGGGAAACGCCAACACCGCCCAACTGTCATCAAGCGGTCCGGTGGTTACACAGATAAGCCAGAAGAAATAGCTGAAGAACTGGCGCAACACTACAGCGAAAGATCCGCAACCTCCAGCTATTCGTCGTTGTTCCAGAGGGAGAAAGAAAAGGCCGAACGAAACCGCATAAACTTCTCGCCAGATAGCGATGATATTTACAATTCGGACTTCACCCTGAATGAATTGCTGTGGGCACTCGACAGAGGAAGAAGTGGCTCTTCAGGACCGGACTGCATCGGCTATCCAATGCTTCAGCGACTTCCATTGTCTGTGAGAACTGCCATGTTGGAACTTTTCAACAGAATATGGCGCAGTGGTGTATTCCCACCCTGTTGGCGAACCGGAATCATCGTACCAATTCCAAAGCCAAGCTCGGATGACGCGGGTCCAGCTGCATTCCGTCCAATCACGTTAACTAGTTGTATGGCGAAGGTGTTCGAACGAATTGTCAACCGACGGTTAACCACCGAACTAGAGTTGAACGGGCGTCTCGACAAACGACAACATGCCTTCAGATCTGGTCGGGGTACTGACACATACTTTGCGGAGTTGGAGAGGTCATTACCCGACCGTGACGAGCACTGTCTGATAGCGTCGCTAGACTTGGCCAAGGCGTACGACACCACCTGGAGATATGGCATCCTACGAACACTGCAGAAATGGCAAATACGTGGAAGGATGATAAACATTGTCAACAGTTTTCTGGCAGAGAGAACGTTCCAGGTCAACGTAGAGGGGCATTTGTCGCCAGCATGCCCGCTGGAAAATGGTGTGCCGCAGGGCTCAGTGCTCTCTGTGACACTATTTCTCGTGGCTATCCAACCCATCTTCAGCGTGGTTCCGAACTCCGTACAAGTGTTGCTGTACGCCGATGATATTCTGCTTCTTGTGTGGGGGAAGAAAGACCTGTCGCTGCTCCGAAAACTTCAGGCCGCAGTAAAAGCCGTCGATAAATGGTCGAGAAGTGTTGGATTTACGATATCTGCGACGAAATCCAGCATCTTCTATTGCAGCCCTAACGTACACCGTGAACCCATGCAGGCGATAAAGATAGATGGTATACCCGTCCCGACACAAACGCTGCTGAGAACCCTCGGTGTTACTCTCGACCGATCGCTCAACTTTAAAGCGCATTGCAAAATGACGAAGAAGGCGTGCGAATCCAGGCTGCGTATCTTGAAGATGATCGGTGCCAAGCTACCCCGTGGTCAACGCTCATCTTTACTGCAAATTGGATCCGCAATTATCACTTCGCGGCTTTTGTATGGCATAGGGCTCGTTAGTAGGGGTGGAGATGCTGTCATAAAAACCCTGGCACCAGCATACAACAAGATGATTAGATATGCATCTGGAGCATACGTCACCAGTCCGATCATAGCCATTATGGCTGAAGCAGGTATTCTACCGTTAGATCTCCTCATTCTCCAAACTGTAGCCCAATTAGCCATCAGAATGTTGGGATTCAGCAGGGAGAATGCTGACCTTCCCCTTGTTTGCCGAGCTACCGAACGTTTGACAGAAATAGTCGGAACTCCTCTCCCAAACATCTACACCCGAACGCGACTATCTGATCGAAAGTGGTACGATCGCACACCCCAGATCCTTTGGGAAATCAAGAAGCGTGTAAAAGCTGGAGACCCCTCGGGTATTGTTCGTCCAGTTGTTCAAGAGCTCCTGACAAATCATCTCAGCCGTTCAACAATCATCTATACTGATGGCTCGAAAGATGATACTACAGTAGGCGCGGGAGTATTTGGAGAACACTTCCAACAGTCACTTGGCCTTCCACAGCAATGCAGTGTCTTCTCAGCAGAGGCTTTTGCAATCAAAACAGCGCTAACAACATTCAACACGATCAGCGATTTAGTGATAATGTCCGATTCGGCAAGCTGTTTATCGGCAATCGAAGCCGGTACATCCCAGCACCCGTGGATCCAGGAAATTGAAAACCTGCTACGAAACCGTTCAATCAAGCTTTGCTGGATTCCAGGTCACGCTGGCATCCGTGGGAATGAGGAGGCTGACAGACTCGCAGGAGAAGCGAGGAACATTGCTCCATTAGCTATATCTGTTCCGGGGGCAGACGCCGTTAAACACATCAAAACAGCTATCCGAAACCAATGGTACCGTCGGTGGTCAGCGTCCACCGAAGTCAAACTGCGTGAAATCAAATTTGACACAGTGAAGTGGACTGATCGTGAGATTTCGGCAGATCAGCGAGCTCTCACAAGACTACGAATAGGGCATACACGTTTAACGCACGAGTTCTTGCTGAAGAGGACCTCTCCACCAGTATGCGACTGCTGTGGAGTCACCTTAGACGTTCGTCATGTGATCCTTCACTGCAGGATATACGACGAAGCGAGGAAAAAGCACGACATCGAGCCCACGAGTTTACGAGCGGCGTTATGCAACGACAACGACAGCGAGCAGAAAGTTTTAAACTTCCTTAAAGAAGCAAACTTGTATAAAAAAATTTGAAGAAAAACTGAATTGTAAATTATTATTTCAATGTTAATGAAAGCGAAATTGAAACTATTTTTTCCGACACGAATGCACCCATCTGGTGTAAAGTGTCTTTAATAAACAACAACAACAACAACAACAACAACAACATTGAAAATTGAGTTCAACTAATTTTTTTGTGCTTCCTATTCAATTCAAAAATTCTATGCATTGCTTCCTAAACACTTCTAATGAGTGTATACGTTTGAGTGAATCCGGCAGAGAGTTCCACATATAAACACCTCGCACAAAAAAGAGTTACCGTAGAAGGATGTAAAATGGGTTGGAATTGTGAAATTGTTAACCCTTGCGCTTCGAAAAGGTTGTAGTTTCTCAAACAAATGATTTGGACTTTTTGTATATATAATTTTGTGCAATAATATGTAACAACGAGCTGTTATGAAATTGTCAAAAGTGAAACCAATTAATGTAGAATGTAGATGAGTTACTGAATCTCGACGCCTTAGACTATAAACAAACCGAACACAAGCATTCAATGCGATTCTAAGTCGTCCAAGAGTTTGGGCGGATACACTAGGAAGTACAAGTCGCACAAAGTGTGGCAATATATAACTTTTAAATAGCTTAAGTTTTGTCTGTCTAGAGATCAAGTTGGCTTTTGAGTACAAAGAACGTAGGCTTGCGTAGATCTTACCACACTGACTTAAGACGTATTTGTCCCAACCAAAATTGCTTTGAATAAAAAATTCAAGACTTGTCGCATGTTCTACAAATTTTATTGATGCTTCTCCAATTTTTAGCCTGGGATAGTCACTAGTTCTATAGCGCGAAATTAAAAGTGCTTTTGTTTTGCCAGCATTTAATTTGAGTGAGTTGGATTCAGCCCAACGTCTTATATTATCTAAATCCTCATTGATTAATTTTTCAATTGTGTAAAAATACAGCTGCACGTCATCTGCAAATAAGTGTATGTAACAATGTTTCAAAATGCAGGGCATGTCATTAATGTACATGCTGAATAAAACGGGTCCGAATCGAGAAACTATCACCCACATGAACTGCTTGCTTTCGGTGCTTCAAATACAATTCAATCAAGCTAACTGTGTTCATTTTGAAACCAAAATTTGCTTGAAGTTTTTGACATAACTTTGAATGAGATACAGTGTCAAATGCCTTTGAAAAATCGAGCAGTAACATCACTACTTTGCCACCTTTATCAACAATGGCACCAATATCATCGCAAACTTTTAACGTCGCTCTTTTCGTACTATGACCAGTGCGGTAACCCGACTGATGTTTATAAATTAAATTCTTATCGTGCAGATATGAACATTTTTTTTTTTATTATACGTTCGAAAACCTTCGACAGAGCGCAAAGAATACTTATTGGCCTCAAATTATCTAAATAACATATATTGTTGCGTTTTCTCAGTGGTAGAATTTTTGAGTACTTCCAGGCATTTGGAAATTTGCATGACAAAATTATTCTGTTGAACATATGAGTTAAAGGCTGCAATCCTAATGGTTGCACAAGTTTTATGAATTTGATTGGAAGTTCATCTAGACCAACGGCATTTGAGGTAACTTCATGGATAGAATCGACTATTTCAAAGTCCTGGATTGGTTTAAATTGAAATCCATCGGTGTTTTGTATATAATTCATCGTATCAGAGTTATGCGTTGTGGAAAAATTGTTTTGAAATGATAAGTTAATTTCATCTGCGCTAAAATTAGTTTCTGTGCTATTTGGAGGTGTATTGAAACCCAAGTTACGCAGCCTTTTCCAAAAAACCTGTGAAGGTAGGTTTGTTGATAATATATTGTTATAATATGTTTGTTTTGCTTTTATAACTATGCAAATATCTTGGTTTCGTGATCGTTTAAAAACGCTAAAGTCGTCCTCGTTGTGCGTAGATTTTCATTTATGATACAACAAATCGCGATCAATCCTGGCTTTTTTCAATAAGTGAGCTGTACCAAGGGTTGCAACATTTTGAGTTTTTTCTAAATATGCGAAGTGGGACGCAGGTATCGTGAAGTATCTTCAAGTTTGAATTAAAAATATTTACAAGAACATCAGGGTCGTCAATCGAATGAAAATGGTTCCATTCGAATTTGTTAAATTCATCCAACATAAAATTAGGATTCTTGTAGTCACGATAATTCAAGTCCGTAGATATATTGTCTGTGTTAAATTCGATGGAGGAAAAAATCAAATCATGATGGGAAATATTGGGAACACTTATTTGTCCAAACCTTAAAATAGTTTCAATTTTATTGGTTGGAGCATGTTCAGGAGTGTTTCAGTTCTAGATTCATAATTTTGACAGTTCTATTATATAAAACTAAAAATATTAAAACTAGAACTTGCTGTCCCCAGCAGCAGTTGTAGCGGATGTTCTATTCAGTTTAAAATTCATGTCTCGCCATTCCTTCAGCGTTACTGCATTCAAATTTATTTTTCTCCAGTCTAACGGGTCTAAGTGTATGTGCTGAAAACTTTGCATGTATTTAAAACACAGTTCTAAACGTGTTTTAAAATCAGCAACAAATATAACGGAGTCGTATAACAGTTTTAAATTTTGAAACAAAACTGTTCGAAATAATAAAACAAAACGCTCTGCTGGGGATGTGAATGTTTCAGTTCCAGTTCTACTTTGAAATTCCTATACAAAATAAAACGCTCCTGAACATGCCCTTAGGGCATGTTCAGGAGTGTTTCAGTTGTAGATTAATAATTTTGACAGTTCTATAAAATAAAACTAAAAATTTTAAAACTAGAACTTGCTGTCCCCAGTAGCAAATTTAGCGGGTGCTCTATTCAGCTTAAAATTCATTTTCCGCTATGCCTTGAGCGTTACTGCATTCAAATTTATTTTTCCCCAGTCTATCGGGTCCTAGTGTCTGTGCTGAAAACATTGTATGTATTTAAAACACAGTTCTAAACGTGTTTTAAAATCAACAACAAATAGAACGGCGTCGTATAACAGTTTTAAATTTTAAAACATAACTGTTCGAAATTATAAAACAAAACGCTCTGCTGGGGATGTGAATGTTTCAGTTCCAGTTCTACTATGAAACTCCTATACAAAATAAAACGCTTCTGAACATGCCCTTATGATGAGATCTAGCTGAGATGATCCATTTTTTGTGAAAGAAAGTGGGCTCAATTCCAACATTATGCATTGACAACGAGGACGTCATATCTCCAAAACGATCAGATTTTGTATTCTTAGTTAACATGTTCGTATTAAAATTACCAGTTAGTACTATTTTATCATAGAAAGCTCCGTACTGAAATAATTTTTCGTGAATTAGGTCGGCGCAATCTAGATCGGGGTGGTTATAAAAGAAGCCGATCAAAATTTTGTCCTGTCGAAAGCCAATTTCTATGAACATAAATTCAATTGTGTGTCCTCGTATTTCAACAAAAGACATTTCTAAAATTTTATACTGAAAATTCTTTTTAACATACATTACAAGACCGCCACCAAGCCTTCCTAGTCTATCGCTCCTCACTATATTGTATCCATCGACGAAGATAAGGTTCGAGTCTTTTCTATCATTGAGCCACGTTTCACATACACATGCGACGTCTACTCTGGAAATATTCATAATCTGACGAAGCTCATCGAATTTAGTCATGTTTCTTGCGCATAAACTCTGAGCGTTAATAGAGAACATGGACAATTTATTTTAAAAAAATGCCGATTTTAAAACAATACCAGGAATGCAAATGTTTGTGAAGATGTTTGGTTGTGTTGAACTAGCCATAGTCTTTTTGAAGAAGTGTCGAAAAGCAATGCATCTGAATATTTGAATAAGAACTACTCCGACTACTACACATTATAAACAAACAATCAAAATCTATCACTGACAATCAATTTTACACAAAAACAACCTCGAAAAACTTTCATGAAATATAAAATATCGTGTTTACGTACTAAATACAATCTTCTTAGTAATACAATATAATGTTTACTTCACATCCTTGCTCTCACTTGAGTACTAAAGCTCTAATTTTCATAACTTTCCCTACCCAGTAATCTCTAGCTAATTGAAATGTCGTTAAAATTGTAAGTAGGGGTTTGCCCACTACTCGGGTTCTTGTTTGCCCGGCGTACTCTTCTTTTCAGGGTGGCCTAGGTGCCTCTACAGAATTTCGGATTTTCGTAACAACAAAAAAAGTAAACAAACAAATGAATTAAATTTACCGTGTTTATTTTTCTCCTACTCTCCACTGCTGCTGATGCAGGATCCCAATGATACTGGTGAAGGGAAGGCGGGCGGTTTCCTTCCGGCAGGCCGGGGCAACAACGGCCGCGTACTCGTCTGGGTTCCGTTGGCTGCTCCGGCAGTGGTCCTTGGCGTTTAGCTAGGGAGGTGAGCTTGGCTCCTTTGTTGGAACCTCCCTAGCGACGAATCGCCGGATCGTCTACTCGCCGTAAACGATCCTGGAAGTTACCGCAGTAAACTTCCCAGGGGGAACCTTTGTCCACCCTGCTTCGTTCTCCTTGGCTATTAGCTATAGAGGAGAGCTAGGCTCGTTCGACTTATCCTCTATAGCGAGAACGGTCGATGTTCGGTTCCTTGTTAATTAGCCGGGGTAGCAAAAATACTCCTTTGCAATTAGCTAACCTCTTTTGGCGAACCGACACCACACACGAGTGCCCGAACCACAAGCCGGCACTTTTCGACAGGGATTTTACTGTCACACGCGCGCACTAAACTCCACAGTTACGGTGGCGCAAAACTGTCCCGAAAGCAAAATACTCTGGACGTCTGTTCTTGCTCGTGGTCCGTCACTATCTAAACTCGATGGCCGCCTTCCGCACTCGAACGAAAATACCAACACCAAAAAACCCGTACCGCCGCATAGCTTCAGCAGTAGGAGAGCGGTGGCCTATCTAAGCCCTATGTTAACTATGGTCAATTGTCAAACAAAAATTACTACACCTATCTGAACGCACAAAACCGTTCACAATCGCGAAACTATATAAAAATTTACAAGAAAAAGTGAACGGTATCGAAACAGCGGTGAGCATAAATTTTCGTAAACAATACACTCTACGTAGAGAGTACGCACGAAAGGGTGTATTTCCACCCAGTGCTAAATTGTTACCCTGACGGGTTACAAAATGTAAAAAAGAAAATGTGACCAACATAGTAGAAATAAAAATGGAAAAAAGAAAAAGGAACTGATGGGAATCCCTCGGGAGCGGTGGGTAGCCGCTGTAGACACAGCCATTGCCTTACACAATGTAGCAAACCCGCTACGACTGTAAGCACAGTGACAATAGTCTAATAAAAATCTTTCCCGGCATTCGAAAGGCCCAAATAAAAGTATTTTAAAATTGATTGCGAACGCAACGGTGATCAATATATTTGTTCGTAAAAATATATTACTAGGATGCTTAAAACTTTCATTTCTGTTTTAATGTACTTATTATTTTCTTTTTAAAATCGTAGAAACTTTGTTAGCATATGAAATCGTTCCAATCTGCATTGATGCATTACAGAAATATATCTATATTCTTTGTCTGCCACAGTGCAAACAAAAATATGAAATATAACACTTGTGAATTTAAAATGTTCATGCTGTCAAAGTAATTTTTTGTTTGACCTTTGTTTACTTTTTATTTAAATTTCGCTGAAAAAAACGCGCACAATTTTAATTCGCAGAGTATGATCTAACCTTTATTTATAATTGATATTTATTCCTAACTTGTGAAAATTCGCTTGAAACGAGTATAAATATCCTCCCACTGTGTCGACAGGTATCGTGTTCAATTAGAATGACATTCACAGTTCATTTTGTATTCAAATTGAAATATTTCAACCAATTTTTCAATCAAAGTTTAAAATAACTATCATGGCACCAGTTACAAACCATGGTTCAACCACCTCAAACTTATTTTCTTTTGTGCATTGAATATTATGTCACTACAAAATGCTGTACATCATCGGCCAACTAGAAACTATCCACCAAGTTAAAGCTCTAAGTTCAGAAACATATCGGTTACATGTTGACAAAATTGTTCTCACACGCTATGGAACGAGACATATGACGAAGAAAAGCTATTTTACTGCAAGAAAATATCGGAATGAAAAACAATTCTCCATGTTGTCTAATGCACTCATTTTCTTTAACATGAATTTGATGTTTTTTAACATTGTCGTGTATCGCAGATCAGAACGCAGCCATATAAATGACAGTATCGTTTGGTTAAAGCTTACCAAATAGTTTAGGCCGGTTTAAAAGTTAGTCCGGTTAAAAAATAATTAGTACGCGTTTGAGCTTACGACTATTAAAGGTCTCTAGAACATGTTATTTAATTAAAATTCTTTTCTCATTTTCAGTGGACGATTCGTCTGGAAAATATAACCAAGGATTTTTCTGGGGCAACAACTACTGGACCGGATCGATAACACAGTGCTCCTTCATCAATCAGAGCAAAACAAGAAGCAGAAATTTGACAAAAGTTGTAAAGAACACCGATTTATCTTACATCAACGGAAACTTTCTTGAAGCCTCAGAGATGATGCATGAAAATCCACCTTTTAATACTGGTTTTTACATGCTGAAAGTTTTGCTAAATAATACTCACAAGTTAGGACCGGTAAGAAAATTTTCCTTTTTAAAAGAAACTTTATCCGACCATTTTTTTTATGAAATATAGGCATATCGTATCATTGCATCGCGTAAATTCTCAATATAATTAATGGTTGCAATGTAAAAGCACCAACATTCTTGGAAGATTACTTTCTGTGTATTCTGAGAACTGTCAATTGAGAAATTCGAGTTTAAAATGTTTTAAAATTCAGTTGAATTTTATAGATTCTTTGAGTATCCTATGGCTCGTATTTAAAAGTTTATAAACATATCATATTGAACTTTCGATACCATCGTCCTTTACTTTGTTACGCTTTAAGTTTCGACGGAGAAAAAATACTAGCGGCGTACTGCTGATTTTCGGATTTTTCATGTCGTATGGTCCTAAGGTCTTTAAATTTATAAAATACTATTAAATTTAAATCACGGAAACATGTTTCCTTGTTTCTCCTAGATAGAGAAATCCAAAGGATTTTCGTCTGGTTTTAAACCTAATTACAATTCCTAAGATCTGAAGTTCTTGAAAAGGTTTGATGTAATTATTACTATTGTTGAGTAAGCTTTGTTCCATAGGAAAGTTTAACATATCGCTTCACCCATATCAAGCATAAAAACGTTTTTAATCCACCTAACAGTGTGATGAGACATTTCTTTTAACTCTTATCACTCTCTTCGGATATTATATCGTTTGAGAACATTTAGAACTTGATGCTTCGCGATGTTTTTGATAACACATACTACATGGGATAGTGGCAGGACTCAGAGAATCGCTCAAATCAGCATAGGACAACATCAGTGCTAGAAATCTCAAGCCAAATCAATGGAAAGCGAAAAAATGGCCCATAAAATAGACATACAAACGAATTATTGTTAATGCTCTGTTACTAAAATATCTAAATTGTGGTGGGAAAACTGAATTTTCCTGAAGGGCTTATATATTGTACTGAGCCAAAAAAATCGAAATTTTTTTTTGAATCGATTTGAAGTTTATACTTTACTCAAATTTCCAACGCGACTGAGAACTAAGAAATCAACGCTTTTTCTTGAAAAGGGCGATACTAGCAGTGATACCATTCCAAAAAAAAACAACAGTTAATATTTCCAGACTTGGTTTTATTTCCTATTTAAGAACTATTGTGTTTTTACATCCTTGATTGCATGATTCAGTGATCGAAACCCAAAACTTCATGAAGTATTTGAAATTATTAAATTAAAATTTGTTTTTGCTATTTACATTGACAAAATGATAGTATCGCCCCTTTGGCGATTGTTTACTTTTTCGGTCCCACCTATCAGCATTGAAGTATCGCCCTTACGTTTTTTACAATATCTACCGTTCTACACCACCGATTTCGTCCGTGTTTTTTCAATAGCGATCACTGTTACTATTTACAGCTGGTATCAGCTTGATAATCCTAAAAAATACGAAAAAAAACAGTTTCGCCTCTAAACTGCTAGCAAAAAAAGTATCGCCCTGTTTGTTTGCATGGAGCGTGGAGGGCGAAACTTTAAATAAACAAACAAAAATACAATTTCGCCCGTTGTATTTTTTGCTGTAGTTTAAGAAACCAATATCGTAGAATCCAAATTTTTAGGTTAATTTGTTGCGTTTCAAAGCCCTCATTCGCATGTATGAAAAAAGCCTTATGTTTACATTTGTAAGTATCGCCCTTTTGACAAAAAAGCCTTGAAATGAAATCGCAGCTTCTGATATCACGCTATCTCTGAAGTGCATGCGTGCATATTTCCAAATTTTACTTCGACATCGACTTTTGCTAAAGGTGACTTCCCAGTAGTATCCTTGATTTGAATTATTATCGCTAATCCTAATGCCAAAGAACAAATAAAAACCTCTCGAAAACGAACCGTTTGGAAAAATCGTCATCATTACTGGAATTTTCATTTTCACGAATCTTTTCGATAACCTTCCGTCACTTGCGTTAATGCACTGGGTGCACAGTGCTCTGAAAATTTAGCGAAATCGTCTTAGGGCACCAGCGGGTCTAATTCAGAGCTATCTGCGCGGCGAGTTAAATCTGTAAAGAATACTAAAAGTTAATTTCTATTCCATAATTTTCAGTTCAGCAATTCGAGAGATCGTGCTCACCGCAAGCCATGAAAAATAGACTACGTTGTGAAGCGATGGTCACTATTTATTTAAAAAATCGCGGTTAAATAAAAAAAATAAAACTATTGAAAAAATTCAAATAGTTTATAATTTTCATAAACTTATTAGGAAAAATTGTTTAATAAGCTTTCGTAATATTGTGTAGGAAAAAAGCTGAAAATTTCAGTATTTTCTCTATCTGCAACATATAAACCCTTAAGTATACCAATTAATTGGTATACGAATTGGAATAGGTTCGCCAAATTTTAGAAGAAGAATATAAAATAACCCCTTGAAAACTACCTAAAAATTGTTGTAGTTCGATGCAATAAAAAAATCTCCAAAAATGAAATGTACCTATTAATGTGAAACACAGTGAATAATACATACCATAAAGACCCATTTTTATGCATCTCATGGCGTATTTTAGGCTGACAAAATGAGGACATTGACTAAAGCGGGCAATTTTTTTTCTCTTTATAATAAACTGAAGCTGTTAAAATATTCTTCCCGTACCTTGATGTAGTCTGATAACTATTTCTGATTATGATGAATTTTTCTTTTTTGCATATTTCCATCTTCATGATAAGGAAAACATGCTCAAGAAAGGATTTACTCGAATTCAGTCTTGTTCGTCTGCTAGAGCCCATCAAACATATGTTCATATTTGGCCGATAAAATCGGGGTTTCAATGTATTATAATACATATTCAGCATTCGAAAAAGTTTCTTGTGAACGAGTGTAGAACGACTTTGTTTCTACTTACTTGAAATCAGCGGCGTAGCCAGAAATTCGGTTTGGTGAAAATCGATCATACTGTCCAAACGGCATAATTCCGAAACCGTAATTTTTGAAGTTTTAAAATTATGCAGAAATAATTTTTCAGAAAATAGTAACAGAGTTCGTGTCTAGCGAATTTGTTGAGACTTTATTGTAGTCATAAATATTAGCCTGAGAAAATTCACCATAAATACTTCTTGGACGATATACCGTCAAAATTATTTTATCAAATGATGCGCTGTTTAACGTTTGTAAATCTCATCGAAGATACTAAACCTCCGAAATTGGCGGTTTCAAAATGATGCTATCTTGACCTTAAATTACTGTTTTTAAACATTTGACCTATACATATAATTGGTCATACAACAAAAATTAAATGCTCATCAAAATCGATCAGAACCTGCTAGAATCGAATGGAAATCGTCTTTTTTTCATAAATTTCTCTCTACATTCGGGAAGTGTTATCCTCGTTATCAGGTATGGGAAAAATACATTCGAAATTCATTCATCTGTATTCATCTTCTGATACCTCTCATGCTACCAACCGTTGTGTTTGTCTCACGAAGTAAACGCCAGGAAGTATACACTGAGCTTGTCGCAAAGCTCATTAGCGATAGCAGCTGTGCGGCACTCAATTGACTCCCGTTCGCTCTAAGTCGGAAAGCCTCTCATTCTCTCAATATTTTCTAAGAATGATGTTTGGATGTGAGTGAATCAGATTGGAATATTATTTTTTTGGTTTGCGAGCCACTCGATGAGTCTAATCTTGATTCAATCATCATATCCAATCATTGAATCGTTCAATCGGTTCTCTATCCTTTGTAGTGGTAATATATGGGTAGAAGTGCAAAGGTAAAATAGCTCAAGATGCAGGATTTTTAATTTTTACATACGCAAGCTTATCGTTTAACGGCTAGCGTGACCTACAAGTTACTGACTTTATTTCTTCTGTATCATGTTGAAGTACTTTTTACTATTTCAGTAGGGGAACCGGGGGCAAGTCCGACACCCTAAGCGCAATCATTTTTCTAAAATACCACGAAGCTCCAAAAATTGTATATTCTGTGCATAATCCTTGTTTAGATGGTTCTTAACAAGATATATTTTTTCAGTGTTTCAAAAAATTGGATTCATTAAAAAATATTGGTTGCCAAAAGGAGAAAAATAACATTTTAAAAACGCTGCGGGTAAGACCGACACCCCGAAGTGGCAAGTGCGATACACTTGTTAGCTTTCTTTTTGTCCATTTTTTCATACAAAAAGTGTGGTGTGTATGTGTGATAAAGTGTAATTATGTGTATATGAGTATGTGTGATGCAAATGCATGCTTTCTGGAATATAATCGCGTAGCAAGAGGCAAAGCATACGAATGCGTGGTGTGAATAAATAATGTTCAACACTTGGTTTTCCCCATTAATCTTTTCTCGCTTTCTTACCGCTTGTGAAGCCATTCTAAGAAGTAAGATCAGTTCTGCAAGAAGAATATATCCCCTGTTACTAAGATTCATTCACTTAGAAGTAACATACCCTTTTGTAGTGAGCTATCCGGTTCGTGTTATGATTTTTCGGAACTCTGTTGATCAACAATCCGGCAGAATAGATTAGAATGTGCGGCAAAATACTGGTAATTTTCAAAGCTTTTGTGCTGTTAAAACCTTAAAATGTTTCAACTAAAAATAACATCCAAGTGCGCATAAACTTTGCTTTCGCATATTTTGATTATTTTGTGACGTTGGATGAATCTATATGGCATATATGTGTCTCGAAATACTCAAAATAATCGTACTAATGATATCCTGTTATTATTGTATGATTTAAAATTTGATATCTGGGAAAAGTTATGGGGTGTCGGGCTTACCCACGGTGTCGGACTTGCCCCCGATTCCCCTATTCATGAATCTGTCTTCCTTTTGTGCAGTTAAAATATTATCGTTACAGTTGAAAACTGGAAAATCCTATCAGCGACAATTTTTTCTCTTTTGTTCAATGCTAATTCACGACGTCGGGAGTAGTATGTTCCATTGCTAAAAACAAAAGAAAATACGATTGTGTCTGGTTGGATTTTCCAGTTTTCAACTACAACCACAGTATTAAACAACGGCTTTGGATATCATGACATTCATGTTTATAAAGTTCAAAAATAGTGTACGAGGTGTTATAACGACCAAAGGGTAAATTTGAAGAAAAAAAATGCATTAAAACATTTAAAATGATCCCAACGGAACATACCTGTAAATACTATTAAATCATAGTAAAACCAGCCACAATCAGTTTTAAATGAAGCAATGAGCCGCGATCGGTTGTTTTATTTGATTCGAAATTCTGACAGAAACCTCAAGCCAGCATAAATTCTGAATGTGCTTTACTGGAATGAAATAAGCTGCTTCGGTAACTACCGATCGAGCCAACCCCATATAGTTTAAAAACTCTTTAATCGCGTATAAACGTCCTTAATTGCTAAATTGGACAATATCTTTTATTTTCTTATATAAATCTGAGAGGGTGCTGCCAACATTTGTTCGAGTTGGCGCGAAATTCGTCATATTATAAATGGATGTATTATAAAAGATGGATGAACTGACCTGACCATTAAAACGTTTCTGTTGGAAAAGCCTTTGCACTCCGTAACACAATTAAAACTACTTTTAGAAAAATACTAAAACAAGGTGGTCTAATTGTTAAGGCTCAATATCATCAATATCAAGTATATCATGTAGAGCTTTTTTCTCGGCTTGCTTTTTTCATTGTAGGACTTATCGACTCTCCAAAAAAGGCTATTGGATGCGTGGTACGCAGTTTTTGAACACACCCTTTTATTTTTACGAGCACTACATTTATTTGCTTTCACACATAAATAACGAGCATAATCCTGACCAATGTTCCCAAAATATTAGTTTTGTTTCGATTGTGTACAAAACTTAATTTGCTCAGATTAAAATATTCTATATAAACCAATTTCGCGTTTCTGGAAAAATCAAAGTTGACAAGTCGGGCCGTATATGGCACGCTTATGTAAAATAAACGTACGAAATCTCGAAAAACAAAAAAAGAACAGTACACAATCGTCGTTTTATGTTTTATACTAGGGTGTCTTATATCACAATATCCGACAACACTTCCAAGCAGCCCTTTTGTATCTTCAGTTTTTAAGCCGAACGTCTGCTAGTGTCACTTTCCACCAATCACGAACTGGTTCAGGATTGGTTCAAAAACAGGGGACAGAGCTGGCGGATCTAATCCTAGGATAAAAACAAGTACCCATTAATGCGTAGAAAACTACTCATTTTCAATAAAAGTGGAATAACCCATTAAATGGGTAAAGCATTTGTACCCATAAATGAGTACAGACCTTGTACTCCGCTAGCGAATGACGGATCTCAATAGTGGCATGTCTGTAATAATATACGTACATGGAACTATTGAGAACCAGAGCTACAGGTCCAAAGCCCTGGTAAAGGAGGATGGTTGTGATGATCTGGGTAGGTCATAACCCCAATTCCAAGGCGTGAAGCGACCCGTGCCGAGGGATGAGTGATCGAGGGGGTGAAAAAGATACTCGATCGTTAACGGAGCCTGTGGGGTACCTGGGCAACCCCCACAGTAAGCGTCCCTTATAACGCTAATGCGGAGCTCTGGCGTGGCGGACATTTATTTCTCGCGCGACTCGTGGGATTTTACATGGAGTTAACAAAAAATAAAAATAAACAGTCGGAGGTGCCAAACCCCTTCGCTAGAGGTGGTTTGGCGAGGTCTCCCCCCCGTGTGGAGAGTAGTGGAGCGATGAGTGCTGCATCTGAAAGCACCAGTGACCCCCCAGCAGCGGTTGGCAATAGCCCTACCAACGCACCGGACGGGCCATTATCGGCGATGCGCAAAGTGGTGGAGCAGCTCAATGCAATAATCGAGTACACTAGCGCAAAGCAAAACATAAGCAAGGAGTTAAAACAGAGTCTCCTGGAACTCCGAAAAACTGTTCGTGTCGCAAGACAGAAACAGCAGGCTTATGCCAAGAGGGTGGAATGTCGGGAGAAGTCCGACAGAGAAACCCAGACAGTGGCCTCCAAGAAGGAGGGAAAAGAGAAGGTCGATACGGGCACTCAGACAGTGCCCTTCACCTTCTATGGAGCAGCCACGTCGCTTGAAGCGGCGGCCGAGTTCCCCTCGAAGGGAAAAGGCAAGGGCAAGGGCAATCGTAAGACGGCGTCGAATGCGAAGCGCCCTAGGACGTCGCCAGGCGAGGGTGCAAAAAGCGACACCACACGGCGTGCAACCTTTAAGGTCAAACGCCGTTTGGGCGAGGTAAGCGAGGGCGAGAGTGACCTCGCTGAGCAGAGTGTTGGTACCAGCAACCCGGCGCGACCGGGGCAGGGGGGCCCAAACCCCTGGACGCTGGTCACCAGGAAGAAGCCGGCACCGACACCGGAGGTACCGCGGCCCGCGAAGAAGGCCAAGGACAGAGGCGAGGCTTTGTGGTTGAAAACCGACAAGGACAAATATGCCGATCTCCTAAAGTCGATGAAGGCGGCCGAAAGCCTTTCGGCCCTTGGACAAGATGTGCGTAGCGTGAAACGCACCAACACGGGAGAAATGCTTCTGATGCTGAAGCGAGGCGCACAATCTAGTGCGGTATACAAGGCCTTGGCCCAAGAGGTCCTTGGTGAGGGCGCCCAAGTCAGGTCGCTAGGGGCGGAAATGACTCTCCAGTGCAAGCACTTGGACGAGTTCACGACCGCAGAAGACGTCGTCGCAGCCGTTAAGAAGCATTGCGACGTCACAATCGAGCAGGCCTCTGTGCGAGATGGACCCTCTGGCACCCAAGTAGCCTACCTCAGGCTACTGAAGGCGGATACCACAAAGGTAACCGAGAAAGGGAAGCTGAAGATCGGCTGGTCGGTATGCCCTATTAGTATACCCCAGCCGCCTGCAGTGGATAGGTGCTATCGGTGCCTTGAGTCCGGCAACAAAGCATACGAGTGCAAAGGCATAGATAGGAGCAAACTATGTCGTCGCTGCGGCGAGGAGGGACATAAAGAGCGGGGGTGCACTAAGACACACAAGTGCCTTATCTGCACCGCTAAGAAGCAAGCCCATAAACATGCTATGGGCGGACCTTCGTGTCCCTTCGGTGAGTTAAATAAGAAGAAGCCGTGAACGTCACACAGCTAAATCTTAACCATTGTGCAGCAGCCCAACAGCTGCTGTGGCAGTCGGTCTCGGAGTCGAGGACAGATGTCACCCTCTTATCAGACCCGTACCGCATCCCTGCCGGCAACGGCAATTGGGTGTCGGACGGGTCTGGAATGGTGGCAATCTGTACAACGGGACAGTTCCCGGTTCAAGAGGTAATACACCCCTCCGCCGAGGGTGTGGCGATTGCCAAGATCAATGGTGTGTTGCAGCTGCTACGCTCCACCAAGGTGGCCAATAGAACAGTTCTACCAGATGATCGACAGGCTCTCGTCGGACCTAGTGGGCCGGAAACCGGTAGTCATAGCGGGAGACATTAACGCTTGGGCAGTGGAGTGGGGCAGCTGCTGTACAAATAGCAGGGGTCAAGCGCTAATAGAAGCGCTTGCGAAACTCGATACTGTGCTAGCTAATAATGGCTCCGCTAGTACATTCCGTAGAAACGGAGTGGAGGCGTGGATTGACCTACCATTTGCCAGCCCGAGTCTGGCTCCAGGCATGGAATGGAGGGTAGACGAAGGCTACACCCATAGCGATCATTTAGCAATCCGCTTTAAGATCAACTATGGTGTGCAGCATCCGAGGGCGGGAGATCCCTGTCAGGTACGCGGGTGGAAGTCCAATCACTTCGACAGCGAAGCTTTCACCGCGGCCCTGGGACTGGAGGCCAACACCGACAGTCTAAGCGGGAATGCGCTGGTAGCTGTTCTACCACGCGCGTGCGACGCCACTATGCCGAGAAAAACACTGCCAAGAAACGGTAGATGCCCGGTATACTGGTGGAGTGCCGAGATTGCAGCTCTACGGTCAGCCTGCCTCAGAGCTAGACGTAGGATGCAAAGGGCTCGCACCGAGGATGCAAGAGAGAACCGCCGTGAAGTGTTTTGAGCTGCGAAATTGGCCCTCAACAAGGCTATTAAATGCAGCAAGAGAGCGTGTTTCGACAACCTGTGTGAGAGTGCCAACGCGAATCCGTGGGGTGACGCCTACCGGATTGTGATGGCCAAGACCAAAGGGGGCTCCTCACCCCCAGAACGGTCTCCGGACCAGTTGGCAACGATTATCGAAGTACTCTTCCCGTCTCGAGCCACAAGCCCCTGGCCACCTGCACTACGAGACAGTACGGGCACGGTCGAAATGGTGGCTCCAGTGACGAATGAAGAACTACTCGCAGTGGCTAAATCCCTAGCAATGAACAAAGCTCCAGGGCCGGATGGAGTTCCAAACAACGCTCTCAAGGCAACGATCATAGCGAACTCGAACATGTTCAGGTTAGCTATGCAGAGATGCCTTGACGAGTGCCGTTTCCCCGATAGATGGAAAAGGCAAAAATTGGTGCTGTTGCCGAAGCCCGGGAAGCCGCCAGGCGACCTATCGGCGTACAGACCAATCTGTCTGATAGACACGACTGGCAAACTGCTTGAGAGGATCATCCTCAACAGGCTCACCCCGTACGCGGAAGGTACGGACGGTCTGTCAAGCAACCAGTTTGGCTTTCGGAAGGGTAAGTCCATAGTGGACGCTCTCAACTCAGTGATAAATACTGCCGAGCAGGGTTGTTAATACGATACATTTTTCACGATAATTTATCGGCGTTACTCGTTAACGATAATGTATCGTCATCGGAAACTCCTTTAACGATAATGTATCGTCACCTTCATCGTCATCGTCGATAATTGTATCGTCGTTTTCATCGTCATCGTCGGTTCATCGGTTATCGCGATACATTTTGCGTTACTTTCCCATTTATTGGAGTTGAAGTTGATTCGGTTAATTTTCAATTGTTTAGAAATAAATACCTATTGAAGGACATGTTGTTGGCAGTTGAAAATCAATAGTTTTGGACATTTTCTTTGCACAGGGGGGTCCAACGATGCGTCAAAATGCAATAATTTAAACTTTTCGGGAGAGTGTATTATATTGAAGGGAAAGTTGTTGGCAATTGGAAATCAATAATTTTGGACATTTCAATACGCAGAAGGGTCCGACGATGTGTCAAAATTGAATTTTTCAACTTTTCGAGTAAGTTTGTGCACAGAAGAGTCCCAGGTGCACAGTGTTTCCAACCGGCAAAAAGGTGATCAAAATTGTTTTGACCATGAAGAAAACAAATTTTGAGCTATTGTGTAATTAGTAATTTATAGCACGCAAAATTGTAGTGTATTAAAAAAAAACTTCTAAACCACTATTATTAGGCCATTCACAAATTACACTACACATTTTAGTGGTGTGGTGATTAACAGATTTTATTTTAAACTAGAAGATTCCGGATTTAAAAAAAGCGAATATACATACACATTTCCAATGTTTGATTACATTTTCTAGTTAGGAAGCTTTTAGCCCCTCCTCCGTTTCTTCTCTACACTATGTAACAAGATGCTTCATTCTTCCTTCTTTCACCCTTAAATATGTAGTGTAATTTATGAACGGCCTCATAATAAAGTTTTAGTCGGTTTTTTGAATACAGTGAAGACCCGTTTTTATCAGCCCCTTGGCGAATTTTAGGCTGATAAAACGATGACATTGGCAAAATCGGCACATATTTTTTCTGATTCTGAAGAGACGAAGTCGAAACGCAAACACCTGGACTAACATATTTTTTCTTTCTTTTTAATAAATCGGAGCGGTTAAAATATTCTTCTTTAGTCCCTCGACAAAACCTCATAACCCGTTCTGATCATTTAGTAAAAATTTCCTTTAAGGAGGTCTTACAGTACAGTATTATTATTTTTGTATATTTTGCATCTCTAAGATAAGAAAAATATGCTAAAGAAGGAATTTACTCGAATTTGACTTGAACGTAGGTTGGAGCCCACCAAACGATTTTGATAGTGTTTGTTTTGCTTTTTGGACACAACATTCGATAACTTCTAAGTTGTAAGAGATATAAATAAACTTACATTATTAAAATTCTGTATTTTCTTATGCTGATCAAAATCTTGGAACATTTTCAAATTCTACAAAATTACCAGGAAAAGTATTTTTAAAAAAGCAATTTTCAGGGGTATATCAAAGAAATCTCCACAAATGTAATTTAAAATCGACAGATAGACACATAGTCTCTTCAGCGAAGTTAATACTTAAGATATTCTCAACAACTTTGCCAAAGAAAGTTTTTTTTTTTATTTTCATAAATGACCAAACAAAAACTTGCTGCTCAGCTTTAGAGGGATTAATCACCCAACTAATACTTTTTAAATGCAAAAAAATATATATAAACTTTACTGAAGACACTATAGCTAAAAATGTTTTTCGTGGTTCAAAGAATTTATTTCACCTTCTTGCCACTTTGGAAATACTGTGCACTGGTGGATCCTCCTGTGAATTGAAAATATCCAAAACTATCGATTTTCAACTGCCAACAACCTGCCATTCAATATAAAAAGTTCGCGAAAAGTTGAAAAAATTTCTATTTTGACGCACCGACGGTACATTGAAAATGCCCAAAACTATTGATTTTCACTTACCAATAACTTCTTCAATATAATAAACTTTCCCTAAAAGTTGAAAAAATCCATTTTGACACATCGTCGAACCCCCTGTGTATTGAAAATGTCCAAAACTATTGATTGTCAACTGTCAATAACTTTCCCTTCAATATAAAACTTTCCCGAAAAGTTGACAAAAAATTCCATTTTGACTCATCGTCGGACCCCCCTGTGCGTAGAAAATGTCCAAAACTATTGATTTTCAACTGCCAACAACATGTCTTCCAATAGTTATTTATTTCAAAACAATTGAAAGTTGACCGCATCAAATTCAACTCCAATAAACGGGAAAGTAACGCAAAATGTATCGCGATAACCACCGATGAATTATCGACGATGACGATGAATCCGACGATAAATTATCGTTAACGGAGTTTCCGATGACGTTGACGGGTGGTTAACGTTATCGACGATGACGATTAATTATCGATTAACAACCCTGTTCGATACTGTGCGTTAGTGACACTTGACGTGAAGAACGCATTCAACAGCGCAAGCTGAGATGCCATCGCGCTCTCGTTACACCGGCTTAGCCTACCGGTGGGTCTGTACCGGATCCTGGAAAGTTACTTCCAAAACCGCGTACTGCTATACGAGACCGATGCCGGTCAGAAAAGGGTTCCGATTACCGCTGGATTCCCGCAGGGCTCGATCCTAGGTCCGGTGCTATGGAACCTCATGTATGACGGGGTTCTGAGACTGAAGTTCCCTCCTGGGGTCAAGATCGTCGGCTTTGCCGACGACGTAACCTTGGAGGTCTACGGGGAGTCAATTCCTGAGGTGGAACTAACCGCAGAACACGTGATTGGCACGGTGGAGGAATGGATGAGCGCGAGAGGCCTGGAGCTCGCTCAGCATAAGACGGAGGTAGTTATCGTCAACAACCGCAAGTCGGCACAACATGCAGTTATCCATGTGGGAGAAGTCGCGATCACTTCACAGCGAAGTCTAAAGTCTCTCGGAGTCATTATAGACGACAAGCTGACCTTCGGCAGCCATGTCGACTATACGTTCAAGAGAGCGTCGACTGGGGGTAAAGTATTTTTACCGTGTACCCATTTTTTGTATTCAAATTGCCCATTTTCGGAAGTTATTCGAGCTGTCAAAAAATGGGTATTATTTTGTTTCTAACAAGGAGTAGTTTTTATCCATTTCACAACTACTCGATGAGGTAATGTCAATGGACATATTGATCTTGATAATGGGTGAAAAATCCTTAAGCATTATTTCAAGCGAGTTAAACGAGTTAAACTGCAAACTAAGGATCGTAGTGGAACCTGCAAATTATCGCCCTGCATCGGAGTCCGTGGCGGAAACGGAATATTTCGGCAATGCTCCGAAAACAACGTCGGTTTAGACTACTGAGGATGTTAAAAATATGCGCCAGTTCGGCATTTTTAGAGCAGCCAAAAGATCCAGCCATCAAAAATATATCCAGTTGGCGGTTTTATTTTGTTAAGTAGTTTTAGAATAGGATTTCTATCTAGATTCCTACACTTTTATAAGGAAACAATAATGTGAAATGAATGTTATTTTATGTTTTTTTTTAAATTCAGAAATAATTCTATTGACAGTATTTTTCATTCTGGCGCGAATTTCATGAATGGGTATGTTTTACGCATTTTGTTGTAACAGTTCTGCGAAAAATAATGGGTGAAACATACCCAGGTTGACGTACAAGGTCTGTACTCATTTATGGGTACAAACGCTTTACCCATTTAATGGGTTATTCCACTTTTATTGAAAATGAGTAGTTTTCTACGCATTAATGGGTACTTGATTTTATCAGTGCACGGTATCATACACTGTAAATAATCTACACTTATGGCACATAAGTTTTATGTTTCATACCACACTGAAAGTTGAAGGATTTTCCAATTGCCCTTTAATAAAATTACACTTAAAATTTAAGTGGGCAACCCAATGACACGATTGACTGTTATCACATTTAAATTTTAAGTGTCAGCGTAATAATTCATAAATGTTTTGCCAATGAAATCAAAGATTTTGGCAATTGCGGCAACATTGAGTGTCATTGCAATTACAATTCAAAAGTCAGCTTATTGAATAATAAATGTTTTGCCCATCACAGTGAATAATGCACTTTTTTTTCGAAGAGATTCGACACATACGATTTAAGTTTCAAATCACACTCAAAACTCAAGAATTTTCTTTTGCACTTTAATAAAATTACACTTAACATATAAATGTGCCAATCGATGACAAGATCGACAATCATCAGATTTAAATTTTAAGTGTCAGATTATTACATAATGATCGTTTTGCCCATGAAAACCATGTTTTTTGGCAATTTCGGCAACATGAAGTGAAAATACACTTAAATATAAGTTAACTTTTCCACAACATCGACGTAAAAAGATGCAGAAATATCTTCAAGGCTTCCTGGGCAAGGATGCAAAATGCCTACCTTTTCTGCGGCTGTAATTTTTCTGTCTACATTCTCATTTCTCTTTCGCCGCTGCTGTCGTTCGCTAGTGCAAGACGCCCAACGCTGTATGGCAGTATGTAAGCGAAGCAGTAACATGACAAAAAATACTGTCCCCAGTACAGCCACCAGACGCGAGCGGTACAGCTTCTCTTTGCTTATATTTTTAATCACAAACGACGAAAATGAATGCGGTTCGTTTACGCTACGACCGGCATTAACGCTTTCGTGTGCGGGCTTCTCCCTTTAACTGTAGAGAAAATTGTACAAAGCGAGAGAACAAACTTTACTACACCACACTCTCACCGAGCAGTCGGAGTACAGCAGCAAAACAAAAATGTATTTTACTGCTGTACGGAAGAATGTACTCGGTTTGGCTACCGTTCTGGCAAGAGCAGTAGTGATGCGTCGCTGTAGCGGGCTGTACGGCTTGTGCAAATGTAAATATGCCGAAAAAAATGTAGTTTATCAAGAGACAAATGATTTGTATATTTTTAGAAGAAGAGACGTCTTAAAGGTAAAATAATTTTATTCTTTTTATGATATGTAAGAACTTTTTTAAATAACTTATTCTTTTTAAAGAGATTTTGTTATGATGTATTTTTATATTGAAATAAAAAAAATTCTATAATGTATCTTCAATGTCAATTACATTCAAATGATCTCCCATTTAAAAATTAACATTCTTGCTCATATTTTCTATAGGAAATCATATAATGTTCAAGCTGATGCAAACTGGAATACTATAAGAACTACATTCAAAAATCATCTGCCGGACACTTAATTTGAATGCATCATGCATATAAAACTTAAGTGTTAGATCTATTGGAAATAATGTGTCTTCAAAGAAGTGCGTTATTAAGTGTCTGTCACATCCCGAATAGAAA
The DNA here is from genome assembly GCF_030247195.1 of Topomyia yanbarensis. NCBI lineage: Eukaryota > Metazoa > Arthropoda > Insecta > Diptera > Culicidae > Topomyia > Topomyia yanbarensis. Next base: position 272,177,259 of record NC_080671.1, read on the forward strand.
TGCACAACAACGTTACATTACAACGAAAAACAATGTTATTCTGGAAAATTTACAATGGAAATATAATCACATTTGTTGTTTCTACATCCAATTTCATTGTAAACCCGATTTTTACATGCATAAGGGGGGGGGGGGGTCGTTAAGGGATGTAACAATGAAAAAATTGGTCTTTTCCCATACATTCTGAAATCAAAAACATCGATTTACATTGTTTTTCCGTTGTATATTTTGGAGGCATGAAGGTCTGCATCATAAGTATATTGATGTTACAACAAAAGTTGCTGTTAACAAATAAAACTTGTAAATTCCGAGGGGCAGTTCACTCCCTATTCAAAGTGAATTGAAAATACACGATTGAAAAAATACACGAGAGATACCTCAATACACCTTAATACATTTAATACGTCAAAAATACAATACTAGACCAAAATTACTTTACTGCCTGATGAATTTCTCAATACGCCAATAATACGTCGAAAATACGTTATTACCGGAACATTTTTTAATGCGCTGATAACAATCCAATGCGTCAAGTAATACATTGTGGATACAAGCTATACAAATATTTTACTAATTTCATGATGAATGAAACTAATACAGTGTATTGTTACATTTTCTTATTATGACCTGGCGTATGTTTTTAACCCTTTCATGCCCAACTTTTTTCTAATGCAAGTAGGGTTTCAAAACTATTTTTTCTTGATAACGGTGGGCTCAAGAAATACGAAAAGCCTTTTTTCATAAAGATAGGTGCTTTCCTCGCAGTGCTAGAAGCTGCTCAATTTTTACCTTCCAATGCTCAATGCACTTCTCCTAGAATATTTACAACAGTCCAATTGCGTGGAAAACGTAGCCAAAGATAGTCTAAATTGATAAGTTTTATCAGTTTTCAATAATATTGCAACATGACGAAGATATACGAAAAAATCATTTTCCGTCGTCAACGTAAACTGTCTCTGGCAGCACTGCTTCATCGGAATCCAATCAGACTAATTGCAATAACTTCAGTTCTAGAGCTGATCCTTATAACTGTTAATACTCAAATGAAAGACAATAGTCACGTTTATTAGCGTTACTTGTTTTTGTGAGAAAATCTTGCCTCAATCAAAAGTTATAGTTGTTTAAAAACGTTGTTGTCCACAAACAACATGGGCATGAATGGGTTAAGCTAGATTGTTAGCTTTTCTTCAGAATGCGGACTCAAAGCAAACGGACTCGGAATCGGTTAAATCATTCGGGTGAGATGCACGCAGAAATCAACCAGAATTCCTGGGAAGTGCAAGCCTACCAGCTTTGGAATCTCACAGGGTACGTGAACATAGGTAAATTTGCAACTTCTTAGCAGCACCAGTAAAAATATTTGAACAGGAATTTGCTCGTTCAAACGTCATAAATAATGATTAATATTTACCGTAAATAGTCAAGCCATGTCTAATAACTTGCATGTTCGAAGTTTACATTGCGACGGATATTTTTTTCGATTGATAAGTTGCACTCGAAACCAACATTCGTTGGCGGAATAGGGTGTAATCGAAACCGACGCTCTTTGGATCAAGAATGCAAAACACAAGAATCCGTCGTTTGCAAATTACGAGTTCCTTAAGTCCAGTTGGAATTCCGGTTGGCTTTTGTCAGAATTCCGGGTCCAGTGATACAACCGAGTCTAATATAGTTTGCAGGAATTTCGGCTCATTTGACTGAGAAGCATCTCAATCTCTGAAATAAATTCAGCAAATACTGCAGTGATTAAATATAACACCGCGGTGCTCAAAAATTGTGCTGAGGTAACCCTAATTAGTTTTCACCCAACTAAAGATTAAGGTTGTTTCAATTACATGATCAGCTGCTTTGGTACAAGCAGAGACTCTGACTCTGGTACATGCACAACACTAGCAGTATATCTGGTAAATTTTCCCAATTACTTCTATTCATATACTCTTCATGTCATGTCCAAATTGGAAACTTCTTTAACATGCATCTACTGATGGGAATCACCAGTAGAAGAATATTAAAGAAGTCATTAGTTCTCTAAAATATAAAGTTTGACCTAATTAGGGACTCGTTCATTAATAATGAAAAATCACCCTAGTAATTCCATTTGTACTAATTTTATTATTGTAAATTATTCCATTTGAATACTAAAACAACATTCAAGCGTAAGAATTCTAAAACATACGAATTCAATTGATGATTCAACTAAAATACAATAGTTGCATACAAATGTATGTTTTAGGACACTTATTCATAAGAAATATGAAATAATTTACCAGTACACATAATACATTGCATTTCGTGAACAATACACAAATTCGTCTTTAATACACTAATACGTAAGAATTATGAACGAAATCATCAATACACAAAATACACGTCGTTTCGTGAAAAATACACAAATACATCTTCAAAACGTTAGTCTGAATCGAAAATACTGAAGTGAATCGCCCCTCGGTAAATTCAACGTTTCTACGATCAATTTTGATATTACTTTCTGTTCGAAATGACATGTAGTCAAGACAGTTGCGGAAAAAATAAGTGTTAAACACTTGAGTTTAATGGGCAAATTTTTTGCAGTGTATTTGATTTTCGGCAGGAGGGTGTCACAGAGCACTCTAGTTAGAGTGTGGCCAAGAGGCCATGACGTATCCAAACGAACATGAAATTTGACGTATTCACAATAGAAATACTCCTGTCATCCGCTATGGAGATATACGAACTTTGACAGTGGTCAACATATAATGGGCCTAGCTGCATCTAGGCCCACGTCGCCCGTGCAATAGCATTGGGTTGTTTTGATTTTAACAAAGGCAGATGTTGGCTAGGACAACATGGCTGCCTAGCAGGAGGCTGATTTTAGGCCTGAGCTGAAGGGATGCCAGGTGATATTTTGAAAAATCTGTGCGCGTCCCATTTAAAAATCTGTGTCTATCTGTGTCACGGAAAAGTACAAATTTGGCTGAAAACAAGATGTGGTGACCTTTTCTTTGGTTTTTTGCGCGAGTAAAAATTAAGCGCAAGGTAAAAAATAGAGAAATCTGTGCATTCAAGAAGAAAGCTGTGGAAATCTGTGCGGTAAAACAGAAAACTGTGGAAATCTGTGCAGTTTTTGCAATCTGTGCAGCATATTGAAAATCTGTGAAGCACAGATAAATCTGTGCACCTGGCATCCCTGCTGGGACGGGACATAAGCGAAGACGACCTTCTTTTTCGCTTCCGATATCCCTGTAAAAAAAGGCGGACGAACATGGTCAGGCGATTTAAAAAGTTTGACGTTTGACTCAACTCGCCTGTGCCAATTGCCCCTAGGAACAAATGCAATTTGCGAATGCGATTGAAAGGTAATTTCAATACTTACACAAATTTTCTGGCGGCTGAAATGGACTTCAACACTTTTTTGTGAAAAGGGCGATACTTACAAATGTAAACATAAGGCTTTTTCATATATGCGAATGAGGGCTTTGAATCGCAACAAATTAACCTAAAAATTTGGATTCTACAATATTGCTTTCTTAAACTACAGCAAAAAATACAACGGGCGAAATTGTATTTTTGTTTGTTTATTTAAAGTTTCGCCCTCCACGCTCCATGCAAACAAACAGGGCGATACTTTTTTTGCTAGCAGTTTAGAGGCGAAACTGTTTTTTTCGTATTTTTTAGGATTATCAAGCTGATACCAGCTGTAAATAGTAACAATGATCGCTATTGAAAAAAACTCGGACGAAATCGGTGGTGTAAAACGGTAGTTATTGTAAAAAAACGTAAGGGCGATACTTCAATGCCGATAGGTGGGACCGAAAAAGTAAACAATCGCCAAAGGGGCGATACTATCATTTTGTCAATTTCAATAGCAAAAACAAATTTTAATTTAATAATTTCAAATACTTCATGAAGTTTTAGGTTTCGATCACTGAATCATGCAATCTAGGATGTAAAAAACACAATAGTTCTTAACAGAAAATGAAACCAAGTCTGGAAATATTCACTGTTGATTTTCTTTGAATGGTATCACCACAGAGAACAGACGTCCATCTTCAGCATTCAACTTGTGTAAAATCCTCTAACAGTTTCGAAGGTAGTTTGGATATCTAAACCAGGTGTGCTACTGTCATCATGTTTTTTGTGGCTGAGTGCGATAGAATTGACAGCGATAATTCCTCTACCCAGTCAAACTAGTCCGGATCCGATTCGGACTTCCAGCATGAATTCCAGCTCAAATGCATCAACCGATAGGGTTGGAATCGGTTGTTTTCTTTGAGCTAGATTCCATGCTGAATCCATCCAGGATTTCGAACCGGTTCCGGAATCGATTTGACGGATAGTTGGGATAGGTTGGTGTGGCGGCGCTAGTGTTTTTTAAATATTTTTGTTCGATCATGGATGTCTGTTCTCTGTGGTATCATTGCTAGTATCGCCCTTTTCAAGAAAAAGCGTTGACTTGGTTGTTTTTAGCGTATTTCAAACATGGCGGTTCATATTTGGCTTATAAGCTTACACTGAAATGAAAATATCTTTTGTATTTATTAGATTTGTCATATCATACCACTATTCTTTGTGTAGAATTTATATGAATTCCTATGAATGCTACACAAAATTCATGTTAAACCTCAGTGATATCCAATAAATTTGAATCCTGCGCGGTCAATATGAATATGATTAGCACAACATATTCAAGTTATATGCATAGCTAATGAGCTCAATCATCTCGTGGGTGTAAAGTAGTGGGTTGTAAACACGTATATGGCACCCCTATCTCATTTGTATTGAACTGACATAAGTCAACATCTCAGCGGGCACACAAATTATGGGCTCCAGTGACAGTTCAAATTGTTCTGCTTGTTTTGCTAGAAGCTAGATTTTCACTTGCCAGATACCGTACGGCATGACTCAATTTTTAGACATTTGTTAAAAAGCGAAAATATTGGATAGCTAATTGAAGAAATGTGTTGTTTTGGACATGTCGGTGAATAACAAAAACTTTACACCATGGTGCACTACCAAATTAAACGAAATCGACTATCACAAAATTGTGTCGAATGAAATCGATTCTGTTTATTGTGGATCGACCCTAACGCGACGTTTTAGATGTTGGCATAGAAATCATGGCGGCGTAGCAGATACCTGGTTGTAAAACGAAGCCTGACAAGAAAAACGAAATGACGGACCGGAAGGAAATGTTTTTGTTTGGTAAGGGTTTTTATCAAAATTAAAATGGTAAATATGTGTTCTAATACTTTTTTTTTGATTTCCATCAGGTAGTGGTTTCAAATTACACGTGTTGGTATTCTCTTCAACAACTAACTACAGAAAACAGCCGTCAATTTCGAGCTTTTAATTTGTTTAAAAAATAAAGGCCTATTCAAAGATAATTGAACTATCACCACCAAATTCAAAACTGTCGCAATTTCGTTTAGTAGGTGAGTGTTACTGAATTTATAGCTGGTCATATAGAAATTAAAAACGGACAACATAGTTATGCGCTAGGTTATGCGCCTAGTTAGGATAGGCTGGTATGGCGGTGTAAAAGTTTTGACATATATAAGTTGAAATGTTTACACAAGTACTTTAAACTTGTTCGAACATGGATCTATGTTCTTTGTAATACAACTATCAACCGTCACTATTATCGTTGATAACCTGCCAATTGAAACTTCTACGATATCGTGTGCAAAGGGTGATTCCAGATAACTAATTCAAATGGTAAATGGATGCACAGATCATATGCTAAAGAGAGGTTTCAAGTTTCAATAGTAATTTATAGGGAAACTCGGAAATAAAAACTTAAAATTCAATAAAAAATTCCACAGTAATTCCACAGAGCACAGAAATCCATGATCGAACAAAAAATTTTCAAAAACGTGGATATATAGGATAAACACTAGCGCCGTCACACCAACCTATCCCAACTATCCGTCAAATCCATTCCGGAACCGGTTGGAAATCCTGAATGGATTCAGTATGGAATCTTGCTCAACGAAAACAACCGATTCCGACTCTATCGGTTGATGCATTTTAGCTGGAATTCATGCTGGAGGTCCGGTTCCGGACTAGTTTGACTGGGTAGAGGAATAACCGCTGTCAATTCTGTCGAACTCAGCCACAAAAAAAAAACAACGACAGTAGCGCACCTGGTTTGGATATCCCAACTACCTTCGAAACCGTTAGAGATTTTACACAAGTTGAATGCTGAAGATGGACGTCTGTTCTCTGTGGTAATTCTGCATACCTCAAAACTTATGGTCGCGTTGATTATTTTATAACGAAGAGCTTTGTTGAAGATTGCATATTGATTGGAGGTTCCCCGATAAAGTTATTTAACTTTGAAGACCAACCGATTTTTTTGAAAATTTCTATTCAAAGCATGTGCGAGAAAGAGAGGCTACACATAACTGGTAGCGGTAGGTATTAAGTCAGGCCGGACTAAGTGACCATATATTGATTTCGAGAAAAACGAGTTTAAAGTTTGAATCGCAGTATCCTTTACACTATAATTGGAAATTAATTTTTGTCATATTTCTGGTTTATTGTTACATCTGTCAAATCTGGCGAAAGTAGAATCACAGAGAACAGACGTCCATCTTCAGCATTCAACTGGTGTAAAATCACTAACGGTTTCGAAGGTAGTTGGGATATCCAAACCAGGTGCGCTACTGTCGTCATGTTTTTTTGTGGCTGAGTTCGACAGAATTGACAGCGGTTACTCTTCTACCCAGTCAACCTAGTCCGGAACCGGTTCCGACTTCCAGCATGACCCAAGTAACCAATAAGCATTTATAACATAGCCTAATATCTGCTTTAGATCCACATATAAAGCTGTCGTAAAGAGCCGTGAAGCCCTAAATACTGATATAATGGTGATATTATGTCAGAAAAAGCGAAATATAGTGCTATTACTGTGCAGAGATTGACAGCTCGTTTCTGCAGTACTAATGCTATTCTATAGCACCAGCGCACAAATGTCAATTTTGAAAGCCTTATATTGGCAATACTAATGCTATTAAAAAGTTTTAGGATGCTGTCATTGTCCGCCATGGTTTTGAAACCTTTTCATATATTTCCTTTCGGTATGATGAGCAAAAACGAAAAAAAAAAAATAAAAAAAGATGTTCTGTTTAAAACCGTAATAGTCTCTCTTCTAATGGATTGTAATGAATATCCTTAATGGGTTTTCGCTCTCACATAATATGAATGTTTTACGAAAATTACCTTTAGTCAGTCTCGAACTGAGGTACCTTGCCTCGTCCTTCACGATAAGTGCGCTGCGTTTGCTCCCTAGACTATATTGCACATGTTCGATTGAAATGAAATATGCCGAATATCTTCAATCTTCAAGAAGAGTTGCATAACAAATAAACCCACAGCATTACAATAGCACTATATCGGCTTTTTATTTGTTCTATAATGGCACTTGTAAAGCTTATATGCTTTCAAGATCCTTGAAGCATGTACGCGTTATATCACTTTATATACGCATATAGAGCAAGCGATAATGCTATATGTCGGCTGTGCAGTTATGCATTATTGATGCTAATTGATGCCTTCATTGCATTGTTAATGCTGTAATGGAGTTTCAATGCAACATTAGTTCAAATATATAGCCAGTATAGTGCAATGGCTTAATGCTTATGGTTACATGGGGAATTCCAGCTCAAATGCATCAACCGATAGAGTCGGAATCGGTTTTTTCTTTCAGCAAGATTCCATACTGAATCCATTCAGGATTTCTAAGCGGTTCTGGAATGGATTTGACGGGTAGTTGGGATAGGTTGGTGTGGCGGCGCTAGTGTTTATCGTATATTAATTCAAATGTTTACACACGTTTTTTGAATATTTTTGTTCGATCATGGATGTCTGTTCTCTGTGCCCTAATGTTTAAGACAAAATACCAACACATTAGGAAATGACAATCTACTTTAAACTCCTATACAAAATAAAACGCTCCTGAACATGCCCTAAGGGTATGCTACCAGGCCTACAGAACGTAAAAATCAATAGATGGGCAAAATAACAGTTGGAGCTGAGTGTTTGTTTACTTTTATTATTTCTGGTTTAGCTGTGTACTTTATTTTTGTATAATCTGCGTTTTAGGGTTACTGCTTAAAACTATCACAATATTCCAAATACACGTAAGCGAGTGATCAGATTTTCATAATTTTCGCCTGCATTTTTTTTATTTCCTGTAAACTGCGTCTCAACGGTCAGACTACACAATTATCGTTATCCCATGTCAGTGTTATAACACAATCATTAGAACTATGTCATGTAATCTCACCTGAGTATAATAAGGGGTCCACATAGTGGATCGTCAGATGTGTGATGTAGGGGGTCCTATACTGCATCAAGGTACAATATCATTCTATACGGATGGTTCTAAAATGGGTGAGCTGACTGGCTCGGGAGTCTACGGACCAAGAATTAAAGAAGCGATATCAATGGGAAAGTGGCCTACAGTTTTCCAGGCAGAGGTATATGCAATATACACTACTACAAACTACAGACATGCGGCCGGCAAATGCCTGGGCAATGCGCAATACAGACCCGGTGGTTAGCCAGAGTGGTCCTTAGCCTCTTGCCCAGGAACTCCTATCTCTACCTTTCCGCGGAGCCGGCTGGGATACGAGTAGCCATAGGAATGTTCGGGTAGCCAACTCGTTGGGACTATGGTCGTATGCTGACAGGGAAGAGGGGCCGTGTAGTTGCCGGCATACAATAGCGCTATGGACCTCCCGTTCCGGTGATATGGGCCCACCAAACGGGGTAACCCCAATTCCAAGGCGTGAAGCGATCCGTGCCGAGGGATGAATGATCGGGGGGGTGAAAAAGATGCCCGATCGTTAACGGAGCCTGTGGGGTACCTGGGCACCCCCCACAGTAAGTGTCTCTTACCACGTTAATGCGGAGCTCTGGCGTGGCGGACCTATTTTCTCGCGCAACTCGTGGGTCTTAATATGAGTTCTTGTAGAAACAATAATAAAAAAGTATGTGATGAGGAGGCGGAAGCGATTACGGCGCTGAACCCCTTTGCCAAAGGGGGTCTGGCGAGGTCTCCCCCGACAGGGGCTGACAACGGAGCGAAGATGGCCGTAAATAACGGCACCGAAGGCGAAATGGTTGTGGTAGGAGACAATACTACTAGCACGCTTGGCGGACCACTACCTGCGATGCAGGAAGAGGTCAAGCAGCTGGATAGTATTATCGAATTCACAAGCGGGAAGAGTAACATCAGCAAGGAACTAAAACAGAGCCTGCTGGTGCTTCGTCAGGCTGTTCGAGTCGCAAGACAAGAACAAGTAGCCTACATGAAGAGGTTGCCGGAAAGAGAGAAGGCCGATCGCGGTATCCAAACCGAGGCCTTCTCCTTCCACGGCGGAGCGACGATGGCGCAGGAGGCGATAGATTTCGCTTTATCGGCCACCAAACGCTTAATGGAGGGGGAGACTGCGAAGCGGCCTAGGCCTAATGTGAGCACGCGCAGCAATGCCAGACGACGTGCAACCAACAAGGCCAAACGTCGCTTGGGAGGTGCGGATCCGGGTGCGAAGGATCCCACAGGGCGGCGTCCCGAGAAGGCGACTTCTCAGCCTAAAAAGGCGAAAGCCGCCAATCGGGCGCGTACTGCGGAGCGACCTGGCACCAGCCTGCCGGCGCCATCGGTACAAGATGGCGAATGGCAGGTGGTCAGCAGGGAGCGGAAGTCCAACGCACCTCGACTCGCGAAGAAGAAGGCGAGGGACAGAGGAGAGGCCCTGCTGGTGAAAACCAACGGGGGCAGCTATGCGGATGTCCTAAAATCGATGCGGGCGGCCGAAAGCCTCTCGAATTTGGGACAGGATGTGCGAAGCGTCAGACGCACCAAAGATGGTGAAATGATCTTGATGCTGAAGCGTGGTGCACAATCCAATGGAGCAACGGATAGGAGGTTGGCCCAAGAGGTCTTGGGAAACGGCGCTCAGGTAAGGTCGTTGGGAGCGGAAGTGACTCTCCAGTGTAAGCAACTGGACGAGATCACAAACGCAGAGGACGTCGTCTCGGCCGTTAAGCAGCAGTGCGGCGTCGAGATCGATCAGAACTCTGTACGTATCAGGGAGCGGTTGCTTGGCGCGCAGGTAGCTTACTTCAAGTTACCGGCCGCGGAAGCCAAGAAAGTAACTGACAAAGGGAAGTTGAAGATCGGATGGTCAGTATGCCCAGTCAGCATACCCCAGCCGCCTTCAGTGGACCGGTGTTTTAAATGTCTGGAGCCAGGCCACAAGTCATACGACTGTAAGGGCCCAGACAGGAGCAAGTTGTGTCGTCGCTGCGGCGAGGAGGGACACAAGGCGCTGAAATGCGAGAGGACACCCAAGTGTCTCATCTGCGCTAGCAAGAAGCAGGACCGCAACCATGTTATGGGCGGACCTCCTTTTCCCTTCGGGGAGGCGGGAAAGAGGAAGCAATGGCAATCGTCACACAGCTGAATCTTAACCACTGCGCACCTGATCAGCAGTTGCTGTGGCAGTCGGTATTGAAGTCAGGGACAGATGTCGCCCTTCTATCCGACTCGTACAACGTCCCTGTCGACAACGGCAACTGGGTGGCGGACGGGTCTGGAATGGCGGCAATCTGTGCAACGTGTCGGTTCCCGGTCCAGGAGGTAGTACAGTCCTCTGCGGAGGGTGTCGCGATTGCCAAGATCAATGGTGTGTTCTATTGTAGCTGCTATGCCCCACCTATGTGGCCAATAGAACAGTTCAACCAGATGATCGATAGGCTTTCGTCTGACATGGTGGGACGAAAGCCGTTTGTCATAGCGGGTGACTTCAACGCTTGGGCGGTGGAGTGGGGCAGCCGCTGTACAAATGGTAGGGGCCAAGCGCTTCTAGAAGCGCTTGCGAAACTCGACGCAGTGCTAGTCAATGATGGTTCCGCTAGCACATTCCGTAGGAATGGGGTCGAGTCGTGGATTGACGTAACGTTTGCCAGTCCAAGTTTGGTCCCAGACATGGACTGGAGGGTAGACGAAGGCTACACCCATAGTGATCACCTAGCAATACGCTTCAGCATCAACTTTGGTGTGCAGCATTCTAGGGTGGGTAATCTCTGTCAGGTACGCGGGTGGAAGACCAATCACTTCGACAGCGAAGTTTTCACCGCGGCCCTGGGATTGGAGGCCAACACCGACAGTCTAAGCGGGGATGCGCTGGTAGCTGCTCTATCACGCGGGTGCGACGCCACTATGCCGAGGAAGACCCTGCCAAGAAATGGCAGACGCTCGGTATATTGGTGGAGTGCAGAGATCGCAGCCCTACGGTCAGTTTGCCTACAAGCTAGACGTAGGATGCAGCGAACCCGCACTGAGGAGGTTAGAGTGGAACGACGTGAAGTATTTCGTGCTGCGAAATCGGCCCTTAATAAGGCCATCAAGCGCAGCAAGAGAGCGTGTTTTGACAAATTGTGCGAGGAGGCCAACGTGAATCCGTGGGGCGATGCCTACAGGATCGTGATGGCAAAGACCAAAGGGGGCTCCTCACCTCCTGAACGGTCGCCAGAACGGTTGACGAGAATTATCGAAGTACTCTTCCCGTCCCGAACCATAAGTCTCTGGCCCCCAGCGCCGCAAGGCACGGTGGGTACGGACGACATGGTGGCTCCGGTGACGAACGAAGAGCTACTTGCAGTTGCTAATTCTCTAGCGGTGAATAAAGCTCCAGGGCCTGATGGAGTTCCAAACAGCGCTCTCAAGACAGAAATCATGGCGAACCCGAACATGTTCAGGTTGGCTATGCAGAGATGCCTTGACGAGTGCCGTTTTCCGGATAGATGGAAAAGGCAGAAGCTGGTACTGTTGCCGAAGGCCGGGAAGCCGCCAGGCGACCCATCGGCGTACAGACCAATCTGTCTGATTGACATGACGGGCAAATTGCTTGAGAGGATTATCCTCAACAGGCTAACTCCATACGCAGAAGGTACGGAGGGCCTGTCAAGTAATCAGTTCGGTTTTCGAAAGGGAAAGTCCACGGTGGACGCTATCAACTCAGTGGTAAGGACTGCCGAGATAGCGATCCAACGGAAGAGGCGGGGCATTCGATATTGTGCGTTAGTGACACTTGACGTGGAGAACGCATTCAACAGCGCAAGCTGGGATGCCATCGCGCTCTCGTTACACCGGCTTGGCCTGCCGGTGGGCCTGTACCGGATCCTGGAAAGCTATTTCCAGAACCGTGTACTATTATACGAGACCGATGCCGGTCAGCAAAGTGTTCTTATTACCGCAGGAGTTCCGCAAGGTTCAATCCTGGGCCCGGTACTATGGAACCTTATGTATGACAGGGTTCTGAGACTAAAGTTCCCTCCGGGTGTGAAAATCGTCGGTTTCGCCGATGATGTCACGCTGGCGGTCTACGGGGAGTCAATCTCCGAGGTAGAACTAACGGCGGCACACGCGATAAGCATAGTAGCGGAATGGATGAGCGCGAGAGGCCTAGAGCTCGCCCACCACAAGACGGAGGTGGTTGTTGTCAATAACCGCAAGTCGGTACAACATGCAGTTATCCAAGCGGGAGAAGTTGAGATAACTTCTAAGCGGAGTCTGAAGATTCTTGGGGCCATCATAGACGACAAGCTGACCTTCGGCAGCCATGTCGACTATGCGTGCAAGAAGGCTTCGGTGGCTGTTGCGGCATTATCGAGGATGATGTCCAACAGCTCCAAGGTGTGCGCCAGTAGACGCAGGCTACTGGTCGGTGTCGCCGTATCTATCCTTAGGTACGGTGGACCGTCCTGGGCGAGGGCACTGGGAGTAACCAGCTACCGTCGCAAATTGGAGAGCACCTATCGCTTGATGTGTCTCAGAGTGATATCTGCCTACCGCACGGTATCACACGATGCATCCTGCGTGATAGCGGGTATGATGCCAGTCGGGCTGGTCATCCGGGAAGACGAAGATTGTTTCGAATTGCGTGGCAATAGGGGAGTCCGTGAGCGTGCCAGGGTGACCTCGGTCGCCAGATGGCAACGCGAATGGGACAACTCGTCGAGTGGTAGGTGGACCCACCGGCTGATACCTAACATATCTAGCTGGGTGGGAAGACCCCATGGGGAAGTTCACTTCCATCTGACACAATTCCTGTCAGGCCATGGCTGTTTCCGACAGTACCTCCACAGGTTTGGGCACGCTGAGGCCCCAGTCTGCCCAGACTGCCCAGGTGTCGACGAAACTGCGGAGTACGTACTATTCGTATGTCCCCGCTTCGACGTCGAAAGAGGCGCTATGCTAGGCGTCTGCGGCTTGGACACAACCCCTGATACCCTTGTACAGGGGATGTGCCAAGTGGTAGAGAAGTGGAACGCAGTTTCGACTGCTACCACTCAGATTGCCTGCCGGCTGCAGAGAGTATGGAGCGCCGAGCAGCAGGCGAGAAGTTAGAGTGAGTGAATTGGCGGATGATAGACGGAGGTATGGTCTACCCAAGCCGAGATGGGAGTGAGTGTGCGAGAATGTAAGGCACGAGTGAGAGCGTACGCTAAGTACGGCCATCCCCCCAGAAGTAATGCCGAAAGGTAGTTCCTGGGGATAGATGGCGGAGCCCAATGGAGTTTAGTCGGTATTAATGGAAGAGTCACCATTCGAGTCCGACACGCCCCCAGTGCACCCCGTGTGGTAGATTGGACCCTACCAATAGCACGTGTACTGGGCAAAAATCGCAATCTTTTCGGACATCCAAGCAGCACTGTTGGCATTAAGGTCGTCGAAATGTGAGTCCAAACTGGTTTGGGAGTGCATCACATTTTTACATCAACTGGCAACTCGGAATAAAGTAATGATATTCTGGGCACCTGGCCGTCACCAAGGAATCGATGGTAACGAAGTGGGCGACGAATTAGCCAGCCGTGGTTCATTAAACATGTTACCTGTGCCATTAAACTAGAACTTTCGGCTTGGGCAAGAGACCAACTACTAAACGACTGGCGTAACGTAGAAGGCGCTCGACAAGCTAAGAAATTCATACATCCAGATACAACGATAGCTAAAAAACTAATGGATCTAAAACGTAAAGACTTACGTATAATCACAGGTTTATTTACGGGACATAGTCCTGCTAAGCAGTGATGGCATTTCACCCTAGTGATGCACTGGCGCGTAAGTGTGATGCCTACACAGAGGATACAATGATCACACACCACAGAAAAAAGCAGAATGCTCTTTCTTTCGGAGCTGTATAGACCGATTTCAAGTGTGCGCTGGTGTTGAGGTAGTTGGGTGCGAGATAACCGTGCTCTCTTGCTCTTTAAATTCTCTGTGGCGCGCTCAGATAAAGTCACCACCGCGCGCGCCCCAGTGTCGCTGTGGTGTATTCACTGGCGTGGTTTCACTGGCGTGGTTTCACTGGCGTGTATTCATTGGCGTGTGATCTTTGGTTTGTTTTCGTCTTACAAGCGGCATTGCGAGTGAGATTGATTTGATTTGCACAGGTTGTTTCGTTGTGTTGTGTGGATGGTGGTGGTTTATTTCAAGCTTATATTATTTTCTACTGAAGATTTCATACAAGTTGCTTGGTAAATCGAACGAGTTTATAAAATATTGTTACACTACCTGCAAAACTAAAAGTACTCGGTCCTCGGAGCAAATTGGGAAAACTTTTTACGTATCATCGTTTAGAGAGTTTTATAATGACCAGAGGCACCTGATATGCAAACTCGTGTTATAAGTATTAATAGTTTTATTATAACTGAATCCTACAAGTTTAAAACGAAATCTTAGATTTCGTCGACAGGCTTGACATATTCAGTAAAATTAGGTATACGATAATTAATTTACATACAACATCACAATTGAGCGTACACCCGTTATTCATTTGTTTATTTGTCTATTATTTTGCGTGGAAATCGTTTAAACAGCAGGCGAAAGCGAATGTTTCAAGAGCATGGGAGCTAGGGCCGGGATTCTGCGCGTCAATGAGCAAAATAAATTGGCTCAGTTTCGGGGTCAATAAAAAAGGCCACTAGTGTTCACGCTTATTTTAAATGAACAATGAATCTTGTGTTCCATAAAAGGATTTTATAAATGGGTCAGCAGCAACAATGTTTATTATACGTATTCTAGATTTTTGCGTCAGTTAGTATTTTAGACCGTAATTATAATGCACGGATTCATTGCACGTAATATCAACAGCAAAACAAAATATTAGGTATCTGGGAGTATCTGTCGGAATCTCTGTCAATCTCTATGAAATTTTCGTATTTTCAAGTAACAAGTAAGGTGTTTCCTCAAGTTTAAACAAGCGATTTTTGTGTGATAAATTATTCCTCATTATAACTTTCTTGAATGAGGTGATTTATCAAAAAGGTAGTGTTGGGAAAATATCAAAATATCAATGTTCACAACAGAATCTTTTCATCGCCGATTTTCTAATAAAAAGTTCACTGATATAAAATATCGCTACGGAAAAAATCGTCAGTGAACTTCAAGAGTGCTGATGTTTGGGAACATTATTCGGTTCAAGCAAATATCGGAAGAAGAAAAGATCACTTGCGAACTTTTATATCAACGAAAATATAGAAAAAAGTTCGCCTTATGAAAACATCTTGCACGATCTTCGAACAGGGGATTTCCGAGGGATTTTCAAAGATTCAAAAAACCTGTAGATTAACATGATATAAAAAACTACGTTCTATAATATTACGGCGATAGCTCAATAGGATAAAGCGTCAGGCTACTTTAGTGTCAACGAAGCTTTCTTCAGAAGCCATCGTATAAAAAAAATTCATCAATCGACAGAATTAAAATGGGAAAGAATTAAAATGGTACTTGAATGGTATGTTGTCAAAATATATATATATGGAAAAAAGCAGATTCTGGTATGGTGGCCGGTTCTTAACAACCCGTTGTTTGTATGACCGAGTATGAAAGTTATATATAGTTGAGCTAATGTATCTATAGTTGCATGTCCCATAGGAGCCGTAATTTGCAATGGCTATGTTAATGATACATGGTAGTGGTAATGGTACAAGGAGTTTCACATACATAAAATGGTTAATAAACAATCTTAACATTTTTTATCATTTTTGGGATTAAATGCTTTCGTTTAATATATTGACATCGCCAGTAGAACTTTTCATCGATTTTTTAGCAGAATTTTCACTCAAATATTCTAGTTCTTTGCACACATACCAAAGATACGTTGAACGATTTCCCATATTTGCAATTAAAATTCTAGCGCAGTTTATAAGACACGTAGAACAACTTTCAACATTCTGCTTTTATTGCACTATATTATTAGTCTAACTAATGCTATCGTTGTAATGCAGTACAAGTGTAGATTTTCAAAAAATTTATATTAGAATTAGAACGAAATATTTTTTTGAATCTCTACGTCGCTCGAGAATAGCCAAAAAAGCGTAAAATATTTGGCTTTTACTGACCCAAGCATGACTAAAATGCGACTCACAGCTTAACTGCGGAACTATTAAACTATTATGTATTTACTTTGTTAGCATTACTAGAGCATTCGAAATTGATAAATTTTGAGAAGAAAATGGAATATGTTGAGGATAATTAGTATTGTCTGATATAATATTACTAAATATCCATAAAAACTTATTTCATCAGGAATCAAATCCCATATTTCTGTTTAACAGAAAATTTTAATCACCTAATTGGACTAAGAATAAAAATCACGGAAGTGTACTCGATTCGAAGTGTATGCATGAATACTTACAGGTGAATTGATTAATATATGTATAGAATACGAAGTTTACGTTAATTTTTGGGATAAACGTAGATCGTATTCCTTTTTCGGATCGAAATGAAAACAAAAGCACATCCTCACGTCACGAAATCAACTATAGGTTCAAGGTTTACACAAGAAGATTTTTATTCGGTGAGGTCATAAACATCCTCTGATACATAAACTTAATATTATAAGTTTTACAAATTATAAAATCACGGTAAACAGATTTTAATTCTCTCTCTTGTTATTCCATCGCATGGAAATTCGAGAGAAAACCAGCTAATTTATTTAAATGATGGCACAGAAGAAAAATGCCGTCAAATGATTCCAGAACTAATTATTGAGGGGTTACACCACTATAGAGCACGAAAAATAGGCATGTTTCGGGAATTTATCTTGACGCAATAATGAGATGAATCGAGATCTTGTTTAACTTTCCGGCAGTGCACGCTGCTCTGAAAATCTAGCGAACCCGTCCTAAAGCATCAGCGGCTGCTCGTTCAGTGGGCCATAAGCGCGACTTCCAGAGGGTTAATGAGATATATTACATTACTTTATTGCAAAAAATGATTTATTCTAGTAATCTCATCACAAGATGGTGGCTGTGCAGCACTTTCCCGTCGGGGAGTTTTTTTTGGAAGGGGTCCACGGCCGGAGCTCCATGTCCCGTAATTTTTGATCCAGAGCCAAAAACCAAAGCTTTTTAAACTTCTTAGAACGACAGCAAGCAGCATTCGTAAGATTTTTTCTATGTCTTGATTTTTCGCGAAATGGCACATTTTTAGTCGAAAAACGCTAAAAATGTGTTAAAAATCGACACAAAATTTGCATATTAAAAAATTATGCAATGAAAAAATTAAATCCCACGTACATCGCTGGAGAAAGTAATCTTGAACCTGCTGTAAAAATTTTAGGCTGATCAAAAATCATTTGTTCGAGTTACATTTCCGGCCAGATCAAAAAAAAATTATTTCGAGAAAAACACGGTTAACGTTTTCAGTATACTCGAGGTATACATATGAGGCGTTGCGAAAAAAATTGAATATTTATTTATTGTTTTCGCGATTCATTTTTTGGAATATCATTTTCAGCATCCTAAAGCACCAGTAAAAAAAATTCAACTAATAAATAAAAATTAAATGTTTTAAAAAATCTACAGTGCTGTAACCCCTTGAAAGCACTGTACCGGTCAAATAGAAGCGCTTCTAAATTGGCACGTCATTATTTTTAATAACGCGCTACAGAAAAAAACAAGTAACAATGTGAATTCTCGTGAACGTTTTATGTGGACTTTATCTCGGAAAAGTTGGACATCGGATAAGCCTCTTCTCGCGTGAGTGAGAGAGAATTACAATATGATAATAATCGAAAACGTGTGTAATACCAGGACATTACTTGTAATGGATCACTTTACTTTTTGGCGTCGCCAAATTCGCAATCAAAATAAGTTAACTTACCATTGAGTTATTCAGTCGAACAAAAAATAGGCCGTTCCTAATGTGGATGTACAAATCCCGTCTTACATCTGTTATACGATTAATCTGATACTACAGATCATTACAAAACTTTGTTTATACCAGCCGATACATTGATACGTAAAACGTTTTCCTTGTTTGCCCCTAGGCTCGAATACTTCAGGTTTCCCACGGTAGTGTAACAACACTCTATAAACTCGCAAGCTTTACCAAGCAACTATGAAATCTTCAGTAGAAAATCATATAAGCTTGAAATAAGCCACCGCCATCCACACAACACAACGCAACAACCTGTGCAAATTAAATCAATCTCACCCGCCATGCCGCTTGTAAGACGAAAACAAACCAAAGATCACACGCCAGTGAATACACGCCAGTGAAACCACGCCAGTGAATACACCACAGCGACTCTGGGGCGCGCGCTGTGGCGAATTTATCTGAGCGCGCCACAGAGAATTTCAAGAGCTCTTCTCCACACTCTAGCTCGTTCCAGTGTTGGGTGTATGAAAATTTACCTCTGCCATCAACGTGCGCTTACACATATCAAATACGGTGGTGTATATGGACGAAAGAGAAGCGCTCTCGTTTTGCTTGCCAGAGTGTGGGGAGTAATTTCAATTTCTCTTTACTGCACAGAGGATAGGGACATCACTGCTGCTAAGTATCATCAGGAAAATATTGGCAAAAGTCAAGATGACATTTGTCGATTTTGTAACTACGAGCCCGAGAACTCGGAACATATTCTCTGCCAGTGTGCAGTACTATTTCTTCGAAGGGAGCGATAATTCGGAAGGCATCTTATGACGCCTCACGAGATATGGCATACCTGTCCCAAACGGATCCTCAGCTACATTAAAAATGTACTACCCAGTTGGGACGAAACATGTGGACAAACAAACAACTCGCTTCCAACTACATTGGATTCGCGCAATTTGTAACATGTAGAGCAAACAGGGGCCACAAAAGATAACCTAATAGTGGTCCCAGTAGCAATGTTTCCCCTAACAAAAAATGTCATGTAATCGTCTTATGCTCCAGGACTAAGTGCTATCCCATCATCCCATCAAATGTTCCGATGTTTTAGCGATCCCACTGACGCACCTTTTTAATGTGTCACTTCAGTAGCAAACACAAGAAGCACAGCAGTACACAAGAAAGGTGACAAAAGTAACATCGGAAACCACCGGGGAATCATTTCGCAGTCAAAAAATTTCGAATCGCTTATCAACGAGGTGCTGTTTTTTGCTGGTAAACATTACATAAGCACTTGTCAGCACGGATTCTACTCTGGTCTATCGGTTGAGACGAATCTAGTTAGCTTCACATCGATTTGCATAGAGAAAATATTCAAGAAACTCCAGGTGGACACGGTTTACACTGATCTTAAGGCCGATTTCGACACAGTTAACCACGAGATACTGCTAGTAAAGCTTGATAAACTAGGATGTACCACGAGATTCTGCCACCGACTGCGATCCTACCTTGTACACCGCGAGGTCGTCGTGCAAATTGGTGACACATGTCTGAATCTTTTTTTAATAATTTCGGAGTTCCTCATGGTAATACACTAGGTCCGTTACTATTTTCATTATTCGTAAATGATGCGGTTTTCGTTCGAATACGTGGAGGGAAACGTTTTCGCTGATGACTTGAAAATATTTCTTGTCATAAGTGCCGTGAGTGAGTGTCTCATCGATACATTTTTCAGCTGATGTCAAAGAAATATGTTGATTCTTAGTGTTTCGAAATGTTTTGTCATCAGTTTTCATCGTACAAGTGGCATGCTTAATTTCAACTACAATATTGCTGGAACTCAGTTACAACGCGTTGACCATGTAAAGGACCTAGGCGTTATTCTTGATGACAAAGCGATACGATTGCTTGGTTTTATGTTTAAAATTTCCAGCGAATTCCGAGATCCTTTGTGTTTCAAGGCTTTATATTGCTCACTGGTGCGCTCGTAGTTAGAATTTGCAAACATTGTCTGGTGCCCTTATCATGCAACGTAGAGTGAAGGGGCTCAAACTGTTCAGAGCAAATTTATACAATATGCTTTACGTCAATTGCCCTCAATGACCCGCTGAACCTGCCACCATATGAGAACCGTTGCAGGTTACATTCTTTGCAAGAGCGCAGACTCACTTCCCAGGCCATTTTCATAGTAAAGCTTATGTTGGCTGAGTACGATGTACTCGTTCTTCTTGGACAAATCAACCTCTACGCTTTAACCCGAGTTCTTCGCCCTCGGACATAGCTACACATCGAAATGTGTAACACTAACTATGCTGCCAATAGTCCGATTATAGCGATGGTTCGTCGCTTCCATGAGTTTGCCGAGTACTTCGACTTCGATACGAATTCATTACAGTTTGCTGTTAGGTTAATTATTTTTAGTTTAGTTTTTAGTTGAGAAATGTTGCCACATCTACTATAATGTATTGCAATGTATTGAGAACGAGAGCTTGAAAAAATTGACGTCCCTGTGTGAACTTAAAAAATTAAAATTCAATTGATGTCCGCCACGATGGATGATAAGTTTGGTTCGATCCCCTCGTCATTCGTTCTCCCGACACAGCGCATTAAGGTTTGGACATGTTCGGTTTCAGAAGCAAACTGAATTTTGTTTCCATTCTACCTATGAGAGGGTTATTGAGCAAAAGTGCACCATATATATATATATATATATATATATATATATATATATATATATATATATATATATATATATATATATATATATATATATATATATATATATATATATATATATATATATATATATATATATATATATATATATATATATATATATATATATATATATATATATATATATATATATATATATATATATATATATATATATATATATATATATATATATATATATATATATATATATATATATATATATATATATATATATATATATATATATATATATATATATATATATATATATATATATATATATATATATATATATATATATATATATATATATATATATATATTACAGTTCACGTATGCTCGATAATGATAAAACGGTACTACTGGCGATAATCCTAATTTAGTATTCTGTATTTACTTTTTGAATTTTCAGGGCGAGTAGTCTGCAAAAGCTTTAGAGCCTCAAAAAAACTACAAAAATTTCCTTCAATCAAAAGTTCCATCTCACCACTTTCACCCTAATATAACTATACAAATATGTTCTGAATTAAAACCATTAAATGTTTATCTTTTAATTAGATTATAGTTGTTTCATTGCAGTCCAAGAATGACTGCATTATTTTAATTAGGAAAAATAAGGCGATCGGTATACTATAAATACCATAATTTTGGAGTACACCCGAAAACAATCAGTCCAGATTCATATAAATATTACGTGGAAAAAGCTCTCTATCAAAATAACTATCATTTTTTATAGATTTAATAAACCATCATATGCTTTAATACGTTAAACATTCCCTATACATTTAACAAAGTGCCTTATACATTTCATTGGACCACCTAATGTTTTAATATGATAATTATCAGATAGTTATTGTATAGTACGCTGATAGATTTGGGTCTAACACTGGAATTTAAATGTTATATGGAGATCTGATAAAATTGAATTTATGAGGAATGCAACATTCATCATGATAACCATATAAGTTTGATATACTTTTGAAAGTCTAATGTAGCAATCATTGGAAATTCCAATAGTGCTGAGTTATATGAATATCATATAATATGGATGTAGCGATTCCGCTCTGTGTAAAATTCAACCCTTTTTTGTGAAAAGGGCGATGCTTACAAATGTAATCATAAGGCTTTTTTCATACATGCGAATGAGGGCTTTGAAACGCAACAAATTAACCTAAAAATTTGAATTCTACGATATTGCTTTCTTAAACTACAGCAAAAAATACAACGGGCCAAATAGTATTTTTGTTTGTTTATTTAAAGTATCGCCCTCCACGCTTCATGCAAACAAACAGGGCGATACTGTTTTTGCTAGCAGTTTAGAGGCGAAACTGTTTTTTTTTCGTATTTTTTAGGATTATCAAGCTGATACCTGCTGTAAATAGTAACAATGATCGCTATTGAAAAAACTCGGACGAAATCGGTGGTATAAAACGGTAGTTATTGTAAAAAAACGTAAGGGCGATACTTCAATGCCGATAGGTGGGACCGAAAAAGTAAACAATCGCCAAAGGGGCGATACTATCATTTTGTCAATTTCAATAGCAAAAACAAATTTTAATTTAATAATTTCAAATACTTCATGAAGTTTTAGGTTTCGATCACTGAATCATGCAATCTAGGATGTAAAAAACACAATAGTTCTTAAATAGGAAATAGAACCAAGTCTGGAAATATTCACTGTTGATTTTCTTTGAATAGTATCACTGCTAGTATCGCTCTTTTCAAGAAAAAGCATTGAATTGGTGTGTGTTAGATGCTCATAACTAGCATAAGCGCTGCTTGTTTGTATGCTGATGATTCCAAAAAATCATGAATCATTTAAAAATAATGCATCGGAAAAAAGATGCGTTATTTTTATACTAAAACAACACCAAACCCAAAAAGTCTTCGAATGAATTATCGGAAGTAAAAAAATCTGAACAAGAAAATTTGCACTGTGAACAAGTTTACGCTTTTTTAGAAATTGCTCTTGAATAAAGATTGATCCGCCATTTTAGACCCACAGACCCAAAAAAGTGGTTTCAACGATTTGTATAGGAGCTGTCAAGTTTCCCCCTCTGATACAAACTCTTCCGTTTCATAACAATAACAGTCGAAAAAGTTCACCGAGAAAATTCGTTATATTGAATATATTGATTTCAACATATTTTTTGCAACTTGTAGTAGCACATTAAAATTATCTGTCATGCATAGATATCATGTGAAAACTAATGAAATTATAATAGTATGCCACATAGAAATTTGTTTCATAGCAGATATCACGTAACTTTTCTGTTTGCCTTTCGTTTATTCTGCTGTAAATTTTATGCATTGGACGTTTTCGATCTTGAATGTATAAAAATCACAGCTGAATAAACGAGACTGAATTGAAGAAAGTAAAACTCTGCATTTTACCACAGAGAACAGACATCCATGATCGAACAAAAATATTAAAAAAAACGTGTGTAGACATTTGAATTAATATACGATAAGCACTAGCCCCGCCACACCAACCTATCCCAACTATCCGTCAAATCCATTCCGGAACCGGTTCGAAATCCTGAATGGATTCAGTAGGGAATCTTGCTCAAAGAAAACAACCGATTTCGTCTCTATCGGTTGATGCATATAAGATGGAATTCATGCTGGAAGTCAGAACCGCTTCCGGACTAGTTTGACTGGGTAGAGGAGTAACCGCTGTCAATTCTGTCAAACTCAGCCACAAAAAAACATGACGACAGTAGCGCACCTGATATCCCAACTACCTTCGAAATCGTTAGAGATTTTACACAAGTTGAATGCTGAAGATGGACGTCTGTTCTCTGTGATTTTACTAATTCGAAGTTCAACTAAACGGTTTGTGGTTACAACTAGGGTTCGTCGCGGTTGCGGTAATTACCGCAACCGCGCCTTATTTACCGCACCCGCACCGCAAAATCTACGGTGCAGTGAGACACTTTTTCTCGCAGATGCGGTGCGGAAAAGAGTCTTTACCGCGCGGTTTTACCGCAACCGCACCGCAAAAAAAATTGATAAAGTGATAATTTTGATTATTCAAAATTGATAAACAGACTGCTATTACGAAAGAAAATCTAGCTGTGTCCGAAATATTTTGACGCCATTATTTTTACGACATATTTTGGACTAGTTATTTTATACTTCTAAGTAAAACTTCACAAACTAACCACTTCAAATACATAAAATGCAAGATCCAAATAGAGAAAAATATATTAGATCATCTGAAAACAATAAATGTGTACTCTTAAATCCAATTTAAAAGTGCATCACTTCTCCCGATTTCTGTTGGAAATCATGGAATTATGAATCGTTTTCGATATCAATTTTTCAACTGTGAATTTTGACTAATTTAAAGGAATTAGAGATGAACTAATTATGCTGGGACTTAAACACAACCCAAAGAATATCAAACTTCATCAAACCATAACCATAAATTTGGAGTAATTGGCGGTAAAGGATACAAATGTATGAAATCGTCCAAAATAAGGAGGGGTCCAAATTAGGATGATTATTCTATCATTCGTTCATCAACATCGTATTTCTAACTTCTTTGATTGCTATGTAAATTCAATGTGAATTTTTCTGCAGTAAATTTTATTGGACTCTTTCTCAAAAAGTATGCTACATAACTTTATTTCGCTACTTCCATTCAAATTTACTATAATTTTCTACCAAATTAAGTCCTAATATTTTTCAGTTAAGACTATTTTGTAGCTTTTTTGAAGCTTTTTTTTGCCAAATACCACATAGTTTGACTCCCGCTCACTTGAATTGAAGTTTTTGCCCTTGGCTCTTTGGAAAAATATTAGAGGAAATACATTAAATGCTAGAACTCTCGAGCTAGTCTTAGGAAAATTACACTTCATACATTTTAAAGGGAGCAATCTTAGTTTTTGAATGAATACATCTGTTGGGTAACTCGCTACAACACTCAACCAATAAAAATTTTGGACATCCCCAGACGTTACCAAACGTCACTACAAACTTTTCCCACCAATAAATGTACCCATACTATACGAATTACACACTTGAACTTGAACAACCAATCGAAGTACACGCGTTTCATTTATTATCCCTGTGTGGTGATACCTTTTACGTTCCTCTGAGTGAGATTGAAATTACTTTTCGGACATCGTTGCTCCCGCCAGCTCTATCGACATCGTCGCTGACAAGATTCGTCATCCGTCCCATCGTGAAGCTGCCAGGATCGCCTTCACATTTGGTGCCGAAACCCGGGACTGCCAGGTCATACAAAGCTCGGCCGATTTTTGAGGTTAGCGTGGGTAGGCCTCGAACAATAGACATCACATTTCGACGGAGTATTCCATCTTTAGCGTCGAATCCACGCAATCTTCAGATCGGAAATCATCATTAGTGGCAGCCCCACTGGCCTGGAAGCAGCACGGCAACGGACAGATCGGACAGTACGCAGGTTCGAGCGACCACAGGTAACCTCACTGAATCAGTAAAGGTGAGTGGCATACTATACTGAGTGGCTAATAAAGTGTGCGGCAACATGAAAGAAGCCAAGAAAGTTAAAAGGCTTTTAGTCCGACGGAACAATCTTGTTGGTTCCGTAAAATTGATTAAAGAGTTCGATGCAAATTTTGTTTTCGATCGAGATTTTCCACAACTCAAATTTCGACTCGAAAAATTAGACAAATTATGGGATGAATTTAATGAGGTACAGGCAGAAATTGAGTGTGATGAGGAATTAGAAGATGAAATATCATCCGTACGTATTGCATTTGAGACGGATTTCTTCCAACTTAAAGGATCCTTAGCAGAAAAGTTTGACGCTGTTGTACCCGTTGTGAATAGGGCGCCACCTTCACCCACCGCTCCACCTGCTCAAGCCGCTCCCATTCGTTTACCAGAATTGAAAATCCCCGAGTTCAATGGAAGTTTCGATGAATGGATGAATTTTCATGATCTGTTCATCACACTCATCCACACCAACCCACACCTTTCATCAGTGCAAAAGTTTCAGTATCTGAAAGCTGTACTGAAAGGAGAAGCATTACGTCTAGTTCAGTCTCTAACCGTATCAGCGGTAAATTATACTATCGCGTGGGATACCTTGAGAAGACGTTACGACAACAAAAATCTACAAATCAAACAACATTTTTCGGCCCTTTTGTCTACTCCTGCTATCCGGAAAGAATCGGCAGCTGCACTTTCGGATCTGGCAGATAAATTTGATAAGCATGTTTGTGTACTGAACAAGCTGGAAAATTCCGATGATCACTGGAATTCCTTCCTTATCGAGCTGCTAAGCAGTAAATTGGACTCTGTTTCCCAAAAGGAATGGGAATCACAACTGGACAATGAAGGTCGTCCAGCGTACAATGACTTGATTACCTTCATTCAAAAACGCTCTCGTATTTTGCAATCACTAACGCTCTCCCAATCTTCGCAACATGTCGTTAAGCCCGAGTCGAAGCTGGAGCCTAAAGCTTGGCGTAATAAAACCTCGATATATCATTCTAGCAGTGAAAATCTCTCAAAGTGTACTGTATGTAAGCAAACGCATCCGCTGACACAGTGCGACGATTTCAAGAAGCTATCTCCACAAAAACGGTTCGATGTGGCCAAAAAACACGGCCTTTGCTTAAATTGTCTACGGTCATCGCATATGATGAAAAACTGTACTGCTGGCTCATGTCGTAGGTGCAACAAACGTCATCATACACTGTTGCACTTAAACTCAACTCCTCAGAAGACAGACCAGACTGAGGATAAAACGGCTTTATCGATTCAAATGGCCCAATGTGATACAGCCCCACGATCGGCATCGGTCGTCGAACCGTCGTCGAAGGTTTCGTGCATTGTCGATCAATGTCACGTGGTCCCTCGGGTTAGTGGATCGGCCCCATCGTCGTCGGATGGGCATAGTAGTTGTTCGTCGTCGTTCGTATCGCCGTCGGGTTCGCAAAGTATACCGTCAGGGTCGGCTCACAGCTCTTCACAGGCGACAAATTGTCAAGCTGTCGTTCCTGTACATTCACATTTTTCGAAAAACAGTACGTCTGCTGTCTTCATGCTGACCGCATATGTGAAAGTTAAGAACATCGACGGTCAATACATTCATGCTAGGGCTCTATTGGATTGTGCATCCGAAGCCAACTTCGTAACCGAATCTCTCGCACAAGCTCTCCGGTTAAAACGCGCACCAGCAAATGTCGATGTGTATGGCATCAGTCAGTCTGTAAAAAGGGTAAAACAGCAAATACCCATTGTTGTGTCATCTCGTACTGGCCCGTACACTACCAGTATGAACTTTTTGATTCTACCATCTTTAACGAGAATACTACCAACTGTCGATGTAGATGTATCAAAGTGGATTATCCCTCGCCACCTTCCTCTCGCTGATCCAAAATTTAACATCGCCCATGACGTTGACTTGATAATCGGTATAAAATCATTCTTCGCCATCCTAGAGGAAGACCAAATCAATCTTGGCAATGGCTTGCCAGTACTTCGTAAAACTGTTTTTGGATACGTCGTCGCAGGTGAGGCGTTTGAAACGAATAATACTAGTGTCGTCTGCAACGTTTCCACTATTGACAACATGGCGTCAATAGTTCGCAAGTTTTGGGAGGTGGAGAGTTTCGAAAGCGGCAAAGCCCTTTCTCTCGAAGAGCAGTACTGCGAGTCACACTTTTCGAAGACCCACTTTAGAGGCCCTGACGGTCGGTACGTGGTTCGTTTGCCGATTCGTGAAGAAATGTTGCTTTCTTTGGGAGAATCATTCACGGTTGCGAAACGCAGATTCAGTGGTATTGAAAGGAAGCTTAGTATGGACCCACAGCTCCAATTAGAGTACACACGGTTTACGGAAGAGTACCAATTGTTGGGGCATATGACCGAAGCTGTGCCCGATCACTCAAAACCCTATTTCTACCTTCCTCACCATGCAATCCAGCGACCAGAGAGCACAACAACCAAAACACGTGTCGTTTTCGATGGCTCATGCCGAGGATCCAACAGTCTGTCGCTAAATGACCTGTGCTACATTGGCCCTACTATCCAACCTCCACTTTTGTCCACATTGCTGAACTTCCGATTGCCGAAATATGCAGTGACAGCCGACGTGGAGAAAATGTATCGGCAAGTCATCGTTAATGCCATCGATCGTCCTTTACAGCAGATTATCTGGCGGAACCATCCAAATGAGGAGCTGAAAACTTATCGATTGAACACCGTGACATACGGCACAGCACCAGCGCCGTACCTGGCTACTCGAGTCTTGAACCAGTTGGCAGAAGATGAAGCCAACAACTACCCGCTAGCATCGCCGAAAGTGAAGCAAACCTTTTACGTCGACGATCATCTGTCGGGAGACGACGACGAACAACGATTGATCGAGACCAATTGTCAACTTATCGCTCTTCTTCGTTCGGGAGGATTCAGTCTGCGAAAATGGTGCAGCAACAGTGCTGACGCACTCACTCACATTCCCGAATCGTTACGGGACACTCGTACGGAGTTTGGAATCGGTATAAACGATCCGATTAAAACGCTTGGACTCCAGTGGCACCCAGTTCCAGATCACTTCGGTTTTAATGTTCCTGTTTTCGGAAGTACCGAGCCGATAACAAAACGCCTTATTCTCTCGGAGATGTCACGTCTATTCGACCCGCTCGGACTTGTTGGCGCAGTAATTGTAAGCGCAAAAATATTTCTTCAATCGCTTTGGTCCCAACAATTCAATTGGAACGACCAGTTACCAGCTGAGCTCCAAAATTGGTGGATAAATTTTCGCATCGAAATCCGAGAACTCAGTTCGCTCTACATTCAAAGACGGGTTCTCGTGGATCATCACAAGGTCATCAGTCTTCACTGTTTCGCCGATGCATCCGATCGCGCATACGGAAGCTGCATATATGTGAAGACAACGAATGCTGACGGTACATCGAAGAGCAATCTGCTCATCTCAAAATCACGAGTCAGTCCTCTAACAAAATTATCCACTCCTCGACTGGAATTATGCGCGGCTGTTCTCGCAGCGCAGTTAGCAGAGTTCGTTTTGGAATCAACAAAATTAAACTGTCCAGTGATATATTGGACAGATTCTACAATAGTACTACACTGGCTCGCCTCATCGTCATCGACCTGGAAAGTGTTTGTGTCAAATAGGATTGCTGAAATTCACAGACTTACTAGGGGAAGCTGCTGGCGCCACGTACCAACCAATCTTAATCCAGCTGACCGGATCTCCCGTGGCGTTCTTCCATCCAAGTTGGTTGATGACGAAATCTGGTGGCACGGCCCACGCTTTATCTGCACCGAGCCGGAACATTGGCCACCAAACTGCATTCAGCTCTCACCACTCCACTTGCAAACGCGGGAGCTCGAAGCTCGCCATACGGTGGTGGTAGTAGCCACTACAAACTCAGCTGCACTTGAACTCATCGAGCAGCATTCCACACTCTCTCCCCTGCAGCGAAAGGTTGCCTGGATTGTGCGGTTCGCTTTTAATTGTCGTACCAAGTTGCCTGAAAATCGTCGTATTGGTTCGCTTTCATGCAAAGAAGTCGATAGCGCTCTAAAGCTTCTGATTAAACAAACACAAGCACATTATTTTTCGTCAGAGATTCGTTTTTTGCAAAATCACAAAGGATCAGTACAAAAGCTAATATCGTTTAAATCGCCACTCAAAACTCTCAATCCCGTTTTAGATATAGATGGTATTCTTCGAGTGAACGGACGTCTCCAAGAGCTTAATGCTTCATTCGATACTAAGCACCCTATGATCCTGCCGAAAAACGCACATCTCACACTTCTCATAGCAAGAGCAATACACCTACGGATGCTCCACGCAGGTCCACAGCTGCTCTTATCAACGATGCAGCAACGATTCTGGCCAATCAGGGGCAGAGATATTGCAAAGAAGGTCGTACGAGAATGCCTAGTGTGTTTTCGCTGCAAGCCGAGCACTGCTAGGCAGATTATGGGCCAACTACCTGCTGTTCGACTGACACCGTCGCGCGCGTTCGTCTCGTGTGGCGTTGACTATTGCGGGCCATTTTTCGTGAGACCACCTAGTCGTCGCGGTTCGTCGGTGAAAATATTCGTCGCTATTTTCATCTGCATGTGGTCCAAGGCAGTCCACATCGAGATGGTGTGTAGTCTGACGTCAGCTGCGTTCATCAATTCACTAAAGCGTCTCGTCGGTCGTCGTGGTCGCGTGGCTGATATTTATTGCGACAACGCACGTACATTCGTAGGAGCAAATCGCCTGCTTCAAGATCTTCGGTTGCAATTCAACGCAATGCATCGCTCAGACGAAGTCGCAGTACACTGTACCGAAACAGGTATCAACTTCCACTTCAACCCAGCTCGGTCACCACACTTCGGCGGCTTGTGGGAGGCCGCAGTAAAAACTTTCAAATACCATCTCTACCGGGTGATGAAGGACACATTACTCACGATTGAAGATTTCAACACGCTGATAATTCAAATCGAGGGAATCATGAACTCTCGTCCACTATCCCCGCTCTCATCAGATCCAGCAGACGTCGTTGCCCTCACTCCTGGGCATTTTCTTGTGGGAGAACCTTTATATTCTCTCCCAGAGCCGGATCTTTGTGACATCCCTATTAATCGTCTCAATTCATTCCAGAAAATGCAACAACGGCTTCAACATTTCTGGAAAGCTTGGTCACGTGATTACATTGGTCAATTACAGAATCGAAAGAAGTGGCCGACTGTCATACCAAACATCGAGGTTGGGACTATGGTTCTGTTGAAACAGGACAACGTTCCACCAATGCGCTGGATTCTTGGTCGAGTCGAGAAAGTGTTTCTCGGCCCTGATGGACACGTTCGTGTGGTCCATGTAAGGACTGCAAACGGAAGTTACAGGCGGGCAATTACCGAAATTTGCCCACTACCAATTGAACAACGCGGTCATCACAACAACCCTGCAGTTACGGCATCAGCATCACCACCCACTGAGCAAGGAGAAGCTTGGTGATTTGTTTGAAAGCGCCTTTCAATGCTGGCCGGCATGTTGGGTAACTCGCTACAACACTCAACCAATAAAAATTTTGGACATCCCCAGACGTTACCAAACGTCACTACAAACTTTTCCCACCAATAAATGTACCCATACTATACGAATTACACACTTGAACTTGAACAACCAATCGAAGTACACGCGTTTCATTTATTATCCCTGTGTGGTGATACCTTTTACGTTCGCTCGTTTCCTCTGAGTGAGATTGAAATTACTTTTCGGACATCGTTGCTCCCGCCAGCTCTATCGACATCGTCGCTGACAAGATTCGTCATCCGTCCCATCGTGAAGCTGCCAGAATCGCCTTCACAACATCTTTTTCTTGAATATTGCGAAAGTTAGAGTTTTGGGATATTTTGTCTGTAAAACCCCCTATTTTTAAAAATCATCTCTGCTGTATGCTACAAATCATACATTTTTTGCAGTTTTTCCAATGTTCAATAATTCTGTACCGGTTGAGACCGGACTCCTGATTAGATGTAATGTATAGAGCAATTTTTTTGTCAAATATGGCGTCGTTCTTATTGATGGAATACAATATGTTTTTTATTTCACTGTATTGGAATATATGCGCTACTATATAGAAGCGCTGGTATTTCGACTTGAATTTTTTTGGTGAAATTACTTTAAGAATGAAAGGTGGTTTTTGCTACGTAACTGCGAAAATCATCCATTTCATTTTCATATGTCAAAAACATTGAAAATATGAAAATTTAAAGAAAAAATGTGTAACTTCATTTCTTATTACATTTTTATTCCACTTTTTTCAATTAACTGAAGGGTTGCTAAAATAAAAGTTTTCCTATTACTGCAGTAGACCGTTTTTTAATGTATAATGTTTGCCTTAAACTGTACGGAATTTTTTTAATAGAAAATGCAAAAGTTGATTTTTTTCATAAACATTACATTCTGAGGAGTCTCTTAAAGTTAAATTTCGTGTGAATAAAAATAACATTTTATTATATATATGGTTACACAAATGACCAATTTTTCAACACCATTTTTAAAAATATAAAAATTTTACCGCATTACCGCGCGGTGCGGTGCGGTAAATAAAGTGCGGTTGCGGTAAGCGGTGCGGTTTAATTATTTTTTTGCGGTGCGGACAATCCATTTACCGCCCACATCCGCACCACGACGAACCCTAGTTACAAGCAGGCCATATTTTTCTGCGTTTACCACGTATATGGCACCCCTATCCCATTTGTATTGAACTGACATAAGTCAACATCTCAGCGGGCACACAATTTTTAGACATTTGTTAAACAGTGAAAATATTGGATAACTAATTGAAGAAATGTGTTGTTTTGGGCATGTCGGTGAATAACAGAAACTTTACACCATGGTGCACCAGCAAATTAAACGTACTCGGCTATCACAAAATTGTGTAGGGATCTTAGCTGGCATATTCATTTTCTGTATCCTTTTCTCGTATACATATGAATGGTAAATAAACAAGAGTAAACTAAATCTAGTTTCTGCTCTATTTTTGAAGACCGAATACAAACGGTATAGGTCTGGTGATGGTCCCAAGTCGGTAGATAAACTGATTGAGCATATTCACTTCTCTAAGGGAAAATTCTCACAGGTTGGTGATAGTCTAGGCGGTTATTTTACTGCAAGACATTTTCACTCCACTTGTCGTTCAACAGGTTATGAGTCCAGGAGGAGTTTTCCTTTGGTAGGGTTACCAACCGTCCTTATTTTAAAGAACATGTCCTTATTTTCGAGGTTTTTGGAAAGCGTTCTTATTTTAATTCAAATGTTCTTATTTTTAGTCTCAAACCTTGGCATATACAGGGTGGTTCAATATGATGTTTTTTTAACAGGGCATGTCATGTTATTGTTGTTTAGTATTGTTTGCCACCACAGTATGCTCACCGTTTTCAAATTATTCAACTATATTTCGAAAATCAGCGATCTGTGAGAAATGTGTTTCGTGCACTCCGACAACAATATGGTTGACATAATCGGCCAACTGACTCCACTATTCGCCATACAATCAAAGAGTAAAAGTTGCAATTCTCGTTATTGGATGAGTAGCGAACAAATCTACAACATCCAGCACACATTGAAGAAAACATAGCGGCGGTGACATTCCCAAGAATCAGAAACCAGCATTACTCGCCTAATTAGCCAGATACCACTTGAAATCCGTCATCAAAAATTGGACCAGTCGAATGGATTACCTCAAGCGCCAACATGGTCAATATTTAAAATAAATTGTTTTCAAACAATAAATGGCAAAAATGTGTTTTCGATTGACAAATAAATATTTCGCGATTTACTCAATTTTTCAAATTTTTGCGAGATCAGAAAAACGTCATGATGAATCACCCTGTATTAAATTATTCAGATCAACTTTATTCCAAGAGAATCAATTTCGATTGTCAATTTCAAATACTTCCAGCGATTGTTTTTGTTAATGAATACTCTCTGCGACTCATTCCAACCAAAAGTTCTTTTACTCAGTAACCAAAATTTGTTGGATAGCTCGATATGAGGTTTGGCCAAAGTGGTTATCTTCGTTCAATATTGGCACTACACCATTTAAATTTGTCCCAGATCAACTGCTGGAAAATAAGCCAGAATCCAGACTTTTTTTCAGAATTCTGGCTCAAGTGACAAATGATTGAGGCTCAAATTCCGAATAGATTTGGCAGGGATGTCCTTAATTTGCTCTTAGTCCATTTGGTAACCCTAATTAAACTATTCAATCATTCATTCGTCATTTCTTTCCAACGAGTTTTTTCGTCAATAAATATGGCTACTTTTACAATGTTGATATTGACCAATTTAACAAATTTTACTCATGTTTGAGTTAGTGTTTTTCTAGCAGTAAGCAGCGGCGGATAAACCAAAATTCCGACAGCCAGCCAGAACTCCGGCACGTATTCTGGCTGGATGGGCTGAATTTACTGGAGAGGCGTATATACCGAGTAAAAGAAAAGGCGACTAGGCTCGTTTAAATAGACGCCGACGAGCGATAAGCTATTGAGACTTTGTCTACGCCAGAGATAACAAACATTGAGATGCGCGAAGACTGAAGACTAAAAGCTCCAATCGAACCCCAACCAACGATTCCAATAATGTAATAACATCATGTAGGTCTTGTGGAGAAAATTTGCAGTAGGTACTGAAAAATATGTGCATAAAACGAACATTGATTCTTTTATTATATTAAATCTTACATAGTTAAAGGTGATAAAAAATCGATTGTTTTTCAAAATTAACTACTCGTTTGTTCATTCATTTTTGTTACGGTATAATCTACTGATACTGTAAGGGAGAGGGTATATTGGGGCGGTCGACATTCAGTGTGTCCTTATTTTGCTCTCAACCCATTTGGTAACTCTACCTTTGGGATATTTGAATTGATAACTATATTGCAATTTGTTTTTGTTCTTTTTCGTTCCTAAAGGAATGGAGAATCGTATGCGTAGGGTGGTTGTCACTTTGTTCAAAGGAGATGAGAAATCATTTCCATTTTGGAAAAGGAGGATGGAACAACACCCAAAGCAAGAAAATTCGCTGCATACTTTGGAAAAGACTACAATGAAAGAAGATTTTGCTCAGCCGGTGGCTGGTGCTAATGAGGCGGAAGAAACAGCGCGGAAAACTTTATTGGATAAAAAGCTGAAGGACGATGATGCTGCGGTGAATGAGCTTTGGATGGCATTGGAAGACGAAGCCATGGGGCATGTTCTTCAATGCCAGTATGCCAAGAACATTACGGACCAGCTACAACAGATTTATCAGCCAAGGGGTGCGGTAGCTATGTTTGGCCTACGTTCAAAACTGTATACTTTGGGTAATATGAGATACGCATCGTTGAAGGAACTGTTTTCTTGTCATCAAGAGCTAATTCGTCAATTAGAAACTTTGGGAGAAGTTATAGCGAAGGTGGAAAAAGTCAAGACCTTGCTTGTTGCTATCCCAGAGAGGTTTAAACACGTTATTAGTGCGTTATCCGTGGTGAGAACACAGGAGCTGGAAGAAATGTCACTTGAGGCCATTCAACGGTTATTCCTGGTCGCAGAGGAAGCTGCCGGAAGAGGTCATCATCAACCATCTCTTCAGCCTGTGACTCTACTAGGGAGCGAACGAAGAAAGAAAGTTGTGTGTTTCGAATGCGGGAAAGAACGCCACAAAAAGAAAAATTGTTTCGTGTTTCGCAAACAAAAGCGTCGCCAGGAGCGTTTTTGGTGATTAGAAGCACTGCCATGAAGTAAAAGCCATATTTCATGCATGATATCAAGGCTCTTAAGAGGATTAAGAAGAACATAATGCTGGCAAAGAAGCAAGCTAAGAAGTACGATGCCTTCCTATCATCCAAATCACTGGTCTAGCAGATTCCCTGTCTGCTCGGCCCGGGTCTTAACAAGGCTGGCAAGTTCCCCGGTCTGTTGGCGCACAGCGAATCGATGACGTACAAGATCGACGAAGTCAAAACAACCAAATTCCACATGAAAAAGGTCTTGTGCCTGTCGGTTGCTGTTGGACACGTCAAAATGACTTCTTTCGAGCTGGATCTGAATGTACATCTGTCCATCAATTTCGCTGCTGAAAAAGCACTGGCAGAACGTTCGCTTGCTGCACATTAAATCCACAATAGAAAGTTTCCAGCGGCTGTACTAGAGGCAACAGCAAAGGTTGCTTTTTTGTACGTAAATTGTTACAAATTTGATTCATTATTCGTGGTCATGTTAATCAATTCTTATTCATCATCAATATTGAAAGAAAGCCTTCATTTTTGTATGTAAATATCTTTTTAAACATTCAGTTAAGGTGGTAAAGTTATTCGGTTTACTTCTAATTAGTAAAGACTATGCCGCTTGATTTTTTTGTTTCTAATTCCCAGAGAAATAAAAACAAATACACAGCAACATTGCTTTATTTTGATGATTCCTTAATCCATTATAACCCAGCTATGTTAACACTTTTGGTTATTTATACATTAGGGTAACCAACCAATTTTGGACCCCTAGAGGAAGTGAAATTACGTGAGCGTCAAAAAATATTTGCTTGCCTATGTTTTTATTGCAATACATGCACGAGTCTGCTCCAAAATTACTGTTCTTGAAAGAAAACTGTCAATGGATGTTTTAAACATTGACATAAACTCGAAAATGACATTTCTTCACAGCATGAATTTTCATTCATTTTCGTTACGGTATAATCTACTGATACTGTAAGGGGGAGGGTATATTGAGGCGGTCGACATTCAGTGTGTCCTTATTTTGCTCTCAACCCATTTGGTAACTCTACCTTTGGGATATTTGAATTGATAACTATATTGCAATTTATTTTTGTTCTTTTTCGTTCCTAAAGGAATGGAGAATCGTATGCGTAGGGTAGTTGTCACTTTGTTCAAAGGAGATGAGAAATCATTTCCATTTTGGAAAAGGAGGATGGAACAACACCTAAAGCAAGAAAATTCGCTGCATACTTTGGAAAAGACTACAATGAAAGAAGATTTTGCTCAGCCGGTGGCTGGTGCTAATGAGGCGGAAGAAACAGCGCGGAAAACTTTATTGGATAAAAAGCTGAAGGACGATGATGCTGCGGTGAATGAGCTTTGGATGGCATTGGAAGACGAAGCCATGGGGCATGTTCTTCAATGCCAGTAGTATGCCAAGAACATTACGGACCAGCTACAACAGATTGATCAGCCAAGGGGTGCGGTAGCTATGTTTGGCCTACGTTCAAAACTGTATACTTTGGGTAATATGAGATACGCATCGTTGAAGGAACTGTTTTCTTGTCATCAAGAGCTAATTCGTCAATTAGAAACTTTGGGAGAAGTTATAGCGAAGGTGGAAAAAGTCAAGACCTTGCTTGTTGCTATCCCAGAGAGGTTTAAACACGTTATTAGTGCGTTATCCGTGGTGAGAACACAGGAGCTGGAAGAAATGTCACTTGAGGCCATTCAACGGTTATTCTTGGACGCAGATTAAGCTGCCGGAAGAGGTCATCATCAACCATCTCTTCAGCCCGTGGCTCTACTAGGGAGCGAACGAAGAAAGAAAGTTGTGTGTTTCGAATGCGGGAAAGAACGCCACAAAAAGAAAAATTGTTTCGTGTTTCGCAAACAAAAGCGTCGCCAGGAGCGTTTTTGGTGATTAGAAGCACTGCCATGAAGTAAAAGCCATATTTCATGCATGATATCAAGGCTCTTAAGAGGATTAAGAAGAACATAATGCTGGCAAAGAAGCAAGCTAAGAAGTACGATGCCTTCCTATCATCCAAATCACTGGTCTAGCAGATTCCCTGTCTGCTCGGCCCGGGCCTTAACAAGGCTGGCAAGTTCCCCGGTCTGTTGGCGCACAGCGAATCGATGACGTAGAAGATCGACGAAGTCAAAA
This sequence comes from Topomyia yanbarensis, assembly GCF_030247195.1. NCBI lineage: Eukaryota > Metazoa > Arthropoda > Insecta > Diptera > Culicidae > Topomyia > Topomyia yanbarensis. Next base: position 272,214,511 of record NC_080671.1, read on the forward strand.
CGACCAAATTCCACATGAAAAAGGTCTTGTGCCTGTCGGTTGCTGTTGGACACGTCAAAATGACTTCTTTCGAGCTGGATCTGAATGTACATCTGTCCATCAATTTCGCTGCTGAAAAAGCACTGGCAGAACGTTCGCTTGCTGCACATTAAATCCACAATAGAAAGTTTCCAGCGGCTGTACTAGAGGCAACAGCAAAGGTTGCTTTTTTGTACGTAAATTGTTACAAATTTGATTCATTATTCGTGGTCATGTTAATCAATTCTTATTCATCATCAATATTGAAAGAAAGCCTTCATTTTTGTATGTAAATATCTTTTTAAACATTCAGTGAAGGTGGTAAAGTTATTCGGTTTACTTCTAATTAGTAAAGACTATGCCGTTTGATTTTTTTGTTTCTAATTCCCAAAGAAATAAAAACAAATACACAGCAACATTGCTTTATTTTGATGATTCCTTAATCCATTATAACCCAGCTATGTTAACACTTTTGGTTATTTATACATTATTTATAAATTCAAAGTGGATTTCAGAAGTCTCCTCTTTGGTCATATTATGGTTTTCAATGAAATGTTCCCCAATCGTTTGATTTTCGACATCCATTCGTTTGAACATTTTTAAATAATTTGACCAAAAAGAGCAGGCGACCTACCGTTACGAAATTTCTCACTTTTTGATTATTCTCACTCGATAGACAAATAGCTGTCAAGAAAGAAAATCGAGGGGTGTCCAAAATAAGTTGATATCAATTTTTTAAGACATATTGTGGATACCATTTATTTAAGATTTTTTATATAAAACATTACGAAGAAACCTTTTCAAACAAGTGACGTGCATAATACCAAATCAGACAAACTAATTAAATCGATAAAAAATATTTTAAATCCAATTTGAACATGTATCATTTCCACCGGTTCCTCTTGCCTATCGTTGAAACATGAAACGTTTTTGGTGATATTTTTGAAAACTGTGGATTCTGTTTAATTTTAAACAATTAGGGATGAACTAATGATATTGAAACTTAATAGACAACCCAAGGAATGTAATTGCTGCATCAAACCAAACAAATTCAGAGAAACTTGGCAGTGTAGGAGGCAAATACATTAACAGGGTCCAAAATATGTAGGGGTCCAAATTAGGTTGGTTACCCTAATTCGTGATCCCTCATATGCTAACGGTTGGGTTTTTTTACCAGCTTTGGCACAGTGCTGGTAATCTAAACAGGTTTTCAATAGGTTAAAGTATTTCTGAAGCTCCAACTCTACCCAGTTACGTTCAGCCGGCAATGAGCCGGAATTCTGGCTGGTTCCACTTAGTACTGCGGCACCAGCGACACAACCGATTCAAGTTGGAATCGGTTGCGTCACTGGAGCCGGTATACTAACTAGAACCAGCCAGAGTTTCGGTTCATTTTCGGTTGAAACTCGACCTCGTTCTTTGATTTGCTGCAATAGTTGACAACGGTGAACGGCCAGTGTTTGACGTCAGCTTGAATCATGAAATCGTCCAATTCGCAGCCAACCTACCACTTAGCGTAGAACATTATGTTTCGTAGGTTCATCTAAAAAGGACTTAGCTGGGTTTTGTCCGTTTGGCTAGGTTGGCTTGGTCGATGACAATGGAATATTACAAGATGAAGTCATCTGAGTAAAAATACTCAAAAATGAGTCGGTGAGCTTGTTTACATAGTATTAGAATCTAAAAGCAATTCGAATCGAGTTCCTTGTGCTGAGTGGAATCAGTCCATGGAAACAAGCTCTCCGAAACTGTCAGAAAAGTGAGGTTAAACATTTTAATGCAGACTTTGTTTACAAAAAGCCATTTTGACAGAGCGAAGTTCAAGTTCCGCGATTCACCACTTCATTTACAGTGTTCCCGATAAAATGATACAAAATATACTTAACAGTGCTGCCGAAACGCATATTTTGCGACTCACCATTCTTGCTTTGGTGAAAAAAATATCATGAAAAATCCAGGAATCGTCCTAAAAGCCTCATTTCAACGGAAATGATTATAGAAATACGAAAACTATCGATAAAAAAAAGAAAAAGGGAGGTCAGGTCTGACAAGAAAGGTCTATTGATGCGAATGATTGAAGAAAAGTAATGGGCAGTTGACCAACGAGCCCTATAAAGCTCTTTTGGGCTGTCTGCAATATCTTGCCATAATGTCAAGACCTGATATATGTTTTTCTATTAGTATTTTTAGCAGGTACCAGAGTCATCCAGACGACGAGCATTGGGGAGGTTTAAAAATAGTTTTAAGATATTTACAGGGCAGTAAGACCTTGCGCCTAGTCTACCATAAGGACAGCAATGCTTCACCACTTGAAAGATGGACAAAGACGATAGACGTTCAAACTCAGGAGGGATCTTCAGAGTTTACGGAAATTCGGTATCTTGGACTTCCAAGAAGCAACCAACTGTGAGCTTATCATCGACTGAAGCCGAGATTATATCGCTTTGCAATGCCTGTAAGGAAGGAATATGGTTGTTAGATGTAATGGGTGAGCTTGGAATTTCCACAATTCCATTTACCATACATGAGGACAATATTCCATGCATTAGAATTGCAGAAGAGCCTCGAGAGCATCAGCGCACGAAGTACATAGACGTGAAATATATGTTCAATAGAAAGTTGTTCAAAGTTGATTAGTATAGGTAAAATTAAATTGTATACATGTTGTGAAGAACAAATGGTAGATATGTTTACCAAGGCGCTTGCGAAACCTAGATTCCTTAAGATGCTTGAATTGATAAAAATAAGGGGAAGTGATGAATTGTAATCATTTTTATATGACGCCCTTAAGTATGCCGTCAGGTATAGTTAGTTAAGCTACGATTACATTAGACAGTTTCTCTGCATAGTTTTGCCTTTTTTGACTAGCTGCTAATGTAATCGGTATACAGTTGTCCGCAGGCAGTCAAAATATTTATGACCGTTCGACTGTGGGCGGATAAAGTTGGTAGATAAACAGTTGCAATGTAATCATAGTGTAATCACATCTCGCAGATAAACTGTCGAGACTGTGCAGTCAAATTTGACTGTTTCTGCAACTGTACTGCAGAACTTGACTGCCACGGATATTTTGTTGTTTTTTGGACTTGTCAATTCGCACGCATGATAACAGCTGACCGTTCACAGGAAAACATCAAACCGATCGAACGATTAAATCTTTTCGCGCGTTGTACCGTGTTGATTGAAAAGAATTTAATCGTGTCGCCATTGATATACAGTGACACAATCTCATTTTCGTACACCGCTATGCGGAATATAAGTGTTGTGCATTTTACTAGTAAAAATAAGAGATTTCGAGATATTTTATTTATGTACAAATAGTTTACTAGAAAGCACAGGGAAGATACAATAATTATCTTTGTACTACAAATGCTATTTTTTCAAGAATAATCATAATTCTACAGATAGTCAAATATACACTCAATCTCATATTCGTACAGCACACATTTTTTTAAATCAATTGAAATTTCTATAATAAATATTCAATGTGGTAGCTTTTGTTTGTAATTACAGTTTTCAATCGTATTGGAATGCTGACCACTAGTTTTTGTGTGTATTCAACTTAAATTTTAACCCATTCTTTTAAATAGTAGTTTCTAAGAACATTCTCATTATAATCCGGAGAGTTTCGCACTTTTTATCCAAATATCTCCATTTATTTTTCTAATCAGTTGATAAACGGGGTCCGCAGTGAAGATCCGTAACATTTAAACAATTATTAATTTACTATAAACGTTTTTTTCACACCTTTTGCTTTAGGTTCTTCTTCTAATTGAATTTCCAATATCCACCATTTCTTAGTAAAAGTATCATTTTACGGAAGCTTTGCTTTAAAATTTAGATATTAATATTAACATACACATTCTGATCCATCATTCCATCAATGAAGACCCAATTTCTAGCACTTCCAGTGGCCATATAATACCCCATACAATATCTCCACTGTCCCTGCGCTTAGCTGCTGTTATAAGGCTTTTATGTCCAGGTCTGAGTTCGATTTTCTCCACTCGAAACAACAGCCATTTGAGTCAAATATGTTGAATTGGGACTCGTAGACAAAGTTTACAATCTTTCCAATATTCCGATAAAATGTTTCAATGTTGTTTAGTAAATAAAAAATCAATTCTTTGTACTTCTCAAAGGCGTTGTTTATGTTATAAAGGTCCGCACAGAGTGAAGCCAAATCTACCTATCGAACAGATGGCTACCTATCGTGCAAAGTAAACAAACATTCTTCTTTCGGAGAACATACAAGAAAAGTATTAGTGTTGAGAAAAATAGTATCATGGCGAAATATTTCAATCGCCTAAACAAGACACTGTATTCAATTTATTATACTTTTTTGTAACAATGTAAAATAAATAAATAATATAAAAAAATAAAAAAAAAATGTAAAATAAAGTGCTATAAGCCACGAAACAGTAGGTTTTCACTTCATTCCACTGTGTAACTCGGTTGAAGTCACTCAAAATTACAGCAAAAACTGTGGGTGCCAGGAACAAAGAAGAGGGCATCATTTTAGGCAGTGTTGCGCATTCCTCTGTACGGGACTCTATAATACCACAGAATCTAGTTCTTCTCATTGATGAACGGCTTCTTGCTCAGAACACAGGCGTTGTAATTATCCGTTCAATGATTCAATTTATTTACCATGTATATAATATTAATTACTCGATTTTCCCACATTTTTCTAATAAAAAATCGTTGATCCCTCAGCGTAATTTTTTTACAGTTCATGTTTTTCAAAATATCTGCTCTACGTTTCGCCACATCAAGGTTTTTAAGGACATGTTAAATAGATGGACGCAACCTTTGAACAATTTTAAAGATTTCATGAAGTGATTTAGCATAATGGCAGTTAGTTTACTTTTTAACCATTACGTTAATTTGAGGGAACTTCTTAAACTAGTGTAGAGGAAACTGTGCCAATAGACACTTTTCCGTAGTCATATTGCTAATCTTTTCTAAAATCCACATCGTGACATTTCAGCCATGCAGCACCAAGCCATGCGCCGAATTTCGTGCATGTTCACTTTGAATTAGTGCAAGCGAAAAAACGGTTTGACGTTTATTTTTGGTTCGTTCGCACTCATCTGTGTCACATATAGCAACAAATCGACGAAACGCTAGTTTATCTCGGGATAGGCAATAAAATCTATTTTTCTAAGTGAAACAAAAAAATAAAGAAATAACTTGTCTTAAATTACAAATTAATTGACTTTTCAAAAATGTGTGAATATGAAATTGTGCCATTTTCACACCAAGTAATGATTTTAGGTTGTAGATCTCATAAAATGCAACACAAAACAATATATGAAAAATGTTGTAGGGTTACAGAGGTATTTTGGCCACCCCACATATTTTGACTCACTCAACTTCTTTTTTATGTTTATTAAACGAATTCACATGCAATTTTGAAAGTTATCAAGATTATTATTGCAGGTACATATTACTATTATAAATCACAAAATGGTGGAAACTCATTAACCGCTATACCGAAGTGAAGAAAAAGCTGGAGAAAGTAGCAATATTGTGAACTACTTTGAATTTCATTAGCTTTTTCATTCGTTTTGTGGCGTACACTGAAAAAAATCCAAACGTTAATTCTATTTGCTTCAAATCATTTAAAATCCATATGAAGAAGAAATGCTAATGTTATCACGCGCACACATACCTTCTATGTGTCAACTGTATAAACTATGTATGCGCACACATAGGTTATATGTGCGTATTGTTATAGAATTGGATTTTATGTGCCTTATAGTTATGAAATGTGAATGTAAGATTATTATGTCTTGTAAATACACACATTTGGTTTATTGCCAGCAAATAGTGTCTATCTGCCTCCGCTAATAGACCTTTCTCGTTCGACCTAACCCCCTTTTTTCTTATTTTTAATCGAAAGATTACACATTTTTAAGAATATTTCCGTTAAAATGAGACTTTTTAGAGCTATCGTGATTTTTTAATGATTTTTTAAAGTTTGAAAAATGCAAGAATGTTGAATATTTTTTTCACCTTGGCAAGAATGATGAGACTCAAAAAGTGTGTTTGGGCAGCACTGATTTGTATATTTTTTCTTGAGTTCTTGGCAACGCGGCAAATGAAGTGGTGAGTCGCGGTACAAAATTCATTGGCAATGTAAACAAAATAAAGTGAATCTCTCGCTGTAGAGCATTTCATGAAAATGTTTAACCTCACCTATTTGGCAGTTCAGAGAGCTTGTTTACATGGTATTGAAATGTTTTATTGATTCGATCATAGTATGAGAAACTTGGCTCGGTTCGATGCTAAATATTAACACCTTGTAAACTAGCTCGCTCAGTTGTAATTTGTCGTCATCATGCAATGTTCCGTTAAATTTAGTATTTCGAGTTTTGTTGAACATGATTCGTTGAAGTGAGCCATTTCTAGCCAAATATTTAAAAAAGGCTTACTCCAAAATGCAAGTTGATAGTTGATGCAAAAATGGAAATTAATTTTTTTTTTCTAATTTGATGCGAATTTGTTATACATTCCTAGCGTGATCTGCCCCTAGTTCTGTGCTCATATTAAACCCACATTTTGTGTGCGAGCCCGAACAGGGTATTTCGTACAAAAACACATGCACATATTCGCCTGTACAACCTCACCATTTCTCATTCTCACTCTCATCAAAACTAGCGTTGACTCTTTTTGCCTTGTGCGAATCGTTCTCGTGTATGTACCCGGTGTACGTACAAGGATGCTTGAACTAGAGTTTTTACACCGTTCGCTTGGGTTCGAGGCGAACGTGTACATCGAGACGAAGCATGTTTAAGGTTGAACGCGTGCACGAAATTTTGTACATAGTTACAAACCTGTCGATGTTCATGGGAGATCTGGTTCCAAGAGCAGATGTTCATGATAACTCTTGATAAAATTGTCTGAAACAGAAAATTTAGTAAGATTTATAAAGCTTAGACTTGTAGTTCTTCGATGAACCAAAAAAGAAAATAGAAAAAAGTTTTAATTTCGGAAAATGGCATAAAAAACTGAAAAAGCTTATATTTTAATGTTAAATTCGCTTACTTTTCTTCAAAATAATGTGGAGAATTTTTTTAATTCAGTTTTCCGTGGCTCATCGACTGGCTACACATATTATGCACTCTCGTTAAAATATGAAGTCAATCAGCTGAAAAGTTTTTGAGTTATCGCGTTTGCCAATTTGAAAAATGCGGTTTCGTGAACAATCCCTATTAGTCTGGTCATCAAATTAGATTTAACCTGAGACGAGACATGCAAATAGCAAAAAATCGAACGTCAAATACAGCCTGGGGGTACTGTCAAATGCAGCCAGTCTATTTAAACTATGTGAAGCAGAAAGAGAGGCTATGTGAGACGAACTATAGAATTAACAGAAAAAAGAAAAAGAAAACATCTATCGGCAAGTCACGTCTCAGGATTTAACTTATTTTTTCTACCTTTTGGTGTAATATCAGGCCTTAAAAGAATTTGCTTGCGTTTGGTGTCCACGTAGAAACAATATGCGCAATCATACGAAATAAAACTGTATCAAATTTTTAAATATTATAATGAATTTGACCAAAACTTTTTCTCAATGTTTAAGTTAGGCAGTTCAGGAATCAGAATATATTGGCTCAAATGGCACGTTCCCCGGACATAGTCGGGGATTTGTGCCTTGCCGTGTGTTTTCATCATTTCCTGAGCGGAAGGAAAGGACAAGGAGGTGTGGGGAAGTAGAATTGGAAGGGTGGGAAAAATAACAACACAAAACAAAAATAAACAACAGGTAAGTTAAACTCACAAGTAGTTCAACTTGCCTGCGAATAAGCCTAAAGCTCTTTACCACATTGGATAAGAAACTTTAGTATGTCTCTGAGTTTCAGTCGACCAAACATGGTTTCGTCTATATAAGGACGGCTGAAGACTCGAAATCGCAATTGCGCTACCGCTGGACAGTTGCATATCAGATGATATGAGGTTCCGTAGTCGGATTCACAAAGATCACATGAAAAAGACTCAGCGCGCTGAATAGTTGCCATGTGATAATTGAGTTTGCAGTGGCCGGTTAAAGCCCTGGTCAGCATGCCGCAGTGGAGCTTCGAAAAATGTAAGAGATTTTTCGAAACCACTGGGCATGGTTGTTCTAGAAACGCCTTTGTTTGGCGACACGTTTGTAGATTTCTCCAATAATTTCGGTGCTCGGACGAAGCCCAGGACCGTATTTTTTCCCTTATCCAACTTGTCGAAATTGGCAGCGCGGGCTCAGGACCAACGAAGTCAATCGCTGAGCCTGCCCTGGCCAATTCGTCAGCCCATTCATTTCCAGTAATACCGCAATGTCCGGGCACCCAGACAAGGTAGATAGTGTTGACAATGCTTAGTTCTTCGATTTGGGTTCGGCACGCGATCACTAGCTTGGACCGGGATTTGTCTGAGCTAAGAGCCTTGATTGCAGCCTGACTATCGGAGCAGAAGTTTATAACTCTGCCGGACAAACTCAGTTGAAGGGCCGATTGCACCCCGCACATAATCGCAAAGATTTCTGCTTGGAATACAGTACAGTATCTACCTAGTGAGTGAGATTGTTCCAATCTCATTTCACGACAGTAGACACCAGCACCAGCACGTCCCTCCATCAGAGAACCGTCAGTGTAACAAACCACTTGCGTTTGTTGTTGTCTTTCCATAAAGCCAGACAACCACTCCTCTCGAGAGGGAATCTTCACATGAAATGTCCTATAAGGAAAACTACAAGTGAGTGTAATATCGCTGGGAGCAAGAATATCTTCACCCCATGTAACCATTTGTGACCACAATCGTGTATGACTGGTAGCAAGATCAACATGATTACTGTTCCAAAGCCCAGTAACCTGCAGTCTGTATGCACATGATAGTGCTTCTTGTTTTAAGTGTATGTGTAATGGTTTGATATTTAGAAGTGCCTCAAGAGCAGCAGTCGGAGTCGTGGTGAAAGCACCAGTCAACGCCATGAGCGCCATTCTTTGCAGATGGTTTAGCTTTGACTGGACTGTCACCACCTCTCCCCTCTGCCACCACACAAGGCATCCGTATGACAGTATTGGACGTACAATTGTCGTGTAAATCCAATAGATGTATTTAGGTTTGAGACCCCAGGTCTTTCCAAAAGTTCGTCTGCACTGCCCGAAGGCCATGCACGCTTTCTTGACTCTGAACTCAATGTGAGCAGACCAATTCAATTTGGAATCCAATATGACTCCAACGTATTTGACTTGATCTGCGCACAGTAGCTCAGAATCAAAGAACTGCAAGGGACGAACCCCGGTTGTTATTCGCTTCTTCGTGAAAAGAACCATTGAAGTTTTGCTTGGGTTAACTGATAGTTTAACTTGTCGACACCACTGTTCGACAGCGCTTAGTGCCTGTTGCATTAAGTCAAAGATTGTTCCGATGCAAAATCCAGTAATTAGTATTTGGTAATCGTCAGCAAACCCGTAGGTCGGAAATCCAAGCTCATTGAGTTTCTTCAACAAGCCGTCAGCTACTAAGTTCCATAACAAAGGTGACAGAACGCCGCCCTGAGGACAACCGCAAATACTCAACTTCCGTATCTCAGCCTGTCGCAGTGACGAGCAAAGTATGCGGTTACTAAGCATTGCGTTTATCCAACCTGAGATACATGCAGGTATCCCATGACCGCGCGTCGCTTCCAGAATAGACTGGAAGGACACATTGTCAAAAGCACCCTCAATATCTAGGAATACACCCAAGCTAGATTGCTTGAGCGAGAAGGCTTTCTCAATGTTGTAAACAACATCGTGAAGCAGAGTTATTGTGGATTTCCCACACTGATATGCATGTTGCATTTTGTGCAGTGGATATTCAACTAAACTAACGTTCCTGATGTGATGATCGATTATCCGTTCCAAAGCTTTCAGAAGAAAAGAACTTAAGCTGATAGGCCTAAAACTCTTGGCTTCTTCATAGCTTGAGCGCCCCCCTTTGGGAATAAATCTAACAGTTATTTCTCGCCATGCTTTCGGGATATACCCGGTAGCAAGACTAAAAAGCAAAATCTTTTTCAAGACATGTTTAAGAATATCAAATCCCTTTTGCAGTAGCACGGGAAGTATTCCATCTTTTCCGGGTGATTTGTATGGAGCAAAGCTGTCAACTGCCCACTTGATCGATTCAGTGGAAACCAATGTGCGTGCTAACGCCCACGAGTCCGAATCACCAGAATGAGATCTGTGAACATTGTTCAACTCCGGATCGATACAACCTGGAAAGTGTGTGTCGAAGAGACAATTAAGAACATCTTTTTCGTCCGTCAAATAAACACCATCTCTGGTTTTCAAGGAGTTCATCTGAAAATCATTCGATTTGGAGAGAATTTTATTTAATCTGCTAGCCTCGTTCAGACTAGAGACATTAGTGCATAGGCTTTGCCAGCCAGCCCGTTCTGCAGATCTAAGACATTTCTTATATGCACTACGAGCTGACCTAAAAGCCCTGGAGTCATCACGCTGACGCCGGTTCCAAGCTCTTCTCATAACTTTCTTCATTCTTTCAAGCTCAGCCCTCCACCAAGGGGTTCCCCTAGTCGATTTAACAGTACGAAGTGGACAAGCTTCTTCGTAGGATGCTAATATGAATGAGTTTGTCGTATCCACGACGTCATCTAAGTCGTCTAATTGACTAATTGTTGGAAAATATCCATGAAATTTAGTCGCCAAGTTTTCCAAAAAGAGGTCCCAGTTTGTAGATTTAGGATTACGATATGTCACCACATTGAAGGTGACATCAAAATGATCGAAAAATATATATTTATGATCGGATAGAGACGGTTCAGTTTCATTTTGAACCTGCCAATTTCCCAGTTCATGCAAAATTCTATCAGAGCAAAGTGTTATGTCTAACACCTCCTCCCTCCCAGACCTCGCAAAAGTTGGTCGGTTTCCCACATTCAGAATATGGAGATTTGTACTACTTATGTACTCCATCAGTTCAGAGCCTCTCAGATTGATGTCTGAGCTGCCCCAAATGATGTGATGAGCGTTCGCATCACTGCCGATAATGAGCGGAAGCCCATTTCTGCTACAATATGCTACAACGCTTTTGAAATCATCAGAAGGAGATGATTCGTTATGCGGTAGGTATGCTGAACAATATATATATTTTTTGTCTACGTTTCCGACAGTCAATGTAACTGTGACAACACAGATATCGCGAGTTGTGAGCTCCGATATGAGACACGCGTCAATAGCCTTATTTTCAAGAATGCAAGCACGAGGCATTTCACGTGGGTTAGTCATGCCTGTCTTGTTGTAAGCAATGAAGGCAGTGTTAAGTAACTTTCCAAAATAGAAGTTTCCTTTATGGAAATACGGTTCTTGAACCAATGCTATGGAAGCTTTACCTTCCTGCATGAGTCGAGATAAATTCATAGTTGCTGTACGTTTATGTTGGAGATTGACTTGTGCTATTCTAACCATTGTTGATTAGAGAACTGTACATTTCATCTCCAACACAAATTGCACAACAACTAGAGGACACCAAGCGAGTTGGGATGTTAACGCATTTAGCGAGCCATATCAGGTTTAAATGGGACATGATCATTTGATTCCCACGATTTGCGAAGAAAATAATGGTCCACTGTGTCAGAGATTCGCATAACACAGTAAGGGCAAAACCCAAAATGCTCCGTGCGCGACTGGCATATTTTAGACCCTCCAGTCATTAAGTCCTCGGCACGGAACTACACCTTGACTTAGGGTCTCCTACTTTCAGTCGCCTCCTACGACATGGCAGCAGGACTCCAGTGGCTCAATTCTAGGCCGGATACCACGCGGCCTCTGGGCAGGTTCATCTGTACACATCGAAATTTGATAATCGAAACTCAACAAAACTTCACCGAACTACCATCAGCCGAGAGTCTCAGCAAACCCCCAGCCAACAAAAATTCGGCAAAATTAAGTGGATCATCGGTGAAAAAATCGGTGTGTAGAGTGAACGTTCCGCTGCGTAATGCAGTATACTGGGGAGTTCGTCCGACTCTTCCCAGGCTCCGTTCGCCATTGAGAATGTTTTAAACCCCCTCAACAATTTTACCCATAGCACGAGTCGCATGACACTATGGAATTGGGGTTCCCTGTTTGGTAGATTTTTACCACTGAAACAGGTAGTCCGTAGTGTAATTCTTAGCCGGTTGAAACAACCACTACCGACACTACACGGCTTATCTAGGCTGTTCGGTGAAAGAAGCTGACATTGAAGAACAGCTTCCATATTTAGATGGGCGAACAGCCGCAGAAGGAAGGAAGGAAGGATAACGGGAGGAGAGGGATTTGGGCTAAGCGCTTATTTAAAGGCGGCGCAGGCTCGCCTTGTCAGGGCTGCTTTAGGGCATGTGGTATTTAGGCTTAGAACGTATAGGGCCCACTGCCTCGTCCTACCACACCCGCAGTCAGCCCCCGCTGCTGGTTCGGGTCGCGAATCACAACTAGTTGCTATCGCGATTAAGCATTATCCACCACCTCTGACCCGCCCGGTTGCTTGCAGCTCAGCTTCCCACGTAGCGTTCCTCCACCACCACGGGGCCCTGTATCAAATTTTTAAATATTATAATGAATTTGACCAAAACTTTTTCTCAATGTTTAAGTTAGGCAGTTAGACCCTCTTCAAATTTTTGGGTAGAATTTAGTTTAGTTGTTCCGATCAATTTCATTTGGTTTTCTTTTTTTGCTGAATCACAACGTTAGTCACAAAACATTTTGACCATCTCTGGTAATTGATGACCATTACAACCCATTCTAGGTGTTGCTGCAATCAGTTTGCCGTCGGACATTCCCCTAACCAGAATATTCAGTGGTTCCGATTCGAAGAAGGCAGCCACAGAAGCACAGACTGCTTTGGTTCAGCAATACGCTCCGGCAGGACGATGCTCGTGGAAGATCACGCAGTTCCGGTTCTGTGCACAAGAACAGGCCGATTTGATCCTGTGCGAAGGTTTCAACGAGTCGCTCAGGCATTAGTAGCAGAGTCCTTGCACCTACAGCTTGTCGAGTGAGCAATTCCGACGAAACCACTGCCGTTCGCACCAATATGGATCACAATAATAAGTGCGACGTCGAGAAGAAGACTTCCCGAGAGCTACAAGCAATGCTACACGATTAAATAGCAGGGTGTTTTTAACGTGACCATAGTATAACGAAGCGGATTTAGACAGATTTATCCCGCAGAATAAGATAGCAAAATTACCCAAAAAGTAAGAGCTGACAGCCGAAGTGAAGAAACACACATCCTCTACAGAGGCAAGCAATAACGGAACGCAGCGTTATTCCTCACAATGAATTGCTTTCGTTAGATTAAATCCCAGGAAGTACAATTTTCATTGCATTATTTAGTCAACCGAAATTGAAGTCCTCAGTCGAGAGAGAGAGAGAGAGAGAGAGAGAGAGAGAGAGAGAGAGAGAGAGAGACTGATAGGGTAGCAGCAGCTAGGAATTAACTTTCGAAAGCTAGCAGCGGTTTCGCGTATTCTGGCACTAAGTAGACTGTGCTAAGTTATTACAAATATCGGTTCACAATGGTAGACTATTACAAAGCGCTGGTCGTGACCAGAACCACCACCGATGCGGAAATAAAAAGGTGCACAAAAAACGCGCTACGATGGCACCCAGATAAAAATCCAGAAGAATCTTATCGACGGTTTAAGGAGATCTCCAAAGCATATAAAGTGCTGTCAGATGAGAAAATTCGTCGCATCTATGACCAGTACGACAAGGAGGGTCTGATGACCAACAGCTTCCGAGCGGCACCACCATAACACATGGCACCGGTGACACATTCATATCCACAACATACTAATGACCTATCCTTCCGAAAAAGTGAATAAAAATGTACTCTATCTAAGCAACAAACGTTTTGACTATGCAGTTTATCATTAGCTGCCTAATTATTCCCTGCCAATTTGAACGAAACAACAATTGCAGATAGCTTTAGCGGTAAACATATAAAAAATGAGTTATCAATCGGTTCATCTTGTTAGGACTTATCCCATGATCGAACAAACAACTGTGTAAAAATCCTTATCCATCATCCAGAAAGCAATCGTTTTATTCACTTAAGTGGAATCAAAAATTTTGCAAGTCCATGTAAACAAACTCTCTGAACTGTCAGAATAGTTAGGTTTCGTGCAGTGTTCTATGTTTTTGACAACTATATGAATGAATTATTTTAGCATCAGTGATGCCAGGTCTATTTAAACAATAGCTTGCAGTAAAAATATAAAAGTCTGCAGATTTCCGCAAAAATCTTCAATAAATTTGACATAGAAATGTAGTGTGTTGATATTTTCAATGATCAGAAACGTTGAAGGCTGGGTAAAATTAGCTGGCATAGGCTTTGTTTTGCTAAATATTCGTAATCTGCAAAAAATCTGCAGCGAAACTGCAAAATCCGCAGATTTAGTTATATATATATATATATATATATATATATATATATATATATATATATATATATATATATATATATATATATATATATATATATATATATATATATATATATATATATATATATATATATATATATATATATATATATATATATATATATATATATATATATATATATATATATATATATATATATATATATATATATATATATATATATATATATATATATATATATATATATATATATATATATATATATATATATATATATATATATATATATATATATATGCAGATCTGGCATCGTTTTAGTATTCCCCAAAGGAAATTCTTCCAAATGGGGGCCCATATTATTGGCTCGAATCAAAACTCGTCGAAATGTCAATTGACGATAGGTTCATCCGGAGTGTTCATTTGTGTTTACATTTTGCTAGCGTTGCCAATTTTATTTTGTGTCCAGCACCCAATGTGGCTACGCCACATCGCTTTGTCGCGTGCTGTCCGACTTCGCTACCGCTCAGTCGGACTTAAACTAGCGATAGCCCCTATGTTTGAGTAAGCCGGGCAAATGAGTGGATCACAGGTTCGCTTGCTTCCGAAGGCCGGTCGGTGGCCACCTCGCCCGGCGGATCCTCAGCGGCTTTGCGCCGCTTCAGTTCCTAGGCCTCGGTTATGCGGCTAAGCCGCATCGAAATGGTACCCCTTAAACATTCTAACTTGAATCGGTTGTGTCACCGGAGCCGGAATACGAATTAGAACCAGCCAGCATTCCGGCTGAGTTAAACTGGGAAGTTTAGTAAAATTTAATCTGGAAATAAATTTTTTTTTGGCGACGCTCCAGCACCCCGTCGATTTAACCACCTGGGCGCCAGGTTGACGATATGAAATGAACTTTGTTTACTTTCGACAAGTTTTGATTCGAGCCAACAACATCCAGCCTCCAAATGGTGTAAAAGTAAGGGGAAACAAGGTAGGATAGGTATTCAGAATATGGGGTTAAATGAGCAGCTCGCACAATTTTTGATTTTTTCATTAGTTAGAGGTACCAAATCATCGCGGCAATATGCAGTAACGCATCGGGGATAAAAAAGGAAGCATTCTAGCATATAAAATTTTTTAACGAAAAAGGTCTATTGCAAAAATCGATGTGTAAAATCAATAGGCATAACGTTTAATTTTTTTTGAGTGTAATTGATATTCAGTGTAGAATGTGGACGGCAAAGCTTGTTGTTTCGCATATTTTTTTCCTTCTTTATTTGACACGGCTCAATGTGTTACCATAACTGACTCGTCGGACTTTTATGATTTTTCAAAATGCATGCCTATCGGTCCTTGTTGCCGCCAGTGGCACATCCGGGAGAGCTTTAATAGTGAAGAAAAGAAAACTGCCCATAAAAGCATGAGAGTCCCATATTGAAAAACAGCAGGGCGACAAAAACGCTTTTGAAAATTTACATTGACTAACCCCTTAAGAGTTCATGAGAGCAAGTTTCTAATTTGGAAAAAATAATAATTCTGCGATTCGTCAACCGTTTTGGATAATAATAAAATCGACCGATTTGGATGCGGAATTAAATTTACTCCCTAAGTTTTCATAAAAGTAAAAACACTTCTGAAATATCCGTCTGTTCGGGAGGTGGACCAGTAGAGCAAGGAACAGCTTCAGTAGATGCAGGAACCGCTTTAGGAGAAGCGAGAAAAGGAGAAAAGGAATTCTTTTCCTAAGATTAAGGTTGCACAGAGAATGCGCAAAATTCGTAAACGAAAAAAGCAGTTTTTTTCAACAACGTATGTCAGATCTTCATAAAAATCAATCAGCAGTATTGTAACAACATTCTACATACGCTGATTGATTTTTATGAAGATCTGACATACGGTGTGGAAAAAAACAACACTACTTTTCACTTTCGATTCACGTACTGCAAAGAGAGACTGACGTCTCGAATGCAGTTGTTTTTATTCTTGTTTCTGCAAATAAAGGTACGCCAAAAGAGCGTAACCTAATTTAGGGTATAATTTGGTGTTGTACTAAATTTTACCCATTTTTGGGTACGCAACAGTGCTTCCCGTTTAGGAAGAAAATTATACAATTTTCGAAAAGATATTACAATATCTAATATTTACAAACATTTAAAAACTTTCTAATCAAACTATTTTAAACGAAAAATCGACAGTAATCGACATAACAAATTCTAAGTCACAAAATCATTGAAACTTTTTGGAATCTTAAATCTCTTGAATCTAGTAGAGAATGCTTCGAACGCATTCATCACAGCCTTGGGTTTCCTCGATCGCTTCTTTGCCGCGGAAGTCTCTTCTGGGAAACCACGGAACAAAGCTGGACACAAAGCCTCGGCGTTACACGACGATCCATTTGCCACTGACCAATTAAGCCGCGGAACTTCGATGAGCCGTAAAATCTCTTCTTGCTCCAGTCGTAAATCTTCGTTGCTGCTATTTTCAGCAAGCTCGTTGACGGTAGCTTTTTCTTGTCCCTCGTCCTGTTTACGCGATCTGGCCGTAGTCAGCGCGTTTGACCGAACCATCAAGTCCAAATTTTCAGCAATTCTAAGCTGAGTACGATAGACGAGAATTGGAATGCTTCCAATTTGAATCTGGGAAGTATTAATATAAAATCTTTTTGGACATGTTACTGTGCATGGAATACATTTTGTATACCACAGCTTATATCCCATACATAGGTTATTTAATAACATTCCAGAAATTACCGGACACACTTTTTGCAATAATAAATCATGTTGAGCTTTATTTTTGGTAATTAACAAATCAGTTAACATATTAGGTCTATACGAGAAAACTCTTACGGATGGAAATATACCATCTTTCGTCAAACAATTTATAAAGTTGTATAACAATAGATTTATCTGGACCTTCAAAGTCAACTCCAAACTACCTGAATTCAGAAAAAACCGTTTTACCATTTCTTTTGCTGTTTTTATACGTCTCTCCGTCTGATAAATACCAGAAGGATCCATTCTTTGTTTTTCCAAACATAGTTCAAAAAAATTGAAAAGAGGGCCAGCGTCAAAAATTAAAAAATGTGTTTGTCCAAATTTTTCCACAAAAGCAACTAAATTTTTTCCAACTTCACTACGATCTATTCCAATCACTATCCATCCCATTTCCACCCCCTTTGAGAAATTATCTACCAATAGTAGAAAAGTATTAGATGTAAGGTGAAACGGTTTTGTAAATTTCTTCCATTTAGAAGAAAAACTTTGTTTTGGTATTAACAGTTGCTGTATTGACAACTTATAGTCAATGTCATGAGATTGGATAGGTGTAATCATTTTTTCAATTTCTAATTTTCCAAAAATATTTGTTACTTTTTCCTTCAATATAAAAGGTATGTCGTATGCATTTCTAAATATTGTAGTGTCAGTTTTAGGAATAAATTTAGCTTCTAAATTATTTATAGGTGAAATAAAATCTTTAACGTCAATCTTAGCAAATCTTTGTTTGATTTTAGCCACATTATTTTATTCATACGTATTTTTCACTGGAAATTCACCAGTTAAAAAATTTCTCCAGTTGGGAATAAATACATCCAACCATGTTCTTCCAAGTAACGGATATAAATCATTTTGACAATCTATAATCAACAATTTCAAATTTGCTTTGACACCCCTAAATTTTACCATAACTTCTACCTCACCTAATAGTTGTAATTCAGCACCATTTACTACGATAAGTTTAGTAGAAGATTTACTAAGGGATTTTGAAAAACGAGAAAAAGAAAGACTTTTATTCATAACAGACACAGAAGCACCACAGTCGACCTGCAACTCTTTACCTTCAAATTTTAAATCTTCTAAACAAGGATTATTAATTTTGTTATCAGATGAGACACGCAAACAACATAAGTCATCTGAGTCACTAGAAACGGTAGAGTCAGATATATCATTATCCGAAATGCCTTTACTCAAACGATTGAATAGATCAGATATGTCGACATTGCTGCTATCATGAACATCCATATTATTAATCACTTGTGTTTTTTGTACTCGTCGTTTGAAACATTTCCTTGCCACATGTCCTCGTAGTCCACAAAAATAACAAATACGTTTGTCTAAGATTGGTTGTCTTCTAAATGCTTTACTATACTCTACAGGCACATAACCTTGAGATTTCTTGACGTCTTCAAAATGTACTTTTTTGAAACGATGGTCGTTAAAGGGTTTATTGTCAATTCTATTTATGACTGGGATGCGTGTTTTATCCTCGTATTTACCACAATTAGTTTCGTAAACATCAGTCAAATTCTGTAATATTTTCTCTCTGCCAACAGCAGGAAAACAATTCATAGCTAAAACTTCGTCGTGTTTATCAGAAAAGGATTTGGAATTGACAGTTGCCATCTCCCAAGTTTCTAAAATTTTATCGACTCTAGCAAGATTTAATTTATTCTCGCTCAACAACTTTTTTTTTCAATTCAGTATCCTTTACTCCGGCTACAATTCTATCCAGAATTGCCTGGTCCTTATAATCACCATAATTACAATATTCTGCTTGTAACCGCAATGACAAAGTAAAATCTTGCAATGTTTCATCTGGTTGCTGAATGCCAGTGTTGAAACGAAGTCGTTGTATTAAATCCGATTCCGATCTATCCAAACGAGCTTTTAATTTGTTAAATAGATCATCGTATGGAACATTTTCAAAATTACCCGTAGGGTAGAGCAATTTCAGTTGTGAAAAAACAACTGGACCACACAGCGTGATTAAATATGCTCTTTTGTCAGAATCGTCATCTATTTTGTTCACGATGAAAAAATATTTCAACCATGTGGCCCAATCTCCGAACAATGTGCCGTTACGGAAAGGCTCAATAGTGGCTGCCATTGTGTGCGCCATTTCAATGCACAATAAATTAACAGAAATTAAAATCTTCACCAATTGAGTGACACAAACGAATAATAAAAGGAAAAAAAAATCACTCACCGCAGTGCCAACTTAAGATCATCTGCTCGTTAGCGGAAGGTCCACTAAAACTTCCAAATACACCGTCGGATTCGGTGTTTGCCTCTCCAGCAGTCCACTGGGAGAACAGCGACCTAAACACCAAAGATTACAAAAAAGAATTAGAATTTTTTATAAACAAAATTGTTTCGTTTTTAAATAAAACTAAAAATCAAAGAAACCAATTTTTATTTTTGTAAACTTTTGTATAAAATAACCTTTACTGCAAAACTGGCATCACTGTCTCTTCCAAGCCGTCCTTCTCACACCATGAACGAGAAAAAATCGAAAGAAATGACGCGCTACTGAAACGAAACAAAATGCCTAAACCGCACAATGGTTTCGATTAGCGTCGGTTTATACACAATGCACTTTCACTGTTTCTTTTGTTCTATACTTTAAGTACTTACAAATTTTTCTTCCGCGCTCCAATGGCCACGCACTTTTGATTATCCGGATGACCGGGAATCCGTCCTGGATATCGTCGTACCGCGTTCCGTAGTTGTCCTCGTCGCCAGTTGAAATATCCGTCTGTTCGGGAGGTGGACCAGTAGAGCAAGGAACAGCTTCAGTAGATGCAGGAACCGCTTTAGGAGAACCGAGAAAAGGAGAAAAGGAATTCTTTTCCTAAGATTAAATAACACTACTTTTCACTTTCGATTCACGTACTGCAAAGAGAGACTGACGTCTCGAATGCAGTTGTTTTTATTCTTGTTTCTGCAAATAAAGGTACGCCAAAAGAGCGTAACCTAATTTAGGGTATAATTTAGTGTTGTACTAAATTATACCCATTTTTGGATACACAACAACTTCTTTCGAAAAATGTTGGGAAATTTTCATAATATTCATGAAAATTCGCAAAAAAACGATTGCTTTAATATTGTTGTCCCAAAAACGCATACATTTTCAACAAAAGAATACAACAAAGCACACCGTTGGAAAGATAATTTTTTTCCAAAATACTCAAACAATCAAAAATCAGTTGAAAAATGACCGCCCAGAAAATTTTATAGTGACGAAAGTCCTGAAAATAGTTTTTTCGCTATAAATCAATATTTTGAGGGTATATCAAATTGATCAAACGTGGTTTAGTATTGTATTTGACCAGACCTACAACCTTTATTAGATCAATTCAAAAGTTAGCACTCTGTTAAACAAATAAAATGAAGAATTTTATGTGAATTTATTCCGGGGTAATATTAGATTTCGTTTAGCCAAATGATTCTTGACTACTGATAACAATAATCTCAATCTCAATGAAGTTATAAGTTATCGAATAATTGGTATGCAATACTACGTGTAATATTTACAAGTGTATCACATAAAATAACACTTTTATGATACAAAATTCGTTGTAAACTAAACCCTCACTCGTCATAAAATTCGTATTTTAAGATGCTAGCTGCTGTTTTGTACATTGTTAATACAAACTCTACGAGTCCGTAGATATATATGTTACTACATACGTCAAGTGTTATAAAATTAATTATTTGTAAAACTATTAATTTATTTTCCTTACTACAACATCTAACAGTACGTGTTTGAAACTATGTAGGACATTGAACACGACTTATTTTACGTTTGAAACCTCAACCTTTGATTAGGGGAATGATTTTGTGTTAATACCGTCATGAGCTTTACATGGAAACCGTCATTATCCTTTTTTATTCAATTCGTTTATGTGATAAGGCACTTTTGCGTTTGCTTCCACTTTTTCTTCGTTTTGCATTTTGAATTTCTTAAAACTAGGAGGTTACACATTCAAATATTTTGTTTTACATTTCTTACAAATGAAATATATAGTATTCGCTCAAACTTTGAAAACTTTTTCCGAGGCCCGGAGGGCCGAGTCTCATATACCAATCGACTCAGCTCGACAAATTGATACAATGTCTGTGTGTATGTGTGTATGTATGTGTGTATGTATGTATGTACAAAATGTCATGTAATTATCTCAGCAATTGCTGAACCGATCTTAATGAAATTAGTTTCAAATGAAAGGCCTAACGTTGCCATTTGACACTATTACTTTGATTTTCGATATGTTGTTTACTTTCTGAGATATGGGCGATTTTGTCAAAACACAGCAGGTTTTTTGCAAATAACTTTCGAACAATACAACATTGTCCCACAAATGCACATAAATAGAAAGCTTGTAAAATACCTTTCTAACAAGCTATAGATTGTATAAATCCGTGCACGAGCGGCGGAGATATTAAACATTTTGTATTTTTATTCCTCGCTTACAAATTTCCACTAACTAAAATGAGATTGTTTCATACAGAGTATGGTGTTTTAGGGGCAAAACTAAACAGATTTTGAATATCGGGGTATGTAAACACATCTACGCGATTCAAGGAATTCGATGTTGAGAACATTTTGTGAATTACCTTTATAGTAAATTAACTATTTCTCAAAAATCAATATATAGTTCACTTCAAAGGCAAAATAATGTGTTGATGAAGAAACAGTGAGTTCTTGTATTTATCCCTTGGATTAGGCATTGCGTTCAATCATGAGGTAAATGTTTGATGGTATATCAATACACAGATCAACAAGTAATTCACCTAGTAGTGAGATAAAAAATTTCTCATATAATTATACTCGTGGCATCATCGAAAGCAACTGTATGTTTGAAGCCCAAAAATCTAGCGAAAATTTGGCTCTTTTGCAAGATTTAGGTTATATTGGTTATGGCGCAAAAATTACTACTTACATTATTTATGATAAGAATGTAAGAAATCAATATATCATAATAATATACCTATACAAATTATGTCACTGCATTAACCATCATTTGCCATTCCTCACACGCCCCCCCCCCCCATCGCTCTCTCTCTCTCTCTCTCTCTCTGAAATATTTATTAATTGTAATTGCGAAGGTTTGAGAAAACAAAACTATTTTTTGTCTGCTGCCACATCAACTCAACTTTAATTCAATTGTATTCAAAGCCTGTATCTACACTATAATTAAGGAAATTCATAGCTATATCAGAAAAATATTTGGCCTAACTGGGTAATATGAAAGTTTGACGATGAAAATTTTCAAAAGAGGCATTCCACGTGCGATATTTGAACATACGAATAGTTGAATTTTGAATGAAACATATGCTCAAAGACTGAAAACTGAAGCCAGCAGGATTGGACTTACCATCACCTTTTCGAAGACAACATACATGGGAGGAAGAGGTTCTAGAGACGACAATGTGAACCTACCACCCTCCCTCACCTCGACGAAATAATGTATTTGGGCTCACTGGTAACCGACGACAATGATAACAGCAGAGAAATTCAGAGACGGATCTTGGCGGGAAATCGTGCCTACTTTGGACTCCGGAGGACGCTCCGGTCGAACAAAATTCGCCGCCGCACGAAATTGATTATCTACAAGACGCTGATTAGATCGATGGTCCTCTACGGCCACGAGACCTGGACTATGCTCGTGGAGGACCAACGCGCCCTTGGAGTTTTCGAACGAAAGGTGTTGCGTACCATCTATGATGGCGTGCAGATGGAAGACGGAACGTTGCACAGGCGAATGAACCATGAGTTGTATCAGCTGCACATTCGTTGTATTGGTACGAACTATCATGAAAAATAACGGATCAAAGACCAAAAATATCCATAAATTATATCCAGGAAAAGAAGTCTCCCAAAGTACCCACTCTCGATGGGGGATGCAACTACAATGTGTCTTCTAACTTATCGTCATCCATATCTGGATATACTGAGTAATTTGAATCATTTCTTTTTCACAGTATTGGTCTGTATAGGACTTATTTATCCATATTTCCTGCACGAGAATTCCGAACGAAACAATATGAAAACTATAAGGAAGAATGGAAAAAGACTACATTGCAATCAAATGAATGCACGGCTTTTATGCTATCGACATAGCCTAGACATTTCACACTATTTACTTAAATGCAAATAAAAACTTTGAAATATCTACCTGTCTCATTCACGGATCACATTCTCCCTGTCGTTCTCTGTTCAAGGGGCTTGAAAGCACATGTGACCTTGTCTCACTTTACTATATTCAATTGCGCGTTAAAATACTGGACCAGTAAATTCTATTCTGTGCATAAATCTTTTTTCCGGGAATATGCGACCAAAACCAAAAGCTTCGAATTCCAAAGCAAATTGAACGTTCCAGGTTCCTGATAACTAATTAAGGTCCAACAATAAAGTAGAAACACCAGATAATCTTAAAACGACGCCGTCAAGTAAAGAAGCATGAAAACAAAAAGAATAAAACCAAAAAAAGATGGAAACCCTAGAAAGTCCATTCCATAATTATTAGCCTTTTCTCAGAAGATGGGATTTTCAAAAACATTTCAAAACTTTCTGATGCAATGGTTCTCAAATTCGTACAATCCGGTTTATTCATTTTCTTTATTCAAAAATGTTTTTAGCTTCAAATATACGACCATTTCATTTCAATTAATTATTTTATTCCGCATCTTTTTATTCGTTCTGTTCATCTGCGTTCATTTTACTTATTTTATTCGTTTCATTCTTCGGATTCACTCTGATCAGTTTATTCTTTTTGTGCATTTTACTCATATCATTCATTCAACTTATTTTATTGCTTGTTTTCATTGTATGCATTTTATTCATTTTTTCTAGTTTATTCATTTTGTTCAGTTTCTTCATTTTAATAATCTGACTACTTTTTCAGTTTTAATCATTTCATCCAAATAATTTATTTGATTCAATTTATTTCTTTATATTAATTTTTAACCTTTTACCATTGTTTAATTTTTAATTTTATTCAATGCATTTTATTCTGCTCATTTTCTTCCTTTTATTCATTTTATCACTTCAGCTCATTTTGTTTATTTGATTCGTTTGTTTTATTTATGCATTTCATTTATTTTTTACTCTATTCATTTTGTTCATCCATTCTTTTTATTCATTTGATCCATTTCATTAATTTGATATATGGTATTCACTGGATGAATTAAATCAATTTGATTCATTTAATTCATTTGATTCATTTGATTCATGTGATTCATGTGATTCATGTGATTCATGTGATTCATGTGATTCATGTGATTCATGTGATTCATGTTATTCATGTTATTCATTTGATTCATTTGATTCATTTGATTCATTTGATTCATTTGATTCATTTGATTCATTTGATTCATTTGATTCCATTGATCCCATTGATTCCATTGATTCTATTGATTCCATTGATTCCATTGATTCCACTGATTCCATTGATTCCATTGATTCCATTAATTCCATTAATTACATTGATTCCATTGATTCCATTGATTCATTTAATTCATTTAATTCATTTGATTCATTTGATTCATTTGATTCATTTGATTCATTTGATTCATTTGATTCATTTGATACATTTGATTCATTTGATTCATTTGATTAATTTGATTAATTTGATTATTTTGATTATTTTGATTCATTTGATTCATTTGATTAATTTGATTCATTTGATTAATTTGACTAATTTGATTAATTTTATAAATTTGATTAATTTGATTCATTTGATTCATTGATTAATTTGATTCATTTGA
Source organism: Topomyia yanbarensis (assembly GCF_030247195.1). Lineage (NCBI taxonomy): Eukaryota > Metazoa > Arthropoda > Insecta > Diptera > Culicidae > Topomyia > Topomyia yanbarensis. The sequence continues at coordinate 272,239,481 of NC_080671.1, forward strand.
TTAAATTGATTCATTTGATTAATTTGATTCATTTGATTCATTTGATTCATTTGATTCATTTGATTCATTTGATTCATTTGATTCATTTGATTTATTTGATTCATTTGATTCATTTGATTCATTTGATTCATTTGATTCATTTGATCCATTTGATTCATTTGATTCATTTGATTCATTTGATTCATTTGATTCATTCGATTCATTTGATTCATTTGATTCATTTGATTCATTTGATTCATTTGATTCATTTGATTCATTTGATTCATTTGATTCATTTGATTCATTTGATTCATTTGATTCATTTGATTCATTTGATTCATTTGATTCATTTGATTCAATTGATCCATTTGATTCAATTGATTCATTTGATTCATTTGATTCATTTGATTCATTTGATTCATTTGATTCATTTGATTCATTTGATTCATTTGATTCATTTGAATTATTTGATTCATTTGATTCATTTGATTCATTTGATTCGTGTGCTTCATTTGATTCATTTGATTCATTTGATTCATTTGATTCATTTGATTCATTTGATTCATTTGATTCATTTGATTCATTTGATTCATTTGATTAATTTGATTCATTTGACTCATTTGATTCATTTGATGCATTTGATTCATTTGATTCATTAGATTCATTAGATTCATTAGATTCATTTGATTCATTTGATTCATTTGATTCATTTGATTCATTTGATTCATTTGATTCATTTGATTCATTTGATTCATTTGATTCATTTGATTCATTTGATTCATTTGATTCATTTGATTCATTTGATTCATTTGATTCATTTGATTCAATTGATTCATTTTTTAAGCGAGAGCGACTCGAGGTCCGATGACTTTTGAAGGATTCCCCGCGGGTCCGAAGAATACCATCCGCCAATCCGACCTACTAGACTGAGGCGCTAATTTGTCTCGCTGATCTCCCGTTTGCCCGAAAGTTGCAAGTTTTGCTCTTCTCTCCCGGTCACCATCTACGCTTTCTCTCCCCTGTCCTTGATACAACTGCTTCTACAGCCCCCTCTGAATATCTTGACCAAGCATAAGTCTCCGCTAAAAAAGTTCAAATTTGTATTCTGTATTCCTAGTTTTAAGATAGTTGTAATTTTACCTCTTTGTTAAAACTATTGTCCCCCATCTTGTAAATAGAATTGTATCCCTAGTTTTAAAACACCGGTGAATTTTCTCATAAACATTTGTTCCCCCTTTTGTGTACCAAACTATATTGTTAGTTTTAATATAACTGTAAATATTTCCTAAAAAACTATTACTATTGAATTCCTTGTTTTAAAATTTTTCATAAAAAAAAATCTTTTGCTCCCTCTCTTGTATATAGAATCTTATTTCTAGTCTTAAGATAGCTGTAAAATTTTTCTTTGAAAAAAAAAAATATTTCGCCATTGTAACCTCCTAGTTTTAAAATATCCAAAATGTAAAAACAAAAGAATTTGGCACCGCCAAGCTAACGTATTTGTGCCTATCAAATAAACGAAATGAATAAAAAAAAATTGATTCATTTGATCCAATTGATTCATTTGATTCATTTTATTCATTTGATTCATTTGATTCATTTGATTCATTTGATTCATTTGATTCATTTGATTCATTTGATTCATTTGATTCATTTGATTCATTTGATTCATTTGATTTATTTGATTCATTTGATTCATTTGAAGCATTTGATTCATTTGATTCATTTGACTCATTTGATTCATTTGATTCATTTGATTCATTTGATTCATTTGATTCATTTGATTCATTTGATTTGATTCATTTGTTTCGTGTGATTCATTTGATTCATTTCATTTATTTGATTAATTTCATTCATTTCATTCATTTAATTCATTTCATTCATTTCATTCATTTCATTCATTTCATTCATTTCATTCATATCATTCATTTCATTCATTTCATTCATTTCATTCATTTCATTCATTTCATTCATTTCATTCATTTCATTCATTTCATTCATTTCATTCATTTCATTCATTTCATTCATTTCATTCATTTCATTCATTTCATTCATTTCATTCATTTCATTCATTTCATTCATTTCATTCATTTCATTCATTTCATTCATTTCATTCATTTCATTCATTTCATTCATTTCATTCATTTCATTCATTTCATTCATTTCATTCATTTCATTCATTTCATTCATTTCATTCATTTCATTCATTTCATTCATTTCATTCATTTCATTCATTTCATTCATTTCATTCATTTCATTCATTTCATTCATTTCATTCATTTCATTCATTTCATTCATTTCATTCATTTCGTTCATTTCATTCATTTCATTCATTTCATTCATTTCATTCATTTCATTCATTTCATTCATTTCATTCATTTCATTCATTTCATTCATTTCATTCATTTCATTCATTTCATTCATTTCATTCATTTCATTCATTTCATTCATTTCATTCATTTCATTCATTTCATTCATTTCATTCATTTCATTCATTTCATTCATTTCATTCATTTCATTCATTTCATTCATTTCATTCATTTCATTCATTTCATTCATTTCATTCATTTCATTCATTTCATTCATTTCATTCATTTCATTCATTTCATTCATTTCATTCATTTCATTCATTTCATTCATTTCATTCATTTCATTCATTTCATTCATTTCATTCATTTCATTCATTTCATTCATTTCATTCATTTCATTCATTTCATTCATTTCATTCATTTCATTCATTTCATTCATTTCATTCATTTCATTCATTTCATTCATTTCATTCATTTCATTCATTTCATTCATTTCATTCATTTCATTCATTTCATTCATTTCATTCATTTCATTCATTTCATTCATTTCATTCATTTCATTCATTTCATTCATTTCATTCATTTCATTCATTTCATTCATTTCATTCATTTCATTCATTTCATTCATTTCATTCATTTCATTCATTTCATTCATTTCATTCATTTCATTCATTTCATTCATTTCATTCATTTCATTCATTTCATTCATTTCATTCATTTCATTCATTTCATTCATTTCATTCATTTCATTCATTTCATTCATTTCATTCATTTCATTCATTTCATTCATTTCATTCATTTCATTCATTTCATTCATTTCATTCATTTCATTCATTTCATTCATTTCATTCATTTCATTCATTTCATTCATTTCATTCATTTCATTCATTTCATTCATTTCATTCATTTCATTCATTTCATTCATTTCATTCATTTCATTCATTTCATTCATTTCATTCATTTCATTCATTTCATTCATTTCATTCATTTCATTCATTTCATTCATTTCATTCATTTCATTCATTTCATTCATTTCATTCATTTCATTCATTTCATTCATTTCATTCATTTCATTCATTTCATTCATTTCATTCATTTCATTCATTTCATTCATTTCATTCATTTCATTCATTTCATTCATTTCATTCATTTCATTCATTTCATTCATTTCATTCATTTCATTCATTTCATTCATTTCATTCATTTCATTCATTTCATTCATTTCATTCATTTCATTCATTTCATTCATTTCATTCATTTCATTCATTTCATTCATTTCATTCATTTCATTCATTTCATTCATTTCATTCATTTCATTCATTTCATTCATTTCATTCATTTCATTCATTTCATTCATTTCATTCATTTCATTCATTTCATTCATTTCATTCATTTCATTCATTTCATTCATTTCATTCATTTCATTCATTTCATTCATTTCATTCATTTCATTCATTTCATTCATTTCATTCATTTCATTCATTTCATTCATTTCATTCATTTCATTCATTTCATTCATTTCATTCATTTCATTCATTTCATTCATTTCATTCATTTCATTCATTTCATTCATTTCATTCATTTCATTCATTTCATTCATTTCATTCATTTCATTCATTTCATTCATTTCATTCATTTCATTCATTTCATTCATTTCATTCATTTCATTCATTTCATTCATTTCATTCATTTCATTCATTTCATTCATTTCATTCATTTCATTCATTTCATTCATTTCATTCATTTCATTCATTTCATTCATTTCATTCATTTCATTCATTTCATTCATTTCATTCATTTCATTCATTTCATTCATTTCATTCATTTCATTCATTTCATTCATTTCATTCATTTCATTCATTTCATTCATTTCATTCATTTCATTCATTTCATTCATTTCATTCATTTCATTCATTTCATTCATTTCATTCATTTCATTCATTTCATTCATTTCATTCATTTCATTCATTTCATTCATTTCATTCATTTCATTCATTTCATTCATTTCATTCATTTCATTCATTTCATTCATTTCATTCATTTAATTCATTTAATTCATTTAATTCATTTAATTCATTTAATTCATTTAATTCATTTAATTCATTTAATTCATTTAATTCATTTAATTCATTTAATTCATTTAATTCATTTAATTCATTTAATTCATTTAATTCATTTAATTCATTTAATTCATTTAATTCATTTAATTCATTTAATTCATTTAATTCATTTAATTCATTTAATTCATTTAATTCATTTAATTCATTTAATTCATTTAATTCATTTAATTCATTTAATTCATTTAATTCATTTAATTCATTTAATTCATTTAATTCATTTAATTCATTTAATTCATTTAATTCATTTAATTCATTTAATTCATTTAATTCATTTAATTCATTTAATTCATTTAATTCATTTAATTCATTTAATTCATTTAATTCATTTAATTCATTTAATTCATTTAATTCATTTAATTCATTTAATTCATTTAATTCATTTAATTCATTTAATTCATTTAATTCATTTAATTCATTTAATTCATTTAATTCATTTAATTCATTTAATTCATTTAATTCATTTAATTCATTTAATTCATTTCATTCATTTCATTCATTTCATTCATTTCATTCATTTCATTCATTTCATTCATTTCATTCATTTCATTCATTTCATTCATTTCATTCATTTCATTCATTTCATTCATTTCATTCATTTCATTCATTTCATTCATTTCATTCATTTCATTCATTTCATTCATTTCATTCATTTCATTCATTTCATTCATTTCATTCATTTCATTCATTTCATTCATTTCATTCATTTCATTCATTTCATTCATTTCATTCATTTCATTCATTTCATTCATTTCATTCATTTCATTCATTTCATTCATTTCATTCATTTCATTCATTTCATTCATTTCATTCATTTCATTCATTTCATTCATTTCATTCATTTCATTCAATTCATTTATTTCATTCATTTCATTCATTTCATTCATTTCATTCATTTCATTCATTTCATTCATTGCATTCATTGCATTCATTTCATTCATTTCATTCATTTCATTCATTTCATTCATTTCATTCATTTCATTCATTTCATTCATTTCATTCATTTCATTCATTTCATTCATTTCATTCATTTCATTCATTTCATTCATTTCATTCATTTCATTCATTTCATTCATTTCATTCATTTCATTCATTTCATTCATTTCATTCATTTCATTCATTTCATTCATTTAATTCATTTAATTCATTTAATTCATTTAATTCATTTAATTCATTTAATTAATTTAATTCATTTAATTCATTTAATTCATTTAATTCATTTAATTCATTTAATTCATTTAATTCATTTCATTCATTTCATTCATTTCATTCATTTCATTCATTTCATTCATTTCATTCATTTCATTCATTTCATTCATTTCATTTATTTCATTCATTTCATTCATTTCATTCATTTCATTCATTTCATTCATTTCATTCATTTCATTCATTTCATTCATTTCATTCATTTGATTCATTTGATTCATTTGATTCATTTGATTCATTTGATTCATTTGATTCATTTCATTCATTTGATTCATTTGATTCATTTCATTCATTTCATTCATTTCATTCATTTCATTCATTTCATTCATTTCATTCATTTCATTCATTTCATTCATTTCATTCATTTCATTCATTTCATTCATTTCATTCATTTCATTCATTTCATTCATTTCATTCATTTCATTCATTTCATTCATTTCATTCATTTCATTTATTTTCTTCATTTCATTCATTTCATTCATTTCATTCATTTCATTCATTTCATTCATTTCATTCATTTCATTCATTTCATTCATTTCATTCATTTCATTCATTTCATTCATTTCATTCATTTCATTCATTTCATTTGATTCATTTGATTCATTTGATTCATTTGATTCATTTGATTCATTTGATTCATTTGATTCATTTGATTCATTTGATTCATTTGATTCATTTGATTCATTTGATTCATTTGATTCATTTGATTCATTTGATTCATTTGATTCATTTGATTCATTTGATTCATTTGATTCATTTGATTCATTTGATTCATTTGATTCATTTGATTCATTTGATTCATTTGATTCATTTGATTCATTTGATTCATTTGATTCATTTGATTCATTTGATTCATTTGATTCATTTGATTCATTTGATTCATTTGATTCATTTGATTCATTTGATTCATTTGATTCATTTGATTCATTTGATTCATTTGATTCATTTGATTCATTTGATTCATTTGATTCATTTGATTCATTTGATTCATTTGATTCATTTGATTCATTTGATTCATTTGATTCATTTGATTCATTTGATTCATTTGATTCATTTGATTCATTTGATTCATTTGATTCATTTGATTCATTTGATTCATTTGATTCATTTGATTCATTTGATTCATTTGATTCATTTGATTCATTTGATTCATTTGATTCATTTGATTCATTTGATTCATTTGATTCATTTGATTCATTTGATTCATTTGATTCATTTGATTCATTTGATTCATTTGATTCATTTGATTCATTTGATTCATTTGATTCATTTGATTCATTTGATTCATTTGATTCATTTGATTCATTTGTTTCATTTGATTCATTTGATTCATTTGATTCATTTGATTCATTTGATTCATTTGATTCATTTGATTCATTTGATTCATTTGATTCATTTGATTCATTTGATTCATTTGATTCATTTGATTCATTTGATTCATTTGATTCATTTGATTCATTTGATTCATTTGATTCATTTGATTCATTTGATTCATTTGATTCATTTGATTCATTTGATTCATTTGATTCATTTGATTCATTTGATTCATTTGATTCATTTGATTCATTTGATTCATTTGATTCATTTGATTCATTTGATTCATTTGATTCATTTGATTCATTTGATTCATTTGATTCATTTGATTCATTTGATTCATTTGATTCATTTGATTCATTTGATTCATTTGATTCATTTGATTCATTTGATTCATTTGATTCATTTGATTCATTTGATTCATTTGATTCATTTGATTCATTTGATTCATTTGATTCATTTGATTCATTTGATTCATTTGATTCATTTGATTCATTTGATTCATTTGATTCATTTCATTCATTTCATTCATTTGATTCATTTCATTCATTTCATTCATTTGATTCATTTGATTCATTTGATTCATTTGATTCATTTGATTCATTTGATTCATTTGATTCATTTGATTCATTTGATTCATTTGATTCATTTGATTCATTTGATTCATTTCATTCATTTCATTCATTTCATTCATTTCATTCATTTCATTCATTTCATTCATTTCATTCATTTCATTCATTTCATTCATTTCATTCATTTCATTCATTTCATTCATTTCATTCATTTCATTCATTTCATTCATTTCATTCATATCATTCATTTCATTCATATCATTCATATCATTCATATCATTCATATCATTCATTTCATTCATTTCATTCATTTCATTCATTTCATTCATTTCATTCATTTCATTCATTTCATTCATTTCATTCATTTCATTCATTTCATTCATTTCATTCATTTCATTCATTTCATTCATTTCATTCATTTCATTCATTTCATTCATTTCATTCATTTCATTCATTTCATTCATTTCATTCATTTCATTCATTTCATTCATTTCATTCATTTCATTCATTTCATTCATTTCATTCATTTCATTCATTTCATTCATTTCATTCATTTCATTCATTTCATTCATTTCATTCATTTCATTCATTTCATTCATTTCATTCATTTCATTCATTTCATTCATTTCATTCATTTCATTCATTTCATTCATTTCATTCATTTCATTCATTTCATTCATTTCATTCATTTCATTCATTTCATTCATTTCATTCATTTCATTCATTTCATTCATTTCATTCATTTCATTCATTTCATTCATTTCATTCATTTCATTCATTTCATTCATTTCATTCATTTCATTCATTTCATTCATTTCATTCATTTCATTCATTTCATTCATTTCATTCATTTCATTCATTTCATTCATTTCATTCATTTCATTCATTTCATTCATTTCATTCATTTCATTCATTTCATTCATTTAATTTATTTCATTCTTTTCATTCATTTAATTAATTTGATTAATTTGATTAATTTGATTAATTTTATTAATTTTATTAATTTGATTCATTTGATTCATTTGGTTCATTTGATTCATTTGATTCATTTGATTTATTTGATTCACTTGATTCATTTGATTCATTTGATTCATTTGAATTATTTGAATTATATGATTCATTTGATTAATATCCTTAATTTTATTCATATCTTTAATTTTATGCTTTTCATGCTCGGGAGTTCGTTTTATTTCATTCAATTTTTTAGTATGAGTCAATTTATTCTATTAATCTTATAACTATTTCTAAATATAATCTTAATTTTTATTTAATAACCTAATCTAATTTGGTTCGTGTATATTATAATTTTGATTTACATTAATTTTTCTGCTCATTTTATGAATTTAAAATCCTATTATTTCATTTTTTGCTTTACTTTTTTATTTCGGTCCTTTTTGTTGATTTCTATAATTTATTCAGTTTATTCGAGATTTTATTCGTGCTTGACTAGAAACTGTTTTCATTCCACTTGGTGCCTACTTCTCGTGAGTTCTGCAAACTAATCCAATAGTGAAATGTGGAAGAAATGTCTCATCTCACTGCTAGGTGGATTAAATCGGTTTTTATATAATGAAATTAAAGAAATTTTACTGCCAAATTATACATATACTAGGGGGGATAATATAATATTCGGGTGGTCATTTTTTGTGTTTTTGGTATAAGCCGTCATTATCCCGTTGGCGAGTAAAGTCTATGACAGTTAATTTCCTTTTTCGTATTTTCGATGACATTATAAACAGTCCGCGATAATCTGTCCGTTGAAATGTAATCACAAACGGCGGATAAACTGTCAACAGTGTAGTTTTCTATCCGCACCAGATTGTGTCCGTCAGTATAATGTAATCACCATCCAGTCATGCGAAAAAACTCCGTCACAGTCAATCAAAAAAACTGTCAAAAAAGAGTGCGTTGACAGTCAAACTTGACCGTGACACTCTTTTGTCTGCGCCTAATGTAATCACGCTGGCAGTCAAATTTGTGACTATAGAAAATTGACAAGTCTGCGACGGATAAACTGTTGCAGAGAAACTGTCTAATGTAATCGTAGCTTTAGAGAGCATAGATGAAAGCGCTGCATACGTTTTGGGATAGAACATTAAACACCACTAGCGTAGTATGTCGTAGCGTGGAGACCTTAGCTGGCATATTCATTTTCTGTATCCTTTTCTTGTATACATATGAATGGTAAATAAACAAAAGTAAACTAAATCTAGTTTCTGCTCTATTTTTGAAGACCGAATACAAACGGTATAGGTCTGGTGATGATCTCAAGTCGGTAGACAAACTGATTGAGCATATTCACTTCTCTAAGGGAAAATTCTCACAGGTTGGTGATAGTCTAGGCGGTTATTTTACTGCAAGATATTTTCACTCCACTTGTCGTTCAACAAAAATAAGTATTATTTTTAATTTTCATATTAGGCAATTAAGGGCTATTAAATGGCGCGTTCCGTGGGCGATTTGGGGGCGATTTAAGGGTGGGTTGGGTGGCAAAAAAAATTACGGCGGCAAATCGTCCAAATGTTGAAGGGCAATTAGCGCATCCGAGTTGGCAAATAGCCTCCCGTTAGCCAGCAACTTGCCGTTTTTGACTGGGTTTGATGTTGATTTGCAGGGAAAAATCCGCTTGCAAAATAATTTCAAGCAAATGTCGATGATAGTGTTGTGCCGATGCAGCATAAATTTCTGCCGATGAGGTACAGATATGTGCCGAAAATAATAGAGCTCAAACATGACATGAATTATGTTATAGTTTGTCTGAGCTGTGTAAAACAACATTAACCATAACTATTGAGCAGAATAATAAAATTGCACGATACCGTCGTTGCATTTTGCATATTTGTTTCTGTGCATGTTTAGAGTTTAATTAAGGTTCAACTGAGAAAGCTTGGAAAAGCGGCCATGTTGGAAAACGAAAAAAGCAGTTTTTTCTCACACCGTTGGAAAAATCTTCATGAAAATGAATCAATGTATTCGAGGCATTGGTATAGTACTAATGATTGATTTTCATGAAGATTTTTCCAACAGTGTGGGAAAAAACTGCTTTTTTCGTTTTCCAAGATGGCCGCTTTTTCGTGCTTTCTCAGTTGAACCTTAAGGTTGAACAGAGAAGGGGCGAAACTAGAGTTACCAAATGGACTGAGAGCAAATTAAGGACATCCCTGCCAAATCTATTCGGAATTTGAGCCTCAATCATTTGTCACTTGAGCCAGAATTCTGAAAAAATTCTGGCTCAAGTGACAAATGATTCTGGCTTATTTTCCAGCAGTTGATCTGGGACAAATTTAAATGGTGTAGTGCCAATATTGAACGAAGATAACCACTTTGGCCATATCATATCGAGCTATCCAACAAATTTTGGTTACTGAGGAAAAGAACTTTTGGTTGGAATGAGTCGTAGAGAGTATTCATTAACAAAAACAATCGCTGGAAGTATTTGAAATTGACAATCGAAATTGATTCTCTTGGAATAAAGTTGATCTGAATAATTTAATACAGGGTGATTCATCATGACGTTTTTTTTGATCTCGCAAAAATTTGAAAAATTTAGTAAATCGCGAAATATTTATTTGTCAATCGAAAGCACATTTTTGCCATTTATTGTTTGAAAACAATTTATTTTAAATATTGACCATGTTGGCGCTTGAGGTAATCCATTCGACTGGTCCAATTTTTGATGACGAATTTCAAGTGGTATCTGGCTAATTAGGCGAGTAATGCTGGTTTCTGATGCTTGGGAATGTCACCGCCGCTATGTTTTCTTCAATGCGTCCTGGATGTGGTCGATTTGTTCGCTAATCATCCAATAACGAGAATTGCAACTTTTACTCTTTGATTGTATGGCGAATAGTGGAGTCAGTTGGCCGATTATGTCGACCATATTATTGTCGGAGTGCACGAAACACATTTCTCACAGATCGCGAAATATAGTTGAATAATTTGAAAATGGTGATGGCCGCTTTTTCGTGCTTTCTCAGTTGAACCTTAAGGTTGAACAGAGAAGGGGCGAAACTAGAGTTACCAAATGGACTGAGAGCAAATTAAGGACATCCCTGCCAAATCTATTCGGAATTTGAGCCTCAATCATTTGTCACTTGAGCCAGAATTCTGAAAAAATTCTGGCTCAAGTGACAAATGATTCTGGCTTATTTTCCAGCAGTTGATCTGGGACAAATTTAAATGGTGTAGTGCCAATATTGAACGAAGATAACCACTTTGGCCATAACATATCGAGCTATCCAACAAATTTTGGTTACTGAGGAAAAGAACTTTTGGTTGGAATGAGTCGTAGAGAGTATTCATTAACAAAAACAATCGCTGGAAGTATTTGAAATTGACAATCGAAATTGATTCTCTTGGAATAAAGTTGATCTGAATAATTTAATACAGGGTGATTCATCATGACGTTTTTTTTGATCTCGCAAAAATTTGAAAAATTTAGTAAATCGCGAAATATTTATTTGTCAATCGAAAGCACATTTTTGCCATTTATTGTTTGAAAACAATTTATTTTAAATATTGACCATGTTGGCGCTTGAGGTAATCCATTCGACTGGTCCAATTTTTGATGACGAATTTCAAGTGGTATCTGGCTAATTAGGCGAGTAATGCTGGTTTCTGATGCTTGGGAATGTCACCGCCGCTATGTTTTCTTCAATGCGTCCTGGATGTGGTCGATTTGTTCGCTAATCATCCAATAACGAGAATTGCAACTTTTACTCTTTGATTGTATGGCGAATAGTGGAGTCAGTTGGCCGATTATGTCGACCATATTATTGTCGGAGTGCACGAAACACATTTCTCACAGATCGCGAAATATAGTTGAATAATTTGAAAATGGTGAGCATACTGTGGTGGCAAACAATACTAAACTACAATAACATGACATGCCCTGTTAAAAAACATCATGTTGAACCACCCTGTATATGCCAAGGTTTGGGACTAAAAATAAGGACATTTGAATTAAAATAAGGACGCTTTCCAAAAACCTCGAAAATAAGGACATGTCCTTTAAAATAAGGACGGTTGGTAACCCTAGCGAAACTCGAAAACGAAAAAAGCAGTTTTTTTCCACACCCTGTGTTAGATCTTCAATACTGTAACAACATACTACATAAGCTGATTGATTTTTACGAAGATCTAACAAACGGTGTTGAAAAAACTGCTTTTTTCGATTTCGATTTTTGCCCACTCTCTGTGCAACCTTAATACTTTGTAATGAATAATCGGCAGCAAAGTTGTACACAATTTTTCCTACGCATACTAGCAAGCGTTCAATTCTTAGGGTTCTTACAGAGTGGCGGCGAGAAGCATAACTGGCGCTGATGCTGGCATTAGAACACGAGATGCGAGAAACCTACTTGCTGCAAACCAAAGGGATGATGTCAGAGTGAAAGCTGAGCTGATCTGCCCCGACTGCCCGCTTTTACTCTGACAGGCTCCATTTGCTGCAAGCAGGTTTCTCGCACTCTAATGTTAGTACCTGGGACGGGACATGCGAAGACGGTCCTCTTTTTCCTCCCGATATCGATGTTATTTTGCAGGGAAAAACCCGCTTGCAAAATAATTTCAAGCAAATGTCGATGATACCCAGTTAAGCTCAGCCGGAAATGAACCGGAATTCTGGCTGGTTCCAGTTCGTACTCCGGCTCCAGTGACACAACCGATTCCAGTTAGAATCGGTTGTGTCACTGGAGCCCGTGGCCGAACTGGAACCAGCCAGAATTCCAGCTCATTTCCGGCTGAACTTTACTGGGTAGTGCTGTGCCGATGCGGCATAGATTTCTGCCGATGAGGTACAGATTTGTACCAAAAATAATAGAGCTCAAACATGACATAAATTTTGTTATCGTTTGTCTGAGCTGTGTAAAACAACATTAACCATGACTGTTGAACAGAATAATAAAATTGCACGTATCGTCGTTGCACATTGCATATTTGTTTTTGTACATGAACAGTAGGATTCCGTTTTTGGTAACAATTTTATTTTTTTCAGTTGCCAAAACCGGAACCGTGCCAAAAATGGAACCTTATTTTTTAAGTTTGGATTTTCAATTTACGACTTCAAAAATGTTTCAAGGATTTTTAATCATATGTGAAATGAAATAAGATGAAAGAAAAAATAAGCAAATTCAATTTTATTAATGATTTTATCAAATTCAGACGTCGTACAGTGGGGCAAGCTTTCGACGCTCAAAACCTCTACCGCCCTGGATATATATCCTGGAGGATTAGTGTCTTTAGCAAAGCATCTTAGATGAAAATGGTCATTATTTTGACAACTTTGGTCTTAATCTAGATAAGTAGAAACTGATCTAGATCAATTCTATCTTTTGATAGAGGTGCTCTATCAAAAAACTTTTTATCGGCAAAGTTGTTTGTTTTGATATTTCTAACACATGTACTGAAGACATTTATACTTTATAACCTATGTAGATGACGCTACATGATATTTGAAAAATACTCGAGAAAATGAATTTTAACATTTGTTTATGAAAAATATATCTAGAAATAAATGTTTATTCCTAAATCTTCGAAAATATACAATAATAAAAATGCTTAAAAGAGTAATAAATGTTATCATGACATTTTAAAGTTGCTTTCATCAGAAATATTTAAAAAAAATATGTTCCACAAAGTTTGTAATAACCCATGAAGCGGCAGATGGCGGCAGCTGGAATTTTGTTTGTGACTAGTAAAAACCTTTAACTTTATAACCACGAAGAGAAAAATGTGGGGCAAGGTGGGCCTTTTGCAGACAAATGAAATGAGGAAAAAAATATAATTCAAGTTAAATAGTTCTTACTTCGCTAGAGAATTTTTGAGTAAACTAAAATATATGTCAATATTTTCTTGTTTTCGAATTCAAATATAATATTTCGAACTGAGAAGAAATTTATCAAGTAATTTATAAAGTAATCTTATTTAAATCACTCTTTTTAAAAATTAATAAATTTATTGCTTCTCCATAACTAACCCATCGTTGATCTTTCAAATGGAATTGATAGATTGAAAATCTAACTGCAATGCTTGAAGATATTTAGGTTTGAAGAAAACCATTTTTGTTGTAAAAATCACTTGCAACTTGTCCATATTATGGGACAAAAGCACATATGGGTTTCCGACACTGGTCGGTTGTCGGCACCCCTATGTGCTTTTGACAGAAACCAGATATGAACATTCTGATAAATATTATTTGTGTTATATATTAGCGCGATCTTTTTGTGCCGATTGCTGAAGCAGACTAGAATGTTCTGTTCTACAACCAATATATTTTTTGAACAAGTGAAACTCTACTCAAAAGGTTTTTTGATGATTTGCTTAGTCCCTGTAAAAAAAAATGCGGACGAACCTGGTCAGGCGATTTAAAAAGTTTGACGTTTGACTCAACTCGCCTGTGCTAATTGCCCCTAGGAACAAATGCAATTTGCGAATGCGATTTAAAGGCAATTTCAATACTTAGACAAATTTTCTGGCGGCTGAAATGGACTTGGTTGTTTTTTGCGTTTTTCAAACATGGCGGTTCATGTTTGGCTTAAGTTTAAAATTGTTTTTTTTAAACAATTGGCGCGTTCCCGCTTGTATTTTGTTTGTTTAGTGCACTTAATTTAGCCAACGAATGTGGAAAATAGTGGAATCGTGTGTAAGTATAGTGGAACAAGATCTCTGAGTCTAAATGAAAGTCAGATTGTGGTAAGTTTTGGTGTGCAATACGAATTTCACCATCGATTCTTCCTATAGTCTGGTAAATTTATGTGAGTAGATAGTGAATCCGAAAATAATTATTATTTTTAATATTCATATCAGGCAATTAAGGGTGATTAAATGGCGCGTTCCCTGGGCGATTTAGGGGCGATTTAAGGGCGGGTAGAGCGGCAAAAAATGACGGCGGCAAATTGCCCAAATGTTGCATATAAAATAGCCCCCTAATTGCCAGCAAATTGCTGGCAAATTGTAGGGCAATTAGCGCATCCGAGTTGGCAAATAGCCCCCCGCTAGCCAGGCACTTGCCCTTTTGACTGGGGTGTTACAGAAAAAAGTAAATCGACCGAAAAAGTATGCGCATTGAATATTTACGATGTGACTTTATTCTATTTTGTGATTCAACGTTGAATGGCGCCGAAATGTTCGCCACAAGTTTTCTTTTGATCAGTTTTCAAAAATGTTACTAAAATCGGTTGTCGGCACCCAAACATGGTCGATTGTCGGCACCCAATTTTTTGTGGCAAATGCTCTCAATAACCTAATCAATATGGGTATTTTGGAACGGGCTTTACATCTATTTACATAAGAGATCGATCTTTGGCAGCATTCTGAAAACCAGGAAGGCGACTTCCGGTTTAGCGTTTTACATTTACATGAAGAAAGCCCACCTGGTCGTGTTTTCACCGCTAGGTAGCACCGTATATACCAGATTGTCACGGTGGGGGGGGGGGGGGGCTCGGGGTTACCCTGTAGTCCCCCTCCCGTTTTGACTGACTTCTATCTGATCTGTCTGAAGCTTTGGTAAAAAACTGGAGTGCCTGAAACTAACTCAATTGCAGTGAATGCGATCCGTCAGTGTATTAGGGACGATCCATAAATGACGTAGCATTTTTTGAGTGATTTTTAACACCCCCCTCCCCCATCGTTGCATTTCGTCACAAACCTCTAAATACCCCCTGGTAATTACGTAGCTTGACGGTAATTCTCCCCCCCCCCCTTGTCCTCGAAAAATAAAAAAAACGATGTTAGTTATTCCCCTTTTAAAAAGCTACGTAGCATAACATGACCCCCTACCCCCTGTCGTCACACATCATCACAAAATACAAAACTCCCCCCTCCCCCATACAATGCTACGTCATTTATGGATGATCCCTTAGCAGTGCGTATACCGAGCAAAAAGCATCTGAGAATTTCATAAGTCTCGGCATATGAACCAACCTTTTGATGATGCCATTGAACGCTTTAGAATGTCATAGGCAAGATTATGAATTCATTTATCTTTATTCATGCACTCCATAGACGTACAAATAATGTATTTCATAAAACAGTCTTGTGACTTCGCTCCAATATATGCGTTTAAGAATTTCATAAGTTTTGTCTCATGAAACCCATATGAGATCTGTTATTGCTTCTATAAAATTGTATTTTGTTTTTCATAAACGTCACTTTTGTGAAAAGTTCATAATTGTTTCTTACGGCCAACCAGGAGCTAATAGTTTCAGGCCAGCATTTTTTGATTACCGCTGTTTGAAACAAAAGAAGTTAGATTTTTAGTCAAATTGCAACAAAATTTGAAAATGTTTTTTATGCTATTCAATAAATTACTGTGAGCATTAAATCAGTTTACTTGGTTATGATTTTTACAGAAGACATCCAATTATTTGAAATGAAATAAGTTGTGCATATAACTAGTGCATATAATTATCAAAATCATTTGAGAAGTAACAATCATTATCATTCAGTTGTCATGCCCAGTTTCCCAGTTGTCTAAGCCCAGTTTCCCAGGAAATATTGACGAAGCATTGCTCATTATGTACAAATTTTAATATTTAATGAGAGTTTTCTCTTCAAACTTCTGAAGGGATCTACACTTGACGGTTAATTTGTCCCGAATTGAGTTCTGCATGATGAACTCATGATGAATGACGTTCATGTTCGACAATTCTCAGTGGTTTGTTTACTTTGTCAGTTGCGTGAGTTCGAGTGCAACGGGTGCCCATCTGTTACATTCAAACTCACGTAACTCCCATGTAAACAAACCACCGAGAATTGGCAAACGAAGTTCATAAGGTTATAAGGATTTTTTCGGTTGGTGTAAAACTCGGTGTAAAACTTAATATCCTCTAAAGGTTGATTTTTTGTCTACTAAAAATGCTCGAGAAATGTCAGCCATGTTCCATTTTTTATATAAATGCACAATAATATCCATAAATAAAAAACTTATGGCATTCATTCGAACTGTGTGATGAATTTCATAAGACTGTTTTATGGAAATCGTTATTTCTACTGTTTTCTGCTTACAAATGACAGCAATTTTCACAAATGGGCACTTATGGCGTTCATTCGGACATTTCCATAAATTTCATAAGACTGTCTTATGAAAATAATAAGAGATGGATTTGGAAAATTTCCCCTCCAAATCATAAGACAGACTTATAAAATCCATTTAAAATCCTTATGTCTGAAAGTCATAAGACGTTTTTATGTAAATTCAATGTAAATTTTGCTCGGTGTAATATTCGCACTAGTTTTTCACATACACATATTCCCAGTTAAGCTCAGCCGGAAATGAACCGGAATTCTGGCTGGTTCCAGTTCGTATTCCGGCTCCAGTGACACAACCGATTCTAGTTAGAATCGGTTGTTGCACTGGAGCCGGAATACGAACTGGAACCAGCCAGAATTCCAGTTCATTTCCGGCTGAACTTTACTGGGTTGTGGTTCTGATGAAGAATGATGTTCATAATGCCTTTGATGGGTATTAAACTGAATAAATTGTAATTTTCCCTTTGAATCGTGATGATCATCATTCATATTTTTCCATTTTTAGTAATTTTTTTAGGGTGCCGACAACCGGCCACATTTTTCAAAATGGTAATCAATTATTATTTTACTAAATTGTTAATAGCTTTTTTTAAGTTGACAAATGAAATTAAATTCTTCGATAAGTGATTAGCTAAGGCCTCTAGCTTTCTATTGATATGCTTATTCCCATATATTGTTTAATTGGAGTAATGTTGTGAGCCAAAAACAAAAGTGTTCCGACAACCGAACACATTCCCCTACATAAATAATGCATCTCTACACTTATTGTAATGATTAAATAAAACACGTATAGTGTAAAATATAGGTAACCCTTAAATACATAACACTGTTTTAAAACAACATTGCGAAAAACATCTCAAAATTATCACAGTAATGTACTGAAGCTATGAGCCAATTTTCACAATATTAAAAAATATTGATTTGCGCCTTTGAGGGTTAATATGACTCCCATGTTTGGAAATGAAGTCAAATGTGATATAAATTGATACAAAAAAATATCTTTTGCACATTTCTAAAAGACTTGTTATGACCAACAAAAATGTTGCCAAAAACGGAACCCATTTGTTGCCAAAATCGGAGTGTGCCAAACAGGGAGCATGCCAAAAACGGAACGTGCCAAAAACGGAATCTTACTGTACATGCATCTAAGCAACATATAAAATATATTTTCTAAAACCTCTTGTTTATAGCCAGGATATTACGATACTACCCAGACACTGTCCATGACAATAAAATGAAAATTGTTGAGAAAGGTCCGGTTCGTAATGACAGGCCATAGCCGGTTCGCGGTGATAGTTACTTTATTTCACTTTGCACGTCCTGTCCCAGGTTAGTACCAGCCCCAGCTCAGCTTCTCGCGGCCACTCTGTAAGCCCCCTTACACATGCTCAAAAAAGTAACTTGAGCCTTAAGCAGACCCTACACGAGGCAGAAATATTGTCAATAAATATATTGACAAGACTGCTTCAATCCATCAATCCCATTTAAATTCTACAGAATCAATATATTCAAGATGATCTTACATAACCAATATATTGATCATTAAATGATTTTTTGTCAAAATTTCTGCTCGTGTAGGGTCCGCTTTAAACATGGCTGCCGAGATAATTCTTTTGAGCGCAAGAGAACACTTTCGCTCTGTTGTGATACAAAATATCGGATGAAACGTTTCAAGTTAGAGAGCTGCAATACTTTTATCCTCTCACCTTTCAGCGGCAAAGAGCATTTTAATTGCCTCCTATCAGGGTTACCGGATGAACAGAATTTTTATAACATTACAGATGTGGGTGGATAGTATCGTAATATCCTGGCTATAAACAAAGGGTTTTAGAAAATATATTGTATATATTGCTTAGATGCATGTAGGGTGATGAGCCTGTTTTCACCATACTAAGCAAGGTGCCTCACCAATTCGGTAATTTCTTGCCTTACAATCAATGGAATGCGTAAAAATTGGCATCAACCGTTTTGCTTCGTTGTTAAGAACCAATATAATAACACAAATGCGTTGAAAACAGTAAAATTCTCGTGTTTGAGCACAATGAAAACTCGAATCGAGTGCCCTTATTGTTGCGCTACCATTTGACTCAATGCGTTGAGTAAAGATGGTAGACACTGCTCTGACCAAAGGCTTCAAATGGGTAGGGTGATAATAGAAACATGGCGCAAATAGGCTCATCACCCTACATGTACAAAAACAAATATGCAATGTACAACGACGATACATGCAATTTTATTATTCTGCTCAACAGTCATGGTTAATGTTGTTTTACACAGCTCAGACAAACGATAACAAAATTTATGTCATGTTTGAGCTCTATTATTTTTGGCACAAATCCGTACCTCATCGGCAGTAATCTCTGCCGCATCGGCACAGCACTATAATCGACATTTGCTTGAAATTATATTGCAAGCGTGTTTTTCCCTGCAAAATAACATCGATATCGGGAGGAAAAGAGGACCGTTTTCGCATGTCCCGTCCCAGGTACTAACATTAGAGTGCGAGAAACCTGCTTGCAGCAAATGGAGCCTGTCAGAGTAAAAGCGGGCAGTCGGCGCAGATCAGCTCAGCTTTCACTCTGACATGATCCCTTTGGTTTGCAGCAAGTAGGTTTCTCGCATCTCGCATTCTAATGTCAGCATCAGCGTCAGCTATGCTTCTCGCCGCCGCTCTGTAAGAACCCTAAGGGTGCTTACAGAGTGGCGGCGAGAAGCTGAGCTGGCGCTGGAACTGACATTAGAATGCGAGATGCGAGCAGGGTTGCCAAAAATACAGAATAATCTGTATTTATACAGATTTTTCAGCCATTTTCAGACCAAGAATCTGTATCTACAGATATACAGATTTTTCCGTGTATGTACAGATACACAGATTTTTGAGAAGTGATGTTACAAATACTGTATTTAGACATATTTTTTCAGTTTCAGTAATGCTTCCTCTCTGTCTCTCTCAGCTTAGCCCACTATATTAAAATATATCTTCACTTTTAAGATTGGTCGCTCACTCTGAAGACAAAAGTTTGTAATACACTCAGGTTAGCACCCAGCAAACGTCTGGCTGAAGTCTACTTCCAGAAACGTTAACGGCTAATTTCTTCAAATGAATGAAACGGTTTTCGGAAAATTGGTCACCAGCAACCTGAAAACTGGTTTTCATTCAGTGAAGAAATTGGCCGTAATTGTAATGCTCTGTGTCTTTGTTAATTCTCAATTTTTCCGAGAATTCGACAGCTGCATTGGTCGACTTAATGTATATAACATTATATATCAACAAAAGTCATTAAATGAAGAAGAAAATTATTTTTCAATTGCGCACATTGCTAAAGTTCAAGTTTCTGGATGTAAAATATCAGAACGACTTGTAGTGTTTTTTATAAAAATGTAAACAGGTCCTTGCTTGACTGATTTAAACCACAAGAATTAATATCTTCGATAGATTATCCAGCAAAAGGTTAAACGACTCAACAGATTCGATACAGATATCGACACAGATTTTGCGAAGAGTAAATACAGATGAAAAGATTTTTTAGGACAAAAATACAGATTTAATTTTGGCAACCCTGGATGCGAGAAACCTGCTTGCTGCAAACCAAAGGGATGATGTCAGAGTGAAAGCTGAGCGAATCGGCGCCGACTGCCTGCTTTTACTCTGACAGGCTCCATTTGATATGCTGCGAGCAGGTTTCTCGCATCTCGCACTCTAATGTCAGTACCAGCCCCAGCTCAGCTTCTCGCGGCCACTCTGTAAGCACCCTAAGAATTGAACGCTTGATAGTATGCGTAGGAAAAATTGTGTACAACTTTGCCGCCGATTATTCATTACATAGCATTAATTAAATGCAACGACGGCACGTGCAATTTTATTATTCTGCTCAATAGTTATGGTTAATGTTGTTTTACACAGCTCAGACAAACTATGACATAATTCATGTCATGTTTGAGCTCTATTATTTTCGGCACATATCTGTACCTCATCGACAGAAATTTATGCTGCATCGGCACAGCACTATCATCGACATTTGCTTGAAATTATTTTGCAAGCGGGTTTTTCCCTGCAAAATAACATCGATTAGGAAATCGATGAGACGTTCCTGATCAGCTGATTATTTCTTTTTTACTTCTTCTGACGTTACTCCGAGGGGTGCGACGTCCGACAATTTCGTTGATTCGATCCAACATCAAACGAATCGGATTAACAAAATATGTTTGTCGGACGAGTTTTTTTGTTCGCAAGAGGTAGACTTGTTGACAGAACCCACCGCTGGATTGTCAAACAAACGTCTAATGGATTGCCTAATTATCATCATGACATCAACGTTATCTTCAGCTGTGTAATGGCGATTTCGCTTGAACCTGAAACTGAGTCAGGTTCTAACCCCAACCGCTGTCAGTTCATACATTTTGACAGCAGTTGGGGTTAGGAACTGACTCAGTTTCGCCTCAAACGAAAACCACATAAGTAACTTAACTTAGAGCATGTTCAGGAGTGTTTCAGTTCTAGATTCATAATTTTGATAGTTCTATTACATAAAACTGAAAATTTTAAAACTAGAACTTGCCGTCTCCAACAGCAGTTTTAGCGGATGTTCTATTTAGTTTCAAATTCATGTCTCGCCAGTTTCAAATTCATGTTTTCCCCAGTCTATCTTTTCCAAGTGTCTGTGCTGATAACTTTGCAAGTATTTAAAACACAGTTCTAAACGTATTTTAAAATTAGCAACAAATAGAACGGAGTCGTATAACAGTTTTAAATTTTGAAACAAAACTGTTCGAAATTATAAAACAAAACGCTTTGCTGGGGATGTGAATGTTTGAGTTCCAGTTCTACTTTGGAACTCCTATACAAAATAAAACGTTCATGAACATGCACTTAGGGCATGTTCAGGAGTGTTTCAGTTGTAGATTCATAATTTTGAAAGTTCTATAAAATAAAACTAAAAAATTTAAAACTAGAACTTGCTGTCT
This sequence comes from Topomyia yanbarensis, assembly GCF_030247195.1. Lineage (NCBI taxonomy): Eukaryota > Metazoa > Arthropoda > Insecta > Diptera > Culicidae > Topomyia > Topomyia yanbarensis. Next base: position 272,261,972 of record NC_080671.1, read on the forward strand.
TCAGCAGAAATTTTAGCGGGTGTTCTATTCAGTTTAAAATTCATTTTCCGCCATGCCTTCAGCGTTACTGTATTCAAATTTATTTTTCCCCAGTCTATCGGGTCCAAGTGCTGTGCTGAAAACTTTGCATGTGTTTAAAACACAGTTCTAGACATGTTTTAAAATCAGCAACAAATAGAACGGCATCGTATAACAGTTTTAAATTTTAAAACATAACTGTTCGAAATTATAAAACAAAACGCTCTGCTGGGGATGTAAATGTTTCAGTTACAGTTCTGCTTTGAAGCTCCTATACAAAACAAAACGCTTCTGAACATGCCCTTAGGGCATGTTTAAGAGTGTTTCATTTCTAGATTCATAATTTCGACAGTTCTATAATATAAAACTGAAAATTTTAAAACAAGAACTTGCTGTCCCCAGCAGCAGTTTTCGCGGGTGTTCCATTCAGTTTAAAAATTATGTCTCCCGATGCCTTTAGCGTTGCTGCATTCAAATTTATTTTTCCCCGGTCTATCGGGTATAAGTGTCTGTGCTGAGTACTCTCCATGTATTTAAAACACAGTTCTAAACGTGTTTAAAAATCAGCAACAAATAGAACACCGTCGTATAAAAGTTTTAAATTTTAAAACAAAACTGTTCGAAGTTATAAACAAAACGCTCCGCTGGGGATGTGAATGTCCAGTTCTATTTTGAAACTCCTATACAAAATAAAACGCTCCTGAATATGCCCTTAGAGCATATTCAGGAGTGTTTCAGTTCTAGATTCATAATTTCGACAGTTCTATAATATAAAACTGAAAATTTTAAAACTAGAACTTGTTCTTCCCAGCAGCAGTTTTAGCGACTGTTCTATTCAGTTTAAAATTCATGTCTCGCCATGCCTTCAGCGTTACTGCATTCAAATTTATTTTTCCCCAATCTATCGGGTCTTAGTGTCTGTGCTGAAAACTTTGCAAGTATTTAAAACACAGTTCTAAACGTGTTTTAAAATATTTTTTTTTTGCTTCAATCCATCAATCACATTTAAATTCTACAGAATCAATATATTCAAGATTATCTTACGCAATCAATATATTGATCATTAAATGATTTTTTGTCAAAACTTCTGCTCGTGTAGGATCTGCTTTAAACATGGCTGCACAGATAATTCTTTTGAGCGGAAGAGAACACTTTCGCTCTGTTGTGATACAAAATATCGGATGAAACGTTTCAAGTTGGAGAGCTGCAATACTTATATCCTCTCACCTTTGAGCGGCAAAGAGCATTTTAGTTGCCTCCTATCAGGGTTACCGGATGAACAGAATTTTTATAACATTACAGATGTGGGTAGGTAGTATCGTAATATCCTGGTTATAAACAAATGGTTTTAGAAAATATATTTTATATGTTGCTTAGATGCATGTACATGTACAAAAACAAATATGCAATGTGCAACGACGATACATGCAATTTTATTATTCTGCTCAACAGTCATGGTTAATGTTGTTTTACACAGCTCAGACAAACGATAACAAAATTTATGTCATGTTTGAGCTCTATTATTTTTGGTACAAATCTGTACCTCATCGGCAGTAATCTCTGCCGCATCGGCACAGCACTATAATCGACATTTGTTTGAAATTATTTTGCAAGCATGTTTTTCCCTGCAAAATAACATCGATATCGGTAGGAAAAGAGGACCGTCTTCGCATGTCCCGTCCCAGGTACTAACATTAGAGTGCGAGAAACCTGCTTGCAGCAAATGGAGCCTGTCAGAGTAAAAGCGGGCTGTCGGCGCAGATCAGCTCAGCTTTCACTCTGACATCATCCCTTTGGTTTGCAGCAAGCAGGTTTCTCGCATTCTAATGTCAGCATCAGCGTCAGCTACGCTTCTCGCCGCCGCTCTGTAAGAACCCTAAGGGCATGTTCAGGAGTGTTTCAGTTGTAAATTCATAATTTTGACAGTTCTATAAAATAAAACTAAAAATTTTAAAACTAGAACTTGCTGTCCCCAGCAGTTATTTTAGCGGGTGTTCTATTCAGTTTAAAATTCATTTCCCGCCATGCCCTTTGCATGTATTTAAAACACAGTTCTAAACGTGTTTTAAAATCAGCAACAAATAGAACGGCGTCGTATAACAGTTTTAAAACAAAACTGTTCGAAATTATAAAACAAAGCGCTCTGCTGGGGATGTGAATGTTTCAGTTTCACTTTGAAACTTCTATACAAAATAAAACGCTCCTGAACATGCCCTAAGAATTGAACGCTTGGTAGTATGCGTAGGAAAAATTGTGTACATCTTTGCCGCCGATTATTCATTACAAAGCATTAATTAAACTCTAAACATGCACAGAAGCAAATATGCAAAATGCAACGACGGCACGTGCAATTTTATTATTCTGCTCAGTAGTTATGGTTAATGTTGTTTTACACAGCTCAGACAAACTATAACATAATTCATGTCATGTTTGAGCTCTATTATTTTCGGCACATATCTGTACCTCATCGACAGAAATTTATGCTGCATCGGCACAGCACTATCATCGACATTTGCTTGAAATTATTTTGCAAGCGTGTTTTTCCCTGCAAAATAACATCGATTAGGAAATCGATGAAACGTTTCTGATCAGCTGATTATTTCTTTTTTACTTCTTCTGACGTTACTCCGAGGGGTGCGACGTCCGACAATATCGTTGATTCGATCCAACATCAAACGAATCGGATTAACAAAATATGTTTGTCGGACGAGTTTTTCTGTTCGCAAGAGGTAGACTTGTTGACAGAACCCACCGCTGGATTGTCAAACAAACGTCTAATGGATTGCCTAATTATCATCATGACATCAACGTTATCTTCAGCTGTGTAATGGCGATTTCGCTTGAACCTGAAACTGAGTCAGGTTCTAACCCCAACCGCTGTCAGTTCATACATTTTGACAGCAGTTGGGGTTAGAAACTGACTCAGCTTCACCTCAAACGAAAACCACATAAGTAACTTAACTTAGAGCATGTTCAAGATTGTTTCAGTTCTGAGGGATTCCATGAGAAACCGGCCGACCGCAAAATATGACCATCGTAGATTCGAACGAAACTTTGCAGGTGTGTTCGGTGTATGAATCTCCATGATATTATCTGGCAATTGGAATATTTTGATACAAGAGCAATTTTTCAAAAGGGCGTAAACGTTTCTTCGTGCATAAATTTCAAATTTTTTTTGTTCGTTCACTGTATTTTATACAGCAAAACTATCTGAGAACGAGTTACAGGGTATAAATACTTCTATACAAAAAAAATATACACTGAAAAAAATGTTGTGTCATTTTTCAAAAAAACACCAAAATTTTTGTTAAAAATTTAAATTGCGAAAAAACCCATTTTTTTAAATTTTTCTATTTTGGCTACGAAAACCTAAAGAGAAAAGAAATATTTTGAATGTGATTGCATGATGGAGAACTTATCGGTAGAAAAGTTTTTCTAACAATAACTTCATACATGTTTTAAAATTTCATACTAATTGACATACAAAATTGTAATTTTATCACAGAATATAATTCTAAGAATCATTTAAAATCAAAATGCATTTAACAAAAATCTTCCAAAATCCGATAGTTTTCGAGATATTTGGAATTTTGCTCCATCAAAAACAATTAATTCCTGTAATTATGCTCTTTTCAAAAGTTATTCGCGTTACCCCATCATAAAATGTCAAAAATCTAATGTTTATCGTTTTAAAGACGTAAAAGCAAATTTTTTAGTGTTCTTGGAGCATGGAGAAGCTTTCAATAAAAAAGTTTTCTTAACAACAACTTTTGACATATTTTTATAATTCATACTATTTGCAGTCAAAAATACAATTTTCTTTTTGAATATGATTCTAAACGCCTTTTTAAATCGAAATACTCATAACAAAAATTTTCTGAAATGTAGTATATCTCCAGATATTTTTACTTTTGTTTTAACAACACAATTATTTTGTTTTATTACGACCTTTTCATAAGTTATTCGCGTTTCTCTATCAACAATAATAGGTTTTTCAAAAGGCCCATAAACTTTCCTACAACTTTTCCTTTGACTATCACATTTTGGAAGATTTTTGATAAATGCATTTTGATTTTAAATTATGCTTATAATTATATTCTGTAATAAAAATACAGTTTTGTATGTCAATTAGTAGGAAATGTAAAAACATGTTTGAAGTTATTGTTAGAAAAACTTTTTTACCGATTTTTTCTCCATCATGCAATCACCTTCAAAATGTTTCCTTTCTCTTTAGGTTTTTGTTGACAAAATATAAAAATTTAAAAAAATGGGTTTTTTCGCAATTTAATTTTTTAACAGAAATTTTTATTTTGTTGAAAAATGACACAACATTATATATTATATATTTTTTTCGGACAGAGGTATTCATTCCCTGTAACTCGTTCTCAGATAGTTTTGCTGTATAAAATACGGTAATGGAACAAAAAAAAATTGAAATTCATGCACGTGGGAACGTTTACGCCCTTTTGAAAAGTTGCTCTTATTACCTGTGGAAAATGTTTAGTCTTCCATGCCGGTGAAATGTGTAAAGTTTCATCGGAATCTAAGATGGTCGGTCACGATTTTAAAGATTTTCGGACGGATCTTCGTGGAATTCCTCTTCTAGATTCATAATTTTGATAGTTCTATTACATAAAACTGAAAATTTTAAAACTAGAACTTGCCGTCCCCAGCAGCAGTTTTAGCGGATGTTCTATTCAGTTTCAAATTCATCTCCGCCATTCTTTCAGCGTTGCTGCATTCAAATTTATTTTTCCCCAGTCTATCGGGTCCAAGTGTCTGTGCTGATAACTTTGCTTGTATTTAAAACACAGTTCTAAACGTATTTTAAAATTAGCAACAAATAGAACGGAGTCGTATAACAGTTTTAAATTTTGAAACAAAACTGTTCGAAATTATAAAACAAAACGCTTTGCTGGGAATGTGAATGTTTGAGTTCCAGTTCTACTTTGGAACTCCTATACAAAATAAAACGTTCATGAACATGCAGTTAGGGCATGTTCAGGAGTGTTTCAGTTGTAGATTCATAATTTTGAAAGTTCTATAAAATAAAACTAAAAAATTTAAAACTAGAACTTGCTGTCTTCAGCAGAAATTTTAGCGGGTGTTCTATTCAGTTTAAAATTCATTTTCCGCCATGCCTTCAGCGTTACTGTATTCAAATTTATTTTTCCCCAGTCTATCGGGTCCAAGTGCTGTGCTGAAAACTTTGCATGTGTTTAAAACACAGTTCTAGACATGTTTTAAAATCAGCAACAAATAGAACGGCATCGTATAACAGTTTTAAATTTTAAAACATAACTGTTCGAAATTATAAAACAAAACGCTCTGCTGGGGATGTAAATGTTTCAGTTACAGTTCTGCTTTGAAGCTCCTATACAAAACAAAACGCTTCTGAACATGCCCTTAGGGCATGTTTAAGAGTGTCTCATTTCTAGATTCATAATTTCGACAGTTCTATAATATAAAACTGAAAATTTTAAAACAAGAACTTGTTGTCCCCAGCAGCAGTTTTCGCGGGTGTTCCATTCAGTTTAAAAATTATGTCTCCCGATGCCTTTAGCGTTGCTGCATTCAAATTTATTTTTCCCCGGTCTATCGGGTATAAGTGTCTGTGCTGAGTACTCTCCATGTATTTAAAACACAGTTCTAAACGTGTTTAAAAATCAGCAACAAATAGAACACCGTCGTATAAAAGTTTTAAATTTTAAAACAAAACTGTTCGAAGTTATAAACAAAACGCTCCGCTGGGGATGTGAATGTCCAGTTCTATTTTGAAACTCCTATACAAAATAAAACGCTCCTGAATATGCCCTTAGAGCATATTCAGGAGTGTTTCAGTTCTAGATTCATAATTTCGACAGTTCTATAATATAAAACTGAAAATTTTAAAACTAGAACTTGTTCTTCCCAGCAGCAGTTTTAGCGACTGTTCTATTCAGTTTAAAATTCATGTCTCGCCATGCCTTCAGCGTTACTGCATTCAAATTTATTTTTCCCCAATCTATCGGGTCTTAGTGTCTGTGCTGAAAACTTTGCAAGTATTTAAAACACAGTTCTAAACGTGTTTTAAAATATTTTTTTTTTGCTTCAATCCATCAATCACATTTAAATTCTACAGAATCAATATATTCAAGATTATCTTACGCAATCAATATATTGATCATTAAATGATTTTTTGTCAAAACTTCTGCTCGTGTAGGATCTGCTTTAAACATGGCTGCACAGATAATTCTTTTGAGCGGAAGAGAACACTTTCGCTCTGTTGTGATACAAAATATCGGATGAAACGTTTCAAGTTGGAGAGCTGCAATACTTATATCCTCTCACCTTTGAGCGGCAAAGAGCATTTTAGTTGCCTCCTATCAGGGTTACCGGATGAACAGAATTTTTATAACATTACAGATGTGGGTAGGTAGTATCGTAATATCCTGGTTATAAACAAATGGTTTTAGATCTTCAAAATGTTTCCTTTCTCTTTAGGTTTTTGTTGACAAAATATAAAAATTTAAAAAAATGGGTTTTTTCGCAATTTAATTTTTTAACAGAAATTTTTATTTTGTTGAAAAATGACACAACATTATATATTATATATTTTTTTCGGACAGAGGTATTCATTCCCTGTAACTCGTTCTCAGATAGTTTTGCTGTATAAAATACGGTAATGGAACAAAAAAAAATTGAAATTCATGCACGTGGGAACGTTTACGCCCTTTTGAAAAGTTGCTCTTATTACCTGTGGAAAATGTTTAGTCTTCCATGCCGGTGAAATGTGTAAAGTTTCATCGGAATCTAAGATGGTCGGTCACGATTTTAAAGATTTTCGGACGGATCTTCGTGGAATTCCTCTTCTAGATTCATAATTTTGATAGTTCTATTACATAAAACTGAAAATTTTAAAACTAGAACTTGCCGTCCCCAGCAGCAGTTTTAGCGGATGTTCTATTCAGTTTCAAATTCATCTCCGCCATTCTTTCAGCGTTGCTGCATTCAAATTTATTTTTCCCCAGTCTATCGGGTCCAAGTGTCTGTGCTGATAACTTTGCTTGTATTTAAAACACAGTTCTAAACGTATTTTAAAATTAGCAACAAATAGAACGGAGTCGTATAACAGTTTTAAATTTTGAAACAAAACTGTTCGAAATTATAAAACAAAACGCTTTGCTGGGAATGTGAATGTTTGAGTTCCAGTTCTACTTTGGAACTCCTATACAAAATAAAACGTTCATGAACATGCAGTTAGGGCATGTTCAGGAGTGTTTCAGTTGTAGATTCATAATTTTGAAAGTTCTATAAAATAAAACTAAAAAATTTAAAACTAGAACTTGCTGTCTTCAGCAGAAATTTTAGCGGGTGTTCTATTCAGTTTAAAATTCATTTTCCGCCATGCCTTCAGCGTTACTGTATTCAAATTTATTTTTCCCCAGTCTATCGGGTCCAAGTGCTGTGCTGAAAACTTTGCATGTGTTTAAAACACAGTTCTAGACATGTTTTAAAATCAGCAACAAATAGAACGGCATCGTATAACAGTTTTAAATTTTAAAACATAACTGTTCGAAATTATAAAACAAAACGCTCTGCTGGGGATGTAAATGTTTCAGTTACAGTTCTGCTTTGAAGCTCCTATACAAAACAAAACGCTTCTGAACATGCCCTTAGGGCATGTTTAAGAGTGTTTCATTTCTAGATTCATAATTTCGACAGTTCTATAATATAAAACTGAAAATTTTAAAACAAGAACTTGCTGTCCCCAGCAGCAGTTTTCGCGGGTGTTCCATTCAGTTTAAAAATTATGTCTCCCGATGCCTTTAGCGTTGCTGCATTCAAATTTATTTTTCCCCGGTCTATCGGGTATAAGTGTCTGTGCTGAGTACTCTCCATGTATTTAAAACACAGTTCTAAACGTGTTTAAAAATCAGCAACAAATAGAACACCGTCGTATAAAAGTTTTAAATTTTAAAACAAAACTGTTCGAAGTTATAAACAAAACGCTCCGCTGGGGATGTGAATGTCCAGTTCTATTTTGAAACTCCTATACAAAATAAAACGCTCCTGAATATGCCCTTAGAGCATATTCAGGAGTGTTTCAGTTCTAGATTCATAATTTCGACAGTTCTATAATATAAAACTGAAAATTTTAAAACTAGAACTTGTTCTTCCCAGCAGCAGTTTTAGCGACTGTTCTATTCAGTTTAAAATTCATGTCTCGCCATGCCTTCAGCGTTACTGCATTCAAATTTATTTTTCCCCAATCTATCGGGTCTTAGTGTCTGTGCTGAAAACTTTGCAAGTATTTAAAACACAGTTCTAAACGTGTTTTAAAATATTTTTTTTTTGCTTCAATCCATCAATCACATTTAAATTCTACAGAATCAATATATTCAAGATTATCTTACGCAATCAATATATTGATCATTAAATGATTTTTTGTCAAAACTTCTGCTCGTGTAGGATCTGCTTTAAACATGGCTGCACAGATAATTCTTTTGAGCGGAAGAGAACACTTTCGCTCTGTTGTGATACAAAATATCGGATGAAACGTTTCAAGTTGGAGAGCTGCAATACTTATATCCTCTCACCTTTGAGCGGCAAAGAGCATTTTAGTTGCCTCCTATCAGGGTTACCGGATGAACAGAATTTTTATAACATTACAGATGTGGGTAGGTAGTATCGTAATATCCTGGTTATAAACAAATGGTTTTAGAAAATATATTTTATATGTTGCTTAGATGCATGTACATGTACAAAAACAAATATGCAATGTGCAACGACGATACATGCAATTTTATTATTCTGCTCAACAGTCATGGTTAATGTTGTTTTACACAGCTCAGACAAACGATAACAAAATTTATGTCATGTTTGAGCTCTATTATTTTTGGTACAAATCTGTACCTCATCGGCAGTAATCTCTGCCGCATCGGCACAGCACTATAATCGACATTTGTTTGAAATTATTTTGCAAGCATGTTTTTCCCTGCAAAATAACATCGATATCGGTAGGAAAAGAGGACCGTCTTCGCATGTCCCGTCCCAGGTACTAACATTAGAGTGCGAGAAACCTGCTTGCAGCAAATGGAGCCTGTCAGAGTAAAAGCGGGCTGTCGGCGCAGATCAGCTCAGCTTTCACTCTGACATCATCCCTTTGGTTTGCAGCAAGCAGGTTTCTCGCATTCTAATGTCAGCATCAGCGTCAGCTACGCTTCTCGCCGCCGCTCTGTAAGAACCCTAAGGGCATGTTCAGGAGTGTTTCAGTTGTAAATTCATAATTTTGACAGTTCTATAAAATAAAACTAAAAATTTTAAAACTAGAACTTGCTGTCCCCAGCAGTTATTTTAGCGGGTGTTCTATTCAGTTTAAAATTCATTTCCCGCCATGCCCTTTGCATGTATTTAAAACACAGTTCTAAACGTGTTTTAAAATCAGCAACAAATAGAACGGCGTCGTATAACAGTTTTAAAACAAAACTGTTCGAAATTATAAAACAAAGCGCTCTGCTGGGGATGTGAATGTTTCAGTTTCACTTTGAAACTTCTATACAAAATAAAACGCTCCTGAACATGCCCTAAGAATTGAACGCTTGGTAGTATGCGTAGGAAAAATTGTGTACATCTTTGCCGCCGATTATTCATTACAAAGCATTAATTAAACTCTAAACATGCACAGAAGCAAATATGCAAAATGCAACGACGGCACGTGCAATTTTATTATTCTGCTCAGTAGTTATGGTTAATGTTGTTTTACACAGCTCAGACAAACTATAACATAATTCATGTCATGTTTGAGCTCTATTATTTTCGGCACATATCTGTACCTCATCGACAGAAATTTATGCTGCATCGGCACAGCACTATCATCGACATTTGCTTGAAATTATTTTGCAAGCGTGTTTTTCCCTGCAAAATAACATCGATTAGGAAATCGATGAAACGTTTCTGATCAGCTGATTATTTCTTTTTTACTTCTTCTGACGTTACTCCGAGGGGTGCGACGTCCGACAATATCGTTGATTCGATCCAACATCAAACGAATCGGATTAACAAAATATGTTTGTCGGACGAGTTTTTCTGTTCGCAAGAGGTAGACTTGTTGACAGAACCCACCGCTGGATTGTCAAACAAACGTCTAATGGATTGCCTAATTATCATCATGACATCAACGTTATCTTCAGCTGTGTAATGGCGATTTCGCTTGAACCTGAAACTGAGTCAGGTTCTAACCCCAACCGCTGTCAGTTCATACATTTTGACAGCAGTTGGGGTTAGAAACTGACTCAGCTTCACCTCAAACGAAAACCACATAAGTAACTTAACTTAGAGCATGTTCAAGATTGTTTCAGTTCTGAGGGATTCCATGAGAAACCGGCCGACCGCAAAATATGACCATCGTAGATTCGAACGAAACTTTGCAGGTGTGTTCGGTGTATGAATCTCCATGATATTATCTGGCAATTGGAATATTTTGATACAAGAGCAATTTTTCAAAAGGGCGTAAACGTTTCTTCGTGCATAAATTTCAAATTTTTTTTGTTCGTTCACTGTATTTTATACAGCAAAACTATCTGAGAACGAGTTACAGGGTATAAATACTTCTATACAAAAAAAATATACACTGAAAAAAATGTTGTGTCATTTTTCAAAAAAACACCAAAATTTTTGTTAAAAATTTAAATTGCGAAAAAACCCATTTTTTTAAATTTTTCTATTTTGGCTACGAAAACCTAAAGAGAAAAGAAATATTTTGAATGTGATTGCATGATGGAGAACTTATCGGTAGAAAAGTTTTTCTAACAATAACTTCATACATGTTTTAAAATTTCATACTAATTGACATACAAAATTGTAATTTTATCACAGAATATAATTCTAAGAATCATTTAAAATCAAAATGCATTTAACAAAAATCTTCCAAAATCCGATAGTTTTCGAGATATTTGGAATTTTGCTCCATCAAAAACAATTAATTCCTGTAATTATGCTCTTTTCAAAAGTTATTCGCGTTACCCCATCATAAAATGTCAAAAATCTAATGTTTATCGTTTTAAAGACGTAAAAGCAAATTTTTTAGTGTTCTTGGAGCATGGAGAAGCTTTCAATAAAAAAGTTTTCTTAACAACAACTTTTGACATATTTTTATAATTCATACTATTTGCAGTCAAAAATACAATTTTCTTTTTGAATATGATTCTAAACGCCTTTTTAAATCGAAATACTCATAACAAAAATTTTCTGAAATGTAGTATATCTCCAGATATTTTTACTTTTGTTTTAACAACACAATTATTTTGTTTTATTACGACCTTTTCATAAGTTATTCGCGTTTCTCTATCAACAATAATAGGTTTTTCAAAAGGCCCATAAACTTTCCTACAACTTTTCCTTTGACTATCACATTTTGGAAGATTTTTGATAAATGCATTTTGATTTTAAATTATGCTTATAATTATATTCTGTAATAAAAATACAGTTTTGTATGTCAATTAGTAGGAAATGTAAAAACATGTTTGAAGTTATTGTTAGAAAAACTTTTTTACCGATTTTTTCTCCATCATGCAATCACCTTCAAAATGTTTCCTTTCTCTTTAGGTTTTTGTTGACAAAATATAAAAATTTAAAAAAATGGGTTTTTTCGCAATTTAATTTTTTAACAGAAATTTTTATTTTGTTGAAAAATGACACAACATTATATATTATATATTTTTTTCGGACAGAGGTATTCATTCCCTGTAACTCGTTCTCAGATAGTTTTGCTGTATAAAATACGGTAATGGAACAAAAAAAAATTGAAATTCATGCACGTGGGAACGTTTACGCCCTTTTGAAAAGTTGCTCTTATTACCTGTGGAAAATGTTTAGTCTTCCATGCCGGTGAAATGTGTAAAGTTTCATCGGAATCTAAGATGGTCGGTCACGATTTTAAAGATTTTCGGACGGATCTTCGTGGAATTCCTCTTCTAGATTCATAATTTTGATAGTTCTATTACATAAAACTGAAAATTTTAAAACTAGAACTTGCCGTCCCCAGCAGCAGTTTTAGCGGATGTTCTATTCAGTTTCAAATTCATCTCCGCCATTCTTTCAGCGTTGCTGCATTCAAATTTATTTTTCCCCAGTCTATCGGGTCCAAGTGTCTGTGCTGATAACTTTGCTTGTATTTAAAACACAGTTCTAAACGTATTTTAAAATTAGCAACAAATAGAACGGAGTCGTATAACAGTTTTAAATTTTGAAACAAAACTGTTCGAAATTATAAAACAAAACGCTTTGCTGGGAATGTGAATGTTTGAGTTCCAGTTCTACTTTGGAACTCCTATACAAAATAAAACGTTCATGAACATGCAGTTAGGGCATGTTCAGGAGTGTTTCAGTTGTAGATTCATAATTTTGAAAGTTCTATAAAATAAAACTAAAAAATTTAAAACTAGAACTTGCTGTCTTCAGCAGAAATTTTAGCGGGTGTTCTATTCAGTTTAAAATTCATTTTCCGCCATGCCTTCAGCGTTACTGTATTCAAATTTATTTTTCCCCAGTCTATCGGGTCCAAGTGCTGTGCTGAAAACTTTGCATGTGTTTAAAACACAGTTCTAGACATGTTTTAAAATCAGCAACAAATAGAACGGCATCGTATAACAGTTTTAAATTTTAAAACATAACTGTTCGAAATTATAAAACAAAACGCTCTGCTGGGGATGTAAATGTTTCAGTTACAGTTCTGCTTTGAAGCTCCTATACAAAACAAAACGCTTCTGAACATGCCCTTAGGGCATGTTTAAGAGTGTTTCATTTCTAGATTCATAATTTCGACAGTTCTATAATATAAAACTGAAAATTTTAAAACAAGAACTTGCTGTCCCCAGCAGCAGTTTTCGCGGGTGTTCCATTCAGTTTAAAAATTATGTCTCCCGATGCCTTTAGCGTTGCTGCATTCAAATTTATTTTTCCCCGGTCTATCGGGTATAAGTGTCTGTGCTGAGTACTCTCCATGTATTTAAAACACAGTTCTAAACGTGTTTAAAAATCAGCAACAAATAGAACACCGTCGTATAAAAGTTTTAAATTTTAAAACAAAACTGTTCGAAGTTATAAACAAAACGCTCCGCTGGGGATGTGAATGTCCAGTTCTATTTTGAAACTCCTATACAAAATAAAACGCTCCTGAATATGCCCTTAGAGCATATTCAGGAGTGTTTCAGTTCTAGATTCATAATTTCGACAGTTCTATAATATAAAACTGAAAATTTTAAAACTAGAACTTGTTCTTCCCAGCAGCAGTTTTAGCGACTGTTCTATTCAGTTTAAAATTCATGTCTCGCCATGCCTTCAGCGTTACTGCATTCAAATTTATTTTTCCCCAATCTATCGGGTCTTAGTGTCTGTGCTGAAAACTTTGCAAGTATTTAAAACACAGTTCTAAACGTGTTTTAAAATATTTTTTTTTTGCTTCAATCCATCAATCACATTTAAATTCTACAGAATCAATATATTCAAGATTATCTTACGCAATCAATATATTGATCATTAAATGATTTTTTGTCAAAACTTCTGCTCGTGTAGGATCTACTTTAAACATGGCTGCACAGATAATTCTTTTGAGCGGAAGAGAACACTTTCGCTCTGTTGTGATACAAAATATCGGATGAAACGTTTCAAGTTGGAGAGCTGCAATACTTATATCCTCTCACCTTTGAGCGGCAAAGAGCATTTTAGTTGCCTCCTATCAGGGTTACCGGATGAACAGAATTTTTATAACATTACAGATGTGGGTAGGTAGTATCGTAATATCCTGGTTATAAACAAATGGTTTTAGAAAATATATTTTATATGTTGCTTAGATGCATGTACATGTACAAAAACAAATATGCAATGTGCAACGACGATACATGCAATTTTATTATTCTGCTCAACAGTCATGGTTAATGTTGTTTTACACAGCTCAGACAAACGATAACAAAATTTATGTCATGTTTGAGCTCTATTATTTTTGGTACAAATCTGTACCTCATCGGCAGTAATCTCTGCCGCATCGGCACAGCACTATAATCGACATTTGTTTGAAATTATTTTGCAAGCATGTTTTTCCCTGCAAAATAACATCGATATCGGTAGGAAAAGAGGACCGTCTTCGCATGTCCCGTCCCAGGTACTAACATTAGAGTGCGAGAAACCTGCTTGCAGCAAATGGAGCCTGTCAGAGTAAAAGCGGGCTGTCGGCGCAGATCAGCTCAGCTTTCACTCTGACATCATCCCTTTGGTTTGCAGCAAGCAGGTTTCTCGCATTCTAATGTCAGCATCAGCGTCAGCTACGCTTCTCGCCGCCGCTCTGTAAGAACCCTAAGGGCATGTTCAGGAGTGTTTCAGTTGTAAATTCATAATTTTGACAGTTCTATAAAATAAAACTAAAAATTTTAAAACTAGAACTTGCTGTCCCCAGCAGTTATTTTAGCGGGTGTTCTATTCAGTTTAAAATTCATTTCCCGCCATGCCCTTTGCATGTATTTAAAACACAGTTCTAAACGTGTTTTAAAATCAGCAACAAATAGAACGGCGTCGTATAACAGTTTTAAAACAAAACTGTTCGAAATTATAAAACAAAGCGCTCTGCTGGGGATGTGAATGTTTCAGTTTCACTTTGAAACTTCTATACAAAATAAAACGCTCCTGAACATGCCCTAAGAATTGAACGCTTGGTAGTATGCGTAGGAAAAATTGTGTACATCTTTGCCGCCGATTATTCATTACAAAGCATTAATTAAACTCTAAACATGCACAGAAGCAAATATGCAAAATGCAACGACGGCACGTGCAATTTTATTATTCTGCTCAGTAGTTATGGTTAATGTTGTTTTACACAGCTCAGACAAACTATAACATAATTCATGTCATGTTTGAGCTCTATTATTTTCGGCACATATCTGTACCTCATCGACAGAAATTTATGCTGCATCGGCACAGCACTATCATCGACATTTGCTTGAAATTATTTTGCAAGCGTGTTTTTCCCTGCAAAATAACATCGATTAGGAAATCGATGAAACGTTTCTGATCAGCTGATTATTTCTTTTTTACTTCTTCTGACGTTACTCCGAGGGGTGCGACGTCCGACAATATCGTTGATTCGATCCAACATCAAACGAATCGGATTAACAAAATATGTTTGTCGGACGAGTTTTTCTGTTCGCAAGAGGTAGACTTGTTGACAGAACCCACCGCTGGATTGTCAAACAAACGTCTAATGGATTGCCTAATTATCATCATGACATCAACGTTATCTTCAGCTGTGTAATGGCGATTTCGCTTGAACCTGAAACTGAGTCAGGTTCTAACCCCAACCGCTGTCAGTTCATACATTTTGACAGCAGTTGGGGTTAGAAACTGACTCAGCTTCACCTCAAACGAAAACCACATAAGTAACTTAACTTAGAGCATGTTCAAGATTGTTTCAGTTCTGAGGGATTCCATGAGAAACCGGCCGACCGCAAAATATGACCATCGTAGATTCGAACGAAACTTTGCAGGTGTGTTCGGTGTATGAATCTCCATGATATTATCTGGCAATTGGAATATTTTGATACAAGAGCAATTTTTCAAAAGGGCGTAAACGTTTCTTCGTGCATAAATTTCAAATTTTTTTTGTTCGTTCACTGTATTTTATACAGCAAAACTATCTGAGAACGAGTTACAGGGTATAAATACTTCTATACAAAAAAAATATACACTGAAAAAAATGTTGTGTCATTTTTCAAAAAAACACCAAAATTTTTGTTAAAAATTTAAATTGCGAAAAAACCCATTTTTTTAAATTTTTCTATTTTGGCTACGAAAACCTAAAGAGAAAAGAAATATTTTGAATGTGATTGCATGATGGAGAACTTATCGGTAGAAAAGTTTTTCTAACAATAACTTCATACATGTTTTAAAATTTCATACTAATTGACATACAAAATTGTAATTTTATCACAGAATATAATTCTAAGAATCATTTAAAATCAAAATGCATTTAACAAAAATCTTCCAAAATCCGATAGTTTTCGAGATATTTGGAATTTTGCTCCATCAAAAACAATTAATTCCTGTAATTATGCTCTTTTCAAAAGTTATTCGCGTTACCCCATCATAAAATGTCAAAAATCTAATGTTTATCGTTTTAAAGACGTAAAAGCAAATTTTTTAGTGTTCTTGGAGCATGGAGAAGCTTTCAATAAAAAAGTTTTCTTAACAACAACTTTTGACATATTTTTATAATTCATACTATTTGCAGTCAAAAATACAATTTTCTTTTTGAATATGATTCTAAACGCCTTTTTAAATCGAAATACTCATAACAAAAATTTTCTGAAATGTAGTATATCTCCAGATATTTTTACTTTTGTTTTAACAACACAATTATTTTGTTTTATTACGACCTTTTCATAAGTTATTCGCGTTTCTCTATCAACAATAATAGGTTTTTCAAAAGGCCCATAAACTTTCCTACAACTTTTCCTTTGACTATCACATTTTGGAAGATTTTTGATAAATGCATTTTGATTTTAAATTATGCTTATAATTATATTCTGTAATAAAAATACAGTTTTGTATGTCAATTAGTAGGAAATGTAAAAACATGTTTGAAGTTATTGTTAGAAAAACTTTTTTACCGATTTTTTCTCCATCATGCAATCACCTTCAAAATGTTTCCTTTCTCTTTAGGTTTTTGTTGACAAAATATAAAAATTTAAAAAAATGGGTTTTTTCGCAATTTAATTTTTTAACAGAAATTTTTATTTTGTTGAAAAATGACACAACATTATATATTATATATTTTTTTCGGACAGAGGTATTCATTCCCTGTAACTCGTTCTCAGATAGTTTTGCTGTATAAAATACGGTAATGGAACAAAAAAAAATTGAAATTCATGCACGTGGGAACGTTTACGCCCTTTTGAAAAGTTGCTCTTATTACCTGTGGAAAATGTTTAGTCTTCCATGCCGGTGAAATGTGTAAAGTTTCATCGGAATCTAAGATGGTCGGTCACGATTTTAAAGATTTTCGGACGGATCTTCGTGGAATTCCTCTTCTAGATTCATAATTTTGATAGTTCTATTACATAAAACTGAAAATTTTAAAACTAGAACTTGCCGTCCCCAGCAGCAGTTTTAGCGGATGTTCTATTCAGTTTCAAATTCATCTCCGCCATTCTTTCAGCGTTGCTGCATTCAAATTTATTTTTCCCCAGTCTATCGGGTCCAAGTGTCTGTGCTGATAACTTTGCTTGTATTTAAAACACAGTTCTAAACGTATTTTAAAATTAGCAACAAATAGAACGGAGTCGTATAACAGTTTTAAATTTTGAAACAAAACTGTTCGAAATTATAAAACAAAACGCTTTGCTGGGAATGTGAATGTTTGAGTTCCAGTTCTACTTTGGAACTCCTATACAAAATAAAACGTTCATGAACATGCAGTTAGGGCATGTTCAGGAGTGTTTCAGTTGTAGATTCATAATTTTGAAAGTTCTATAAAATAAAACTAAAAAATTTAAAACTAGAACTTGCTGTCTTCAGCAGAAATTTTAGCGGGTGTTCTATTCAGTTTAAAATTCATTTTCCGCCATGCCTTCAGCGTTACTGTATTCAAATTTATTTTTCCCCAGTCTATCGGGTCCAAGTGCTGTGCTGAAAACTTTGCATGTGTTTAAAACACAGTTCTAGACATGTTTTAAAATCAGCAACAAATAGAACGGCATCGTATAACAGTTTTAAATTTTAAAACATAACTGTTCGAAATTATAAAACAAAACGCTCTGCTGGGGATGTAAATGTTTCAGTTACAGTTCTGCTTTGAAGCTCCTATACAAAACAAAACGCTTCTGAACATGCCCTTAGGGCATGTTTAAGAGTGTTTCATTTCTAGATTCATAATTTCGACAGTTCTATAATATAAAACTGAAAATTTTAAAACAAGAACTTGCTGTCCCCAGCAGCAGTTTTCGCGGGTGTTCCATTCAGTTTAAAAATTATGTCTCCCGATGCCTTTAGCGTTGCTGCATTCAAATTTATTTTTCCCCGGTCTATCGGGTATAAGTGTCTGTGCTGAGTACTCTCCATGTATTTAAAACACAGTTCTAAACGTGTTTAAAAATCAGCAACAAATAGAACACCGTCGTATAAAAGTTTTAAATTTTAAAACAAAACTGTTCGAAGTTATAAACAAAACGCTCCGCTGGGGATGTGAATGTCCAGTTCTATTTTGAAACTCCTATACAAAATAAAACGCTCCTGAATATGCCCTTAGAGCATATTCAGGAGTGTTTCAGTTCTAGATTCATAATTTCGACAGTTCTATAATATAAAACTGAAAATTTTAAAACTAGAACTTGTTCTTCCCAGCAGCAGTTTTAGCGACTGTTCTATTCAGTTTAAAATTCATGTCTCGCCATGCCTTCAGCGTTACTGCATTCAAATTTATTTTTCCCCAATCTATCGGGTCTTAGTGTCTGTGCTGAAAACTTTGCAAGTATTTAAAACACAGTTCTAAACGTGTTTTAAAATATTTTTTTTTTGCTTCAATCCATCAATCACATTTAAATTCTACAGAATCAATATATTCAAGATTATCTTACGCAATCAATATATTGATCATTAAATGATTTTTTGTCAAAACTTCTGCTCGTGTAGGATCTGCTTTAAACATGGCTGCACAGATAATTCTTTTGAGCGGAAGAGAACACTTTCGCTCTGTTGTGATACAAAATATCGGATGAAACGTTTCAAGTTGGAGAGCTGCAATACTTATATCCTCTCACCTTTGAGCGGCAAAGAGCATTTTAGTTGCCTCCTATCAGGGTTACCGGATGAACAGAATTTTTATAACATTACAGATGTGGGTAGGTAGTATCGTAATATCCTGGTTATAAACAAATGGTTTTAGAAAATATATTTTATATGTTGCTTAGATGCATGTACATGTACAAAAACAAATATGCAATGTGCAACGACGATACATGCAATTTTATTATTCTGCTCAACAGTCATGGTTAATGTTGTTTTACACAGCTCAGACAAACGATAACAAAATTTATGTCATGTTTGAGCTCTATTATTTTTGGTACAAATCTGTACCTCATCGGCAGTAATCTCTGCCGCATCGGCACAGCACTATAATCGACATTTGTTTGAAATTATTTTGCAAGCATGTTTTTCCCTGCAAAATAACATCGATATCGGTAGGAAAAGAGGACCGTCTTCGCATGTCCCGTCCCAGGTACTAACATTAGAGTGCGAGAAACCTGCTTGCAGCAAATGGAGCCTGTCAGAGTAAAAGCGGGCTGTCGGCGCAGATCAGCTCAGCTTTCACTCTGACATCATCCCTTTGGTTTGCAGCAAGCAGGTTTCTCGCATTCTAATGTCAGCATCAGCGTCAGCTACGCTTCTCGCCGCCGCTCTGTAAGAACCCTAAGGGCGTGTTCAGGAGTGTTTCAGTTGTAAATTCATAATTTTGACAGTTCTATAAAATAAAACTAAAAATTTTAAAACTAGAACTTGCTGTCCCCAGCAGTTATTTTAGCGGGTGTTCTATTCAGTTTAAAATTCATTTCCCGCCATGCCCTTTGCATGTATTTAAAACACAGTTCTAAACGTGTTTTAAAATCAGCAACAAATAGAACGGCGTCGTATAACAGTTTTAAAACAAAACTGTTCGAAATTATAAAACAAAGCGCTCTGCTGGGGATGTGAATGTTTCAGTTTCACTTTGAAACTTCTATACAAAATAAAACGCTCCTGAACATGCCCTAAGAATTGAACGCTTGGTAGTATGCGTAGGAAAAATTGTGTACATCTTTGCCGCCGATTATTCATTACAAAGCATTAATTAAACTCTAAACATGCACAGAAGCAAATATGCAAAATGCAACGACGGCACGTGCAATTTTATTATTCTGCTCAGTAGTTATGGTTAATGTTGTTTTACACAGCTCAGACAAACTATAACATAATTCATGTCATGTTTGAGCTCTATTATTTTCGGCACATATCTGTACCTCATCGACAGAAATTTATGCTGCATCGGCACAGCACTATCATCGACATTTGCTTGAAATTATTTTGCAAGCGTGTTTTTCCCTGCAAAATAACATCGATTAGGAAATCGATGAAACGTTTCTGATCAGCTGATTATTTCTTTTTTACTTCTTCTGACGTTACTCCGAGGGGTGCGACGTCCGACAATATCGTTGATTCGATCCAACATCAAACGAATCGGATTAACAAAATATGTTTGTCGGACGAGTTTTTCTGTTCGCAAGAGGTAGACTTGTTGACAGAACCCACCGCTGGATTGTCAAACAAACGTCTAATGGATTGCCTAATTATCATCATGACATCAACGTTATCTTCAGCTGTGTAATGGCGATTTCGCTTGAACCTGAAACTGAGTCAGGTTCTAACCCCAACCGCTGTCAGTTCATACATTTTGACAGCAGTTGGGGTTAGAAACTGACTCAGCTTCACCTCAAACGAAAACCACATAAGTAACTTAACTTAGAGCATGTTCAAGATTGTTTCAGTTCTGAGGGATTCCATGAGAAACCGGCCGACCGCAAAATATGACCATCGTAGATTCGAACGAAACTTTGCAGGTGTGTTCGGTGTATGAATCTCCATGATATTATCTGGCAATTGGAATATTTTGATACAAGAGCAATTTTTCAAAAGGGCGTAAACGTTTCTTCGTGCATAAATTTCAAATTTTTTTTGTTCGTTCACTGTATTTTATACAGCAAAACTATCTGAGAACGAGTTACAGGGTATAAATACTTCTATACAAAAAAAATATACACTGAAAAAAATGTTGTGTCATTTTTCAAAAAAACACCAAAATTTTTGTTAAAAATTTAAATTGCGAAAAAACCCATTTTTTTAAATTTTTCTATTTTGGCTACGAAAACCTAAAGAGAAAAGAAATATTTTGAATGTGATTGCATGATGGAGAACTTATCGGTAGAAAAGTTTTTCTAACAATAACTTCATACATGTTTTAAAATTTCATACTAATTGACATACAAAATTGTAATTTTATCACAGAATATAATTCTAAGAATCATTTAAAATCAAAATGCATTTAACAAAAATCTTCCAAAATCCGATAGTTTTCGAGATATTTGGAATTTTGCTCCATCAAAAACAATTAATTCCTGTAATTATGCTCTTTTCAAAAGTTATTCGCGTTACCCCATCATAAAATGTCAAAAATCTAATGTTTATCGTTTTAAAGACGTAAAAGCAAATTTTTTAGTGTTCTTGGAGCATGGAGAAGCTTTCAATAAAAAAGTTTTCTTAACAACAACTTTTGACATATTTTTATAATTCATACTATTTGCAGTCAAAAATACAATTTTCTTTTTGAATATGATTCTAAACGCCTTTTTAAATCGAAATACTCATAACAAAAATTTTCTGAAATGTAGTATATCTCCAGATATTTTTACTTTTGTTTTAACAACACAATTATTTTGTTTTATTACGACCTTTTCATAAGTTATTCGCGTTTCTCTATCAACAATAATAGGTTTTTCAAAAGGCCCATAAACTTTCCTACAACTTTTCCTTTGACTATCACATTTTGGAAGATTTTTGATAAATGCATTTTGATTTTAAATTATGCTTATAATTATATTCTGTAATAAAAATACAGTTTTGTATGTCAATTAGTAGGAAATGTAAAAACATGTTTGAAGTTATTGTTAGAAAAACTTTTTTACCGATTTTTTCTCCATCATGCAATCACCTTCAAAATGTTTCCTTTCTCTTTAGGTTTTTGTTGACAAAATATAAAAATTTAAAAAAATGGGTTTTTTCGCAATTTAATTTTTTAACAGAAATTTTTATTTTGTTGAAAAATGACACAACATTATATATTATATATTTTTTTCGGACAGAGGTATTCATTCCCTGTAACTCGTTCTCAGATAGTTTTGCTGTATAAAATACGGTAATGGAACAAAAAAAAATTGAAATTCATGCACGTGGGAACGTTTACGCCCTTTTGAAAAGTTGCTCTTATTACCTGTGGAAAATGTTTAGTCTTCCATGCCGGTGAAATGTGTAAAGTTTCATCGGAATCTAAGATGGTCGGTCACGATTTTAAAGATTTTCGGACGGATCTTCGTGGAATTCCTCTTCTAGATTCATAATTTTGATAGTTCTATTACATAAAACTGAAAATTTTAAAACTAGAACTTGCCGTCCCCAGCAGCAGTTTTAGCGGATGTTCTATTCAGTTTCAAATTCATCTCCGCCATTCTTTCAGCGTTGCTGCATTCAAATTTATTTTTCCCCAGTCTATCGGGTCCAAGTGTCTGTGCTGATAACTTTGCTTGTATTTAAAACACAGTTCTAAACGTATTTTAAAATTAGCAACAAATAGAACGGAGTCGTATAACAGTTTTAAATTTTGAAACAAAACTGTTCGAAATTATAAAACAAAACGCTTTGCTGGGAATGTGAATGTTTGAGTTCCAGTTCTACTTTGGAACTCCTATACAAAATAAAACGTTCATGAACATGCAGTTAGGGCATGTTCAGGAGTGTTTCAGTTGTAGATTCATAATTTTGAAAGTTCTATAAAATAAAACTAAAAAATTTAAAACTAGAACTTGCTGTCTTCAGCAGAAATTTTAGCGGGTGTTCTATTCAGTTTAAAATTCATTTTCCGCCATGCCTTCAGCGTTACTGTATTCAAATTTATTTTTCCCCAGTCTATCGGGTCCAAGTGCTGTGCTGAAAACTTTGCATGTGTTTAAAACACAGTTCTAGACATGTTTTAAAATCAGCAACAAATAGAACGGCATCGTATAACAGTTTTAAATTTTAAAACATAACTGTTCGAAATTATAAAACAAAACGCTCTGCTGGGGATGTAAATGTTTCAGTTACAGTTCTATTTTGAAACTGCTATACAAAACAAAACGCTTCTGAACATGCCCGTAGCATGTTTAAGAGTGTTTCATTTCTATATTCATAATTTCGACAGTTCTATAATATTAAACTGAAAATTTTAAAACAAGAACTTGCTGTCCCCAGCAGCAGTTTTCGCGGGTGTTCCATTCAGTTTAAATTCAGTTTATGTCTCGCGATGCCTTTAGCGTTGCTGCATTTAAATTTATTTTTCCCCGTTCTATCGGGTCTAAGTGTCTGTGCTGAGTACTCTCCATGTATTTAAAACACAGTTCTAAACGTGTTTGAAAATCAGCAACAAATAACCGGTCAGCGTGGCAAGCAGAAAGTTAGCAAAAGTTGAGCAAAGCGAAATTGATGCTTGCAGAGTTTCTGCGAGCATTTTGCGCGATTTGTGCGAGAATTCTGGCAAAGAATTCGCTCAAATGCAACAACCGTTTCTGACAGAAGCGGTTAAACCAACCGATGCTGCTCACTTTTATCCAGAATCCAGCCAGAAATGTACGGCCAGTATCTCTGCACGCTTCCTGCCACATCTTTGTCAGATGTTTTGCTCGATTCGCGCTAAATTCTACCAGGTAGGAATTGCCAGGATTTTTGCACAGTTTATGTCCGAGTTATGCCAGACAGGGTTGCCAAAATTAAATCTGTATTTTTGTCCTAAAAAATCTTTTCATCTGTATTTACTCTTCGCAAAATCTGTGTCGATATCTGTATCGAATCTGTTGAGTCGTTTAACCTTTTGCTGGATAATCTATCGAAGATATTAATTCTTGTGGTTTAAATCAGTCAAGCAAGGACCTGTTTACATTTTTATAAAAAACACTACAAGTCGTTCTGATATTTTACATCCAGAAACTTGAACTTTAGCAATGTGCGCAATTGAAAAATAATTTTCTTCTTCATTTAATGACTTTTGTTGATATATAATGTTATATACATTAAGTCGACCAATGCAGCTGTCGAATTCTCGGAAAAATTGAGAATTAACAAAGACACAGAGCATTACAATTACGGCCAATTTCTTCACTGAATGAAAACCAGTTTTCAGGTTGCTGGTGACCAATTTTCCGAAAACCGTTTCATTCATTAGAAGAAATTAGCCGTTAACGTTTCTGGAAGTAGACTTCAGCCAGACGTTTGCTGGGTGCTAACCTGAGTGTATTACAAACTTTTGTCTTCAGAGTGAGCGACCAATCTTAAAAGTGAAGATATATTTTAATATAGTGGGCTAAGCTGAGAGAGACAGAGAGGAAGCATTACTGAAACTGAAAAAATATGTCTAAAAACAGTATTTGTAACATCACTTCTCAAAAATCTGTGTATCTGTACATACACGGAAAAATCTGTATATCTGTACATACAGATTCTTGGTCTGAAAATGGCTGAAAAATCTGTATAAATACAGATTATTCTGTATTTTTGGCAACCCTGATGCCAGAGTTTTGCTCGGTTCCTGTCGAAACTTGCCAGAAAACGCGAGCGAAACCGAGTTTGCCCTAGCTCAACTAACCCGACAGGATACGCGCAGAAATCTTACAGGGCTGCCAAACCAATACTTACAGAAATCTAGCAGAGCTGTCTCTGTCAGAAAATTTGGGTCACTGGGTAGAACGCCGTGGTATAACAGTTTTAAATTTTAAAACAAAACTGTTCGAAGTTATAAACAAAACGCTCCGCTGGGGATGTGAATGTTTCAGTTCCAGTTCTATTTTGAAACTCCTATACAAAATAAAACGCTCCTGAATATGCCCTTAGAGCATGTTCAGGAGTGTTTCAGTTCTAGATTCATAATTTTGACAGTTCTATAATATAAAACTGAAAATTTTAAAACTAGAACTTGTTCTCCCCAGCAGCAGTTTTAGCGGCTGTTCTATTCAGTTTAAAATTCATGTCTCGCCATGCCTTCAGCTTTACTGCATTCAAATTTATTTTTCCCCAGTCTATCGGGTCTTAGTGTCTGTGCTGAAAACTTTGCATGTATTTAAAACACAGTTCTAAACGTGTTTTAAAATCAGCAACAAATAGAACGGCGCCGTATAACAGTTTTAAATTTTAAAACAAAACTGTTCGAAATTATAAAACAAAACGCTCTGCTGGTGATGTGAATGTTTCAGTTCCAGTTCTACTTTGAAACTCCTATACAAAATAAAACGCTCCTGAACATGCCCTTAGAGCATGTTCAGGAGAGTTTCAGTTTTAGATTTATAATTTTGACAATTCATGTCTCGCCATGCCTTCAGTGTAAAGGCTAGTTTACAGTTCGGGAAATGGATCGCGGGATTTCACACGGGATTTGCGTCGGGATTTGATCAGGGAAAATTTCCCGCCGAGATCTCTCCAAACTGTCAAACCAAAAACTCTGCTGCTTCTTAAAAATACAAACAGTATCAAACTTGCAGCGAATTGTAAACTTTATAAAAATACTATTTTCCCCGTCGGAAACAATTTGTGTTGAATTGTTCCCGGCCGGATTTTTGTGTGGAGAGTTTTAAAATCCCGTGATGTTTCCCGTGGTTGAGTTTACACTTCAGGAAAACTGTCATTTTTGTGTAGACTCATTTCCCGTCACGGGATTTGAAATCCCGAGCTCCATTTAAAATACACAGGGACCCAAATCCCGTGACACGTTTTCCGAACTGTAAACTAGCCTTAAGGTTAGTCCGCCATGCCTTCAGCGTTAGTCGCGCTTAAAGCGCGACTCAGACGATACATCAGCTTCCGTCAACGTCAACGGAACGTGACCGTTCCGTCAGGATAAGTTAAATACTTTTCTCTTGCGCCCGTTCACACGTACCGTACGTCAAAACGTTCCGTGCCGTTGATGTTGTGGGTGAATGCCTCCATTTAACTGCATGTAACTTATCCTGACGGAACGGTGACGTTCCGTTGATGTTGACGGAAGCTGATGTATCGTCTGAATCGTCCTTTATTCTCCATTACGACGGATCGCTTTTTCGAACGAATGTGATCTGCATTCTCAATAACGACAGCAAAACAAAACGGGAGCCTACTACGATCGAACCACATTCGTTCGAAAATATGATCCGTCGTAATTCAGAATAAGGTTTTTTCCTAACAATACATATATTCGCAGGCGTGAAGTTCTATTACCGATATGGTCATTATCACCAGGCATGTGGAAAAGACTTTTCACCTGATGGCTATGAACATTCGGCCAACACAGTTCTGCCATTTCGGTTCACGGAAACCGGATGACAACGGTGTGCTTTATCTGCTGCTGCCTTAGCTTAGTGCAAAATGAAGTGTCCGTATATGTGGCATAGTTCTAGATTAGCAAGACCTTAACGAGCGATAGTATGAAGGTGCAGAAAATTATGCCGAAGACGATCTCCGAATACAAGAAAAATTTGTTACAGGAGTTGAAGAAGGATTATCAAGTGCGTTTTACATTTGTAAACACCGCCGCCAAGCTAAATAATCAAATGTAGAATACCAAATACTATAACAGGAAAGGAATGGGTGCCTATTTACCCAATGCAGATACGGTTTGTTCATCCGACGAGAGATGATATAGGTGCGGTGACAGCTGATGAAATAGGTCGAAGGTAAATAATAACGGCTCTTAAACAAACCATTCCTAATGTGTTTGATCTCACAGCACATAGCGAAATTACCTACCTCATTTCATAGTCGTGTGGAGAATACCTGCTAGAAATGCAAAAGTTCTCTCATCTCAGCTGTCCGAGTATGCCTACTTCAAAAACAAAAACGTCCAACGGTCAATCCCGGCATCAGACCAACTTTATAGTAGAGCATCGTTCGATTTCAAAAAATACCTGTTACCGATCAGCGGGTGGTTCAACTCAACAAGCTAATGTGTGGATGTATTTCATTCAAATAAACACAAAATATATTTGTTTTATAATTCCTATAATTAACAATATTGATACTCGTTATATGACACTTTTTCAGGAAATATTGCTTGGATAAGTATTGGCAAAGAATGTTCACTGTCCATAATCACAAGTGAGTTCTATGTTCCATGGCATTCCCTGTCCATATGGGACTGACTTGATATTATAGGCACTTTAGCAGTGTTTCGATTATTTGTTGTAAACAAAACTAAAATATTGCGATGTATCGATGTAGCGTGTTATATTATAATAGAAATTAGGCATTTGTAATGAACTGTGGTTATTCCATCATTTGTCGTTAATGTTATCCACCTAGCAGTGGGATGAGATATTTCTTATATCATATTTTGGTCATTCATCATTTGTATATAATAAGAATTGATAAGAAAGCACTCAACTAGAACGCAAATATAAATGAAATGAAAACAAGAAATAAATGAACTGAATATAGTAATGTTTCGATTATATTACGCTTATATATCAATTTATGTATGGATGTATGTACGTTTACGTGTAAAATTTATATTTATATACTGCCCATGATGGCATATATGGCCCGTTTTCTATGGACTTTCCTATCTTAATGGGACTGATATGCGATCATAGTCATGTATATGAATATGTTTCTGCTAATATAATGCTGCTATATGCTTAATTGTCCCCAATTAACAATAGAGTTTAAACTACTACTACTACTGAACAATAAATATTATGGTTATTGCAGTTTCGACATAATTCGACGCATAGTTCTCCCTATAGCTCTACAATAAAATTTCAAATAACAGTTAATTTTAATGTGCTTAAAAATGATGCAGTATATTATCAGGATGGAATATAAATAGCTCGATTCGCACGTCCCCATGTTGTGCGGAGAATCGCGCCTTGCCAAGTCATATAATTACATTCCTCATGGGAAGGGAAAGGGAGGTGAAAGAAAATGGTAGAAAAATGGAAAATGACAACACAATACAAGAACAACACAAAACAATTAACAGCCTAGATGTTTCACTCCCTAAAGAATAACGAACCCTACCGACATAGCCTATAGCTCTGTACCACACTTGGTTAGGAACAATTTAGAGTTTTAGCTCCCTGTACATCGGTTCATCTATGTATGAACCGAATACGCAATTGCATTACTGCATGGTAGTTACAAGTCAAATGATATGAAGTTCCGTATTTGGATTCACAAAGATTCAGGAATCAGAATATATTGGCTCAAATCGCATCGTCTCCGTATGTAGTCAGGGATTTGTGCTTTACCGTGTCTTTTCATCATTTCCTAAGCGGAAGGTAACGAGAAGGAGGAGGGAGAAAGTAGAATTGGAAGGGCGGGAAAAATAACAGCACAAAAACAAAAACAAACAGCAGGTAAGTTAAACTCATAAATAGTTGAACTCGTCTGCGAGTAAGCTTAAAGCTCTACCACATTGGATAAGAAACTTCTGTATGTTTCTAAGTTTCAGTCGTTAATACATGGTGTCGTCTATGTTAGGACGGCCGAAAACTCGAAATCGCAATTGCGCTACTTCTGGGCAATCGCATATTAGATGATATGAGGTTCCGTAGTCGAATTCACAAAGACCACATGAAAAAGACTCAGCGCGCTGAATAGTTGCCATGTGATAATTGAGTTTGCAGTGACACAGTTTGTTTGGCGACACGTTTGTAGAATTCTCCAATAATTGCGGTGCTCGGACAAAGCCCAGGACCATATTTTTTCGCTTATCCAACTTGTCAAAATTAGCAGGGCGGGCTCAGGACCAATGAAGTCAATCGCTAAACCTGTCATGGCCAATTCTTTGCAGATGATTTAGTTTTGACTGGACCGCAATCACCTCTCCTCTCTGCCACCACACAAGGCAGTCCAGTCAAAACTAAAACATCTGCAAAGAATGGCGCTTATGGCATTGATTGGGGCCTTCACCACGACTCCGACTGCTGCTCTTGAGGTACTTCTAAATATCAAACAATTACGTATACACCTCAAACAAGAGTCATGTGCATACAGACTGCAGGTTACTGGGCTTTGGAACAGTAACCATGTTGATCTTGCTACCACTCATACACGACTGTGGCCACAAATGGTTACATGGGGTGAAGATATTCTTACTCGCAGCGATATTACACCCACATGCAGCTTTTCTTACAGGACATTCCATGTGAAGATTCTCTTGAGAGAGGAGTGGTTGTATGGCTATATAGGAAGACAACAACAAACGCAAGTGGTCTTTTACACTGACGGTTCTCTGATGGAGATACATGCTGGTGCTGGTGTCTTCTGCCGTGAAATGAGATAAGAACAATCTCACTCACTAGGTAGATACTGTACTGTATTCCAAGTAGAAGTCTGATAAAATCAGACAAATCACGGTCCAAGCTAGTGATCGAGTGTTAAACCCATATCGAAGAACTAAGCATTGTCAACACTATCTACCCCATCTGGGTGCCCGGACATTCCGGTATTACTGAAAATGAATGGGCTGACGAATTGGCCATGGCAGGTTTAACGATTGACTTCATTGGTTCTGAGGCCGCCCTGCTAATTTCGACAAGTTGGATAAGCGAAAAAATATGGTCCTGGGCTTTGTCCGAGCACCGCAATTATTGGAGAAATCTACAAACGTGTCGCCAAACAAAAGCGTTTCTAGAACAACCGTGTCCAATGATTTCGAAAATCTCCTACATTTTTCGACGCTCCACTGCGGCATACTGACCAGGGCTTTAACTGGTCACTGCAAACTCAATTATCAAATGGCAATTATTCATTCGTAACCGAACGTTGTACCGAGAAACAAGTGCTTTTTGTTCTCTCCGGTGTGGTTTAGTTTTTTCGGTAGTACGAAGGTGCTTGCTGTGGCAGAGGCTGCAGTAAAGCATTACTAATAAACAGTCCCGCGAGTGATAATTATTACCTGCGATATCGGTGAAGGTAGTGCAGTGAAGTGGGTTACTAAACAGTTTTCTTGCCTGAAGAACGGCTTTGTTTAGACGAGCTATATCAGCTCTCTACTGTGTGAAGGTCACGCGGGTGACAGATAAAACAAACGAAGGATCAATTCACCTACCAGCTCGTCAGGAACCAACTTGTGAAGTGTTTCGTTTTTTACTTTTCTTATCGATTTTTTTTATTATTGGAACAAACAGAAGGATCACCCTCCGAAGACGAATATTATGGGGAAAAAGAACGCGTATCTGATACTGAGACAGATGATGTTATGATCGATCCACTTCCCCCACTTTCCCCCAATGTCTCACAGCCCCCCCCCCCCCCCCGAGTCAAGGTTTACCAGGATGGATCCGCTGGTCCTTGGGTGGTAAACTTTCGGCCCAAAAATAAACCGTTAAACAGCATAACTGTTGCACGGGAGCTGACAAAACGTTACTCGGCCGTAACCGAGATTAAAAAGGTTCAGTCAGATAAACTGCGCGTAGTCGTTACTGACTTGAAACAGGCCAATGATATCGTTAGCAATAGCCTCTTTACGCTGGAGTATCGCGTCTACATCCCTTCTCGTGATGTGGAGATCGACGGTGTGGTAAGTGATGCGGCTCTAACTGTCGATGATCTGATGAATGATGGGGCTGGCCGCTTTAAAGACCCTAACCTTCAATCAGTTAAGATTTTGGAGTGCAAGCAATTGCAGTGGAAGGTAATATCTGATCCCCACGGTAGTGACCACTTATCAATTGTAATAGACTTTTCTCGTCAAAAAATTTTATATGATAGGATGCTTCCTTTTTAATCCCCAATTCGTTACTGCCGATTGCCGCGATGATTTGGTACCTCTAACTATTGAAAAAATCAAAAATAGTGCAAGCTGCTCATTTAACCCCATATTCTGAATACCTATCTTGCCTTGTTTCCCCGTATTTTTACACCATTTGGATGAACTTCCTGTGGGGAATACTAAAAGGATGCCAGATCTGCACATATATTAGTAAATCTGCAGATTTTGCATTTTCACTGCAGATGTTTTGCAGATTACAAATATTTAGCAGAACAAAGCCTATGCCAGCCAATTTATACACAAGCCTTCAACATTTTTGATCATTTATAATATATACATACTACATTTCTATGTCAAATTTATTGAAGATTTTTGTAGCAATCTGCAGACTTTTATATTTTCACTGCAGGCTATTGCTTAAATAGACCTGGCATCACTGATGCTGAAATGATTCATTCATATACCTGTCAAAAACTTAGAGCATTGCATGAAAATGTATAACCTCACTTTTCTGACAGTTCAGTGTGCTTGTTTACCTAAGACTTGTTTACATGGACTTTTAAAATTTACATTACTTAAATACTTTCGATGCTCTTTGAAAGACTATCAACTCAAGAGGGATGAGGATTGGAACAATGGGAACCTGGTGCCACATTATGCAACCAATTCGAATCGACCTTTTCACACAAGCTTGAATACAATAAACATTTCGTTTCGAGATGCGTAATGTCACCCCTGGTTCATACATTGACCAATCGGCGCTGGATGCAAAACCCGGTGGCATATGCTGAATCGTAAGATCAAGCATTGGGCTATAAAACGATTGCTTTCTGGATGATGGATAAGGATTTGTACACATTTGTTTGTTTGCTCGTGGGTTAAGTCCTAACAAGATGATCCGATTTATTACTCATTTTTAGGTGGTGAAGTTTACCTGAACTTTATAGGTAACGAATTCGGTCGATGATAAGTTGTTGAAATGATCGTTCAATGCCCATACCGAAAAACGTTTCCATTGGTCAGAATGCCTACCAGCGTATGATAGCTGCAAACATGAGGACAACAAGGTTATCGCTTTCGAATTGAACAATTATTTATTATTCGTGTTCAAGTTCCATTACAGCAAAAGTTTCGTCGATTGACGATTATCGCATTGTCGTTGATTTGGCCGGCAAATGCAAAACAGTGCTCGGCACTGACGATAAGGAGTAAGAAGGATTTGATAGGAGTGATAAGAATGCAGAGCATTATACATTCTGGAAGAATATCAGGGAGGAGAAATTATATGTAAATTTATATTACAGTAGGATTCCGTTTTTGGCAACAATTTTATTTTTTTTCAGTTGCCAAAACCGGAACCGTGCCAAAAATGGAACCTTATTTTTAAAGTTTAGATTTTCAATTAACAATTTCAAAAATGTTTCAAGGCTGTTTAGTCATATGTGAAACGGAATGAGATGAAAGAAAAAATAAGCAAATTCAATTTTCTTCATGTTTTTATCAAATTCAGACGTCGTAAGGTGGGGCAGAATGCTACTTTCGACGCTTAAAACCTCCAGCGCCTTGGGTATATATCCTGGAAGATTAGTGTCTTTAGCAAAGTATCTTAGATGAAAATGATAATTATTTTGACAACTTTGGTTTTGATCTAGATAAGTAGAAACTGATCTAGATCAGTTCTATCTTTTGACAGAGGTGTTCTATCAAAAAACTTTCTTCAGCAAAGTTGTTTGTTTGATATTTTTAACACATATACCAAAGACATTTATACTTTATAACTTATGTAGATGGCTCATTAACATTTTTTATGAAAAATATATCTAGAAATAAATGTTTTATTCCTAAATCTTCGAAAATATACAATAATAAAGAAAAGCTTCAAAGTGTGATAAATGTTATCATGACATTCGCTCCTGGGATCGTTATCTTTTCTTTCGTGAATATTAATGAACAATTTTATTTAAAAACATATCTCTTTTAAAAAATAAACAGATTTTGTTCTCTATAACTAACCAACCAATCGTCGATCTTCCAGATGGAATTGATAGATTGAAAATCAAACTGCAATGTTTTAAGATAGTTAGGTTTGAAGAAAACCTGTATAAATCACTTGCAACTATCCAAACAAAAGGGATTGAAACAAAAGAGATTATAACTGCTAGAGGTCGCATGCCGCTGTTAACACTGATAATTTATCATCTCGCTCTTACATATGCTAGGCCCATTAGTTTGACACATATTGCCCGGGTACACACATGTCCAAGTAATGGGATACAATATGCTAGAGCGAGATCCCATGTTTCAGTCCGTGAATACTCGGAGACAGTAGCGCTTTGTTCCCTCTAGTAGTTATAATCTCTTTTCTTGAAACATCAGTGCTACGGTGAAAATGTGCTCCAATAAAAGTTCCAAAAATCTCTAGAACAAAGCATTTGCGAGAAATTAACACATCAGAAGATAATATAAGCAACCCTGTTTTCATAAAATCTTTAAAAAAAATCATAACAAATTAACCATTATAAATAGCCTTGTTTATTCAGCAAACTTGCTTCTATTAATTTGTGTTATTATATTGTAGGGCATTGCGCAGGTAAACTTCATGCATATAAACAGTCGATACTTTGAACACCTCAACCACAAGGACCACCCTAATTCCATTCATTTGAAAAAAAAATCGCCGAAAAACTAGCAAATTTGCCAAAGACATCATAAAGCTACACAGAAAAAAATATTTTGTAATTTTAAGTTTATTTTCATGTGTAACCCGCCAGGGTAACAATTTTGCACTGGGTGGAAATATACCCTTTTTTGCGTATACACTCCGTAGAGTGTATTGTTTACGTAAAATTATGCTCACCGCTGTTCGGTACCGTTCACATTTAGTTATAAATTTTTGTTCATTTTCGCGTTTGTGAACGGTTTTATTCGTACAGATAGGTTAGATAATTTTTGTTTCATATTTATGTATAAATAACATAGGGCTTAGATAGGCCACCGCTCTCCTCTCGCTGTAAAAGTGATTGCTAACTATGCTGTACCACGGCAATGACAGCTATGCGGCGGTGTGTTTTTTTGGTGGTTGTTTGGTGGAGTGAAAAAGGCGGCCATCGAGATAGACAGAAAGTGACGAACCACGGTTAAAGACAGACGTCGATTATTTTCGAAAAGGTTTACCGCCACAATAGCTTGTGAGCGAAGTGCGCGTGTGTGACGGAAGAGATTCCCGTCGAAAGTGCCGGCCCGTGGTTCGGGCACAGTGAAAATTACGGTGTCGGTTCGCCAACAGGGGTAAGCTAACAGTTAAGGAGTATATTCGCTTCCCTGGCTAAACAAAAGGAACCGTGACATCGACCGTTCTCGCTATAGAGGATAAGTCGAACGAGCCTAGCTCTCCTCTATAGCTAATAGCCAAGGAGAACGAAGCAGGGCGGACAAAGGTTCCCCCTGGGAAGTACACTGCGGTGACTTCCGGGATCGGTTACGGCGAGTAAACGGTCCGGCGATTTATCGCCAACGTCGCTAGGGAGGTTCCAACAAAGGAGCCAAGCTCACCTCCCTAGCTAAACGCCAAGGACCGCTGCCGGAGCAGCCAACGGAAAACGGGAGAACTCGGCCGTTGTAGTCCCGGCCGGTCGGATGAAACCGTCGCCTTCCTGCCAGCATCAGCAGTATCGGATCAGTAGTGACCACGAACAGCCACAAGGGAGAGTAGGCGAATAAACACGGTAAAATTAAATTTATTTGTTTTGTTTACCTTTTTTTTGTTGTGACGAAAATCCGAAATTCTGTAGAGGCACCTAGGCCGCCCTGAAAAGAAGGGTACGCCGGGCAAATTGAGAACCCGAGTAGTGGGCAAACCCCTACTTACATTTGGCGCACAGCGCAAAACACACTGAAAAAAATATTTTCCTATTTTGGAAAATATTTTTTTCTTCCGGAGTGTGGGGTGCTTCTACTAAATCTAGGATTTTCGTAGAACAGTCGGTGAGGTTTCTTCCGCAATATTGTTCCGCGGTCGTATATTTATTATTTATTTACATTTTTTGGTATATTTTTTTTTGATTTTTGCATTTTCCTTTTTTGTCCGACTTTGTGGATTGCGTTGTTTGTGTTTGGTCTGCCGGACGAGTAGTTTGAAGGTTGTTGTCATTTATTCGGTTGCGGTGGCCAATCGCCTTGAATTCTCAATCCGGTTTGAGACATTTTTGGAGCAGCTTGATTTCCTGAAATTTTAAGGGAATCGTTAGTTGGCGAAAAATCAGAAATTTTACCGTACCAGTACTTACATGCTTTGTGTCTTGGTGATTTCTTCCAATATAGCGCAAGTTATGATGGCGTTGGAGAAATTCAACCAAGCGTGTGTGTTCATGCGCGTCGATCATTTGCATTTCGATGAGCTGGATTTTGAGTTGCTATCTCGAAGCATTTTTATCTCTTCTGATTCGGATCTTTCGGGTGTCCAGCGGCAGCGGCGTCTTCGGGGAATTTTGTCGCATGAGCGGTCGACTCGGAGGGAATTAGTCCGTAATTTTCGGGGTGACGTGGGTGAAGAAAAGGAGATCTGCCATGGTAAACTACTAACAATCAAGGAGGATCTCCAGTACCGGTGCCCAAACAAGGAGATTTACCGAACACGGTTGCTTCATTTGGGGTCTAGGCTCCAAGTTATCCGAAATTATGCGGCAGGGGAGGTCAACCAGGAAATTTCGGGGTTGCTGGAGGAAGTTCTAGCAGTTTATGCCAGTCATTTCAGTGACGAACAGGCAGCACTTCCTCCTGACAATCAAGAAGGGGAGGATGGAGAAATTTTGGGAGATTTGCTGAGTACAGACGTACCTGCAATTCCACAGGGATCCAATCCTTCCGATAAGGAAGGATCTCTTTCCAAACAGCTCGTAGGAGACGACCTGTTGCGTGTCTTGTGCGAGATGAGGGACGAGATTCGACAATTGCGACAGCAATCCGACGATAATAAAGCCCTAGCGTCTCAGGGGTCTGATGCTTTTTCAAAAGCTACCGAAACGCTAATGGGCGGGATTGCTTCACTGACAACAATTTCGTCAGTTTTGAGAAAGACGGTTCAAGAAGTTGTCTCACTTCGTGAATCCGTGAATGAACTTCGGGCACTAGTACATCAGAAGGAAAGTGCTTCCGAGAAGGATCTGCAGACCGATCTGGAAGATTTGCGTTTGATGGACGCACCCGATTCATTTGATGCACCAGAGATTCCTCGCCCAACACTGGCGCCCAGTCCCGATCAATTTGTGTTGAAGCGAGGATTCTCGGGTCAACAAAATCTATGTCCATCACTTCCTATCGAGAAACCGAAACAGAATACTGGATTCACAGCCCCGTACCAAACTCAGAACCAGCCTTACGTTCCTGAATTGACCGAACAGCTGGCGGGACCATCATATCCGAACTTTTCGATATCCACCAATGCGGGAAACGGATCGATGGTGGCCCCCAGGAATTACTCGCGAAACCCGCAACGCGTCGCTGATTGGAAAATTCGGAAGTATGCTGGAACTGATGAAGGAACTGGACTTAATGAGTTTTTGGACACCGTAGCAAATTACGCTGCGTGTGAACAAATGTGCGAAGATGAACTTTTCAATTCTGCGATGCATTTGTTCACTGGCAATGCTTTGACCTGGTATCAGGCTATGCGTGCGCAAAACCGGTTGTTTAACTGGAACCATCTTGTATGCGAGCTCAAGGTAAATTTTGTACATCCTGAACTTGATGCTACGCTCAAAATGAAGGCTCTCCAGCGCCGGCAGATGCGCAACGAATCTTTCCAGGAATATTTCTTGGAAATGGAGAAAATATTTCGTGCGATGACGGTTCCAATGGCACCGAGCGAAAAACTCGACGTGCTCAAGCGGAACCTGAAAGCCGACTATAAACAAATGCTAATCCTCAGGCCAGTGAACACGCTTTCAGAATTGATGAGTCTTGGTAAATCGATCGACGCCTCCAAGACGCCGATTTATCAGAAAGTTTTCGGTTCTTCTCGGGAAGTCGCTGCTTATTCTGCCAATCCACCACAAAACAAACAAAAACATAATAATCAAAACCAAAAGGGAGGTGGACAGAATAACGGCAACGCAAAATCCAAAACGTTCTGGAGCAAGAATGCCAAACCGGCAGGTCTTGATTCAAACAAGCCTCCTGACAACCAGAAAAAGAAACAGCAAGGGAATCAGGACGGAAAGAATCTCGAGGGAAACAATCAAAAACCAATCGAACCACCGCAGAAACCTATAATGTGTCTGGAGTATTTGGTGGAAAAGCATCGTCCTCCCGTGCTCGGTGTCTGCTACAATTGTGGAGACAAAGGACATGGATATGAGGAATGCCGGAAACCAAAACGGGTCTTCTGTATCGTGTGTGGGTTTAAAGGCTTTGACGTTTCTCGTTGCCCTTACTGCCTAAAAAACGGGATCAGAACCAACTGAAGTCGCAGTTGGCAGTAAAGCAGCGCTCCAAAGAACAACTAACAATCCATCCCCAGATTTACGACAGTTTTCGACCGGCTCGTGATGAGGACTATGATAATTCATTGTCCGTCGAAACCATCGTCCTTGACGACCCGTTCGATAACCGTCCATTTGCAATAGTCGCTGTGTACGGCAAATCCTTCAAAGCCTTGCTCGACAGTGGTAGTAACGCCACAATTATAACTAAAAAGCTATACCGAAAGTTTTCGAAAAGTCCCTTGAAAAGGTTGGAACGACCATTCGAACTACGTTCTGCAAATGGTCAATCCTTACCAATCATTGGACAAGCGTATCTCCCGTATACTTTTCAAAATTTGACAAAGGTCCTATGCACTCTTGTAGTAGAGCATCTGACCGTCAACTCCATTCTAGGTATGGACTTTTGGCGCGCCTTTGGGATTTCTCCTGAGATATAAACCTGTGCTCTGTTGAACTCAGGTCAGGAATCAGAAGACGATGAAGAAGATGAAGTAACGCGTGAGTCGATACTCACTTCGGAACAGTTAGCGCGCGTAGAAGAAGTAAAGAAGTGTTTCCAGGCAGTAGAGCCCGGAAAGCTAAGCCCAACCTCATTCACAGAGCACAGGATTGTCATCAAAGATGAATTCCAAGGTGCGGCACCCGTTTGCCGATATCCTTATCACATGAGCCCAAAGAAGCTGTCAAAGGTCTGGGAAGAGGTTGACCGATGGCGGTCTATGGGAATTATCGAGGAGTCTGATTCGGATTGGTCGCTTAATATTGTGGCGGTCACGAAACCAGACGACTCAATCCGCCTTTGTCTAGACGCTAGGCCTCTCAATGAGCGTACTGTACGGGATGCATACCCTCTGCCCCACCCTGGGCGAATATTGGGCGGCTTACCCAAGGCGAAGTACCTGTCTACCATAGACTTGAAGGAGGCCTTTCTCCAGGTACCCCTGGCTAAGGATAGTCGCAAATATACCGCTTTCAGTGTTCCCGGCAGGGGTATGTTCCAATTTACCCGTCTACCATTTGGTCTCGTCAACAGCCCCGCTACTCTGGCGCGACTGATGGACCAGGTTCTAGGACGAGGTAAATGGGAACCTTACGTTTTCGTCTACCTAGATGAC
Source organism: Topomyia yanbarensis (assembly GCF_030247195.1). NCBI lineage: Eukaryota > Metazoa > Arthropoda > Insecta > Diptera > Culicidae > Topomyia > Topomyia yanbarensis. The sequence continues at coordinate 272,300,131 of NC_080671.1, forward strand.
ATCATCGTGGTAAGCGAAACGTTCGAGCATCACATACAGTTGCTCAAAGCAGTGGCCGATTGTCTAGCAAGAGCCAATCTAACCATCAATTTGGAAAAATCCCGTTTTGGAGTCCCCGAACTAAAGTTTCTTGGTTATTTGTTGAATCGGGACGGACTCAAGGTCAATCCTGACAAAATTCAGCCGATTCTCGACTACGAGAGACCGGTTACCGTGATGAAACTTCGTCGTTTCCTCGGGATGTGCGGTTATTACCGCCGTTTCATTGATCGGTTCAGTGAGGTCACTGCTCCCTTGACCGATCTGCTCAAAACGAAAACCAAGAGCTTAGTTTGGAACTCCGAGGCAGAACTCGCGTTCCTTAAAATTAAGGAACTTCTAGTCACTCCTCCAGTTTTAGTCCCACCAGACTTCTCCAAAGAATTCATTCTTCAGACAGACGCTAGTGACGTAGCAGTCGCTGCTGTTCTGGTGCAGGAGTATCCCGAGGGTGAGAAAGTAGTTGCTTACTTTTCGCACAAACTGACCACTCCCCAAAGGAACTATCATGCAACTGAAAAGGAAGGTCTGGCGGTGATAATGGCGGTTGAACACTTTCGAGGTTATTTGGAAGGTTATCATTTTCGACTGGTCACTGATTCGTCAGCGATTACATGGATACTGAAGACTAAATGGAAAACCAGTTCACGTTTGAGTCGTTGGAGTTTAGAATTGCAACTCTACGACATGTCTATTGAGCACCGGAAAGGCAAGGACAATGTCGTTCCAGATGCGTTATCCCGGGCCGTAGCAGCCGTTTCCGCTTTGTCCACCTCAGACTGGTACTGTTCCTTGAAGTCCAAAGTTATCCAAAATCCTGACGACTATGCCGACTTCAAAGTAGAAAATGATCAACTTTTTAAGTATGTCAACTCAAAAGTTGTTCCGTGCGACTCGCGGTTCAGTTGGAAACTCGTCCCAGCACCCGAGTTCCGTCAAGATTTGATTCAACGTACCCACGAAAATTTGCTTCACGTGGGATACGATAAAACGATCCACGAAGTGCAGTTACGATATTACTGGCCTCGTATGGGATCTGAAGTACGAAAGTTTATTCGAGAATGTGGGACGTGCAAGGAAATCAAAGCTCCTTTCGTCCCAGTCCAGCCCGAAATGGGTAAGTCGCGTGCAACTAATGCACCATGGCGAATGGTTTCTGTGGACTATATTGGTCCTCTTCCAAAAAGCAAACGTGGCAATCAACACTTGCTTGTCGTCCTCGACGTCTTCAGCAAGTACGTCATGTTAACCCCCGTTCGCAAAATCGCTAGTACGTCACTCTGTACGATACTGCGCGAACAGTGGTTCAATCGCCATGGCAGCCCGGAAATTCTGCTAAGCGACAATGCCTCCACTTTCACCTCGAAGGAGTTCAGTCAATTCATAAAAGAAACCAACGTCAAACATTGGCTGAACTCCCGCTATCATTCGCAGGCTAACCCAGTGGAGCGAACAAATCGCTCGATAAACACCGCAATCCGGGCATATGCTCGAACCGAGCAGCGCAACTGGGATGTCCACATCACCGATGTGGAGCGCATCCTAAATACTACCGTTCATTCCTCCACTGGGTTTAGTCCACATTTCATTATACACGGGTGTGAAATGGCATCTGCCGATGACTTCAGCAGGATTTCCGGTGAGGGTGACCTAGAAACAAGACACCCACAGATAGACAAAATCCGGGAGATTGTGGTCAAAAGTTTGACAAAGGCAAGCGAGGGCATTCGACATCAGTACAACTTGCGTCATCGAAAGTTCTCCAAACCTTTTGAAACGGGACAAATGGTGTACCGTCGAAACATGAAGTTGTCGAATGCACTCGAGTCTTACAATGCTAAACTTGGACCACAATACTTACCGGCAAAAATTGTCTCAAAAAAAGGTGTATCCTCCTACGAGCTGGAGGATTTAGCAGGTAAAAATCTCGGAGTTTGGCCAGCAAATCTCCTTAAACCAGCATAAAAACTTTTCCGTGCCGTCTGTGGACTGACGGTATGCTTTTATATGGATTACTCACTTGGGAGTTTTCCAAAAGCAGCCGTCAGTTCCCGACGGCAACAACACGGACTTTGGTCCGAATAAAAAAAAACAATAAACATTTCTCCGTCTTCTCTATTTTTATTGTGGAAGACCAACTCTGCCGCGAGAAGGTTCTTCAACACCTTCTTGCAATTTTTCAGAGCCACACTCTCGCAGTGTGGTAAACAAACACTCGCACGAAATATATGCTCCGGCCCCGGTGACGACTACGGTAGGGTGGAATACTCCACTAAAAACACTAATCTTATACCGTGCCGCTCTCCCAGGCACCGGGCGCATCTAAATACACTACCCGCCGTGTTCGGCAAACAAAAAAATTCTTTTGCGCCCCACTCGCGCAGTGAGGTAACCAAATTATCCACTAATTTGCTTTGCTCCGGCGGTCGAGACGGTTACGGTAAAGAAAACTTTCTCACCAAACCAGTACCAGTGTTTGGCAGAAACAAAACGAACCTATTGTACCGTCTTTTTCACCGCCGGATGCATACATATCATTCTTCTGCCGTGTTCGGCAACATAAAATTTTTCAAAAACCCCTTTCTGTGGGGAACACTCGCACCTACGGGTGCACTAAATTATATAAAATCGCCTTGTTTGGAGCACAATCTCACAAGAAAATCACTACTCCCTTTTCCAACAGGGACACAACACTCGCGGAAATGGGTTTCCTGCGCGACTACTACTCCGGAGCCGACCGTAAACGAAAAAAAAACCGCGAATAAAAACAGTTTGCTAATCGATTTCGCGAACTGTTTTGTTTTTATTTACGATTTTGATGATTCATTCATCATATCGAATGGATCATCGATTTGACACTTTCCCCGATGTTCGCATCAATGCTCTGCATCATGCAGGTGTAGCCCGATTTGGATCAGAGTAGTGTGAGTGGAAGAGCGAATGGGGTAAAAAGCGCCTCGCGTCTTCGATTTCGAATCGAATAAAATTTCATTTCGCATAATTTTGGGTTTGTGGTTAAACCTGGGGTGGTTCGTTTGATTCCAGCGGGAATCATTTTGATCTGTTTAAATTATGCGAAAGACATTCTTTGGTCCCTCTCAAACGTTTCTTTTGCCATATACGAAGCGTTTTGAGGCGAAAAGGGACGAATAAACAAACATTTTGTCCGGAATGTCTGCGAGTGGGAGAAACGATGACGTGTTAAGCGGTATGGTATGTGTGGATGTATGAGTGCAGAATCATATTGAAGGAATGAATGCATGTGTGAATGATAAGATAAAATTGTTTTGGGGTTAATTCGAAGTGCTTATCGGATTGGGAATGATCGAGCAGGCCAGTGATTGAGGATGAATGAATGGGATTGTATGAATGTATTTGGATTGAATCCCCAACACAAGTGTGTAGTACTGGTATCGTAAGGACACGTAAGACATTTCTGGACAGTCGATGAAAAGAACAATATAATGCCGACAACCGTTCCCCTGCAAGTTGAAACATTGAAAATTGTCAATGTCACTTGCGGAAATTTTGGAATATCGGTTGTTTCCGATCTTGTTTTTGGATTGGATTTAGGGTTCAACCCATAACCGAATAGTGACAATGGCTGACAACCTCTCGCTTCGCGTATGCTGTCAGTATTATCAGACCAAACTTGAGCAAACATTTCACCGATGAGGACACTCGGTCGATTAATTTTTTTGGATGAATTATTTATAAATTGCGGAAGAAATAATTAGGTGTAGTTAGTTTTTCTTTGTTTATTTATTTATTTATTCATTTCGTTATTATTATTGTATCGGTGTTAGGTGTTAGGTTAGAAAAAAATTGTTTCCAATTTTTTTCCACCCGGTGTGGGCGAGATTGTAACCCGCCAGGGTAACAATTTTGCACTGGGTGGAAATATACCCTTTTTTGCGTATACACTCCGTAGAGTGTATTGTTTACGTAAAATTATGCTCACCGCTGTTCGGCACCGTTCACATTTAGTTATAAATTTTTGTTCATTTTCGCGTTTGTGAACGGTTTTATTCGTACAGATAGGTTAGATAATTTTTGTTTCATATTTATGTATAAATAACATAGGGCTTAGATAGGCCACCGCTCTCCTCTCGCTGTAAAAGTGATAGCTAACTATGCTGTACCACGGCAATGACAGCTATGCGGCGGTGTGTTTTTTTGGTGGTTGTTTGGTGGAGTGAAAAAGGCGGCCATCGAGATAGACAGAAAGTGACGAACCACGGTTAAAGACAGACGTCGATTATTTTCGAAAAGGTTTACCGCCACAATAGCTTGTGAGCGAAGTGCGCGTGTGTGACGGAAGAGATTCCCGTCGAAAGTGCCGGCCCGTGGTTCGGGCACAGTGAAAATTACGGTGTCGGTTCGCCAACAGGGGTAAGCTAACAGTTAAGGAGTATATTCGCTTCCCTGGCTAAACAAAAGGAACCGTGACATCGACCGTTCTCGCTATAGAGGATAAGTCGAACGAGCCTAGCTCTCCTCTATAGCTAATAGCCAAGGAGAACGAAGCAGGGCGGACAAAGGTTCCCCCTGGGAAGTACACTGCGGTGACTTCCGGGATCGGTTACGGCGAGTAAACGGTCCGGCGATTTATCGCCAACGTCGCTAGGGAGGTTCCAACAAAGGAGCCAAGCTCACCTCCCTAGCTAAACGCCAAGGACCGCTGCCGGAGCAGCCAACGGAAAACGGGAGAACTCGGCCGTTGTAGTCCCGGCCGGTCGGATGAAACCGTCGCCTTCCTGCCAGCATCAGCAGTATCGGATCAGTAGTGACCACGAACAGCCACAAGGGAGAGTAGGCGAATAAACACGGTAAAATTAAATTTATTTGTTTTGTTTACCTTTTTTTTGTTGTGACGAAAATCCGAAATTCTGTAGAGGCACCTAGGCCGCCCTGAAAAGAAGGGTACGCCGGACAAATTGAGAACCCGAGTAGTGGGCAAACCCCTACTTGCACATGCACATATTTGGAGCATGAATATAAATGTAAAATTAAGTTCCACCACAAACACACACGACTTGTCGTGCTTTCTTCAACGAATTTTATTATAATTTTACACGTGGATTGAAAATTACAGTTTCTTTAAACGGAAAACCAATGCGCTTCTTATGTATTTTGACTCGAAAACTGCTGTAAAATGAATGACATGTAATATTACACGAATGAAAGTGTAAAATTGTATTCTGTTTGGTGCTCCAATTGATTTTAACGTAATTTTCAATGAAATTTTCGATTCAATCGCTGTATGTTTACATTCGTATTGATTTACATGTCGTTTAAATTTCATTATTTTTTGGTGTGTAAACCAAACTATTTGGGGACCATCAGTTTTGTATTCCTAAATACGGCTTTGGGACGCATCATGGTCAGCTTTCAATATGTACTGAAAATTTAGTGCCAAGTTTTGTATTGACGTCGAAATAATCCAAAAAGAAAGAGGCTCGCAATGTTACAATGTTCTATAGAAAATTTCCTCCAGAACTAGTCTTATTATGCAGTGTATTCCTCCGTACTTGACTCTTAAAATGCACAGACTCTGGGTCTTACTATACAAATTGATTCCGTCAGACACTAGTTACACTGTTACCAGTTATATTATACATAAATAATATATCTCTATACTTATTGTGATCATTAAACACATTAACATAGTATGAAATATAGGTAACACTTAAATGCATAACACTGTTTTAAAACAACATTGCGAAAAACAACTCAAAATTATCACAGTAATGTATTGAAACTATGAGATAATTTTAACAAAATTTGAAAAAAAATATTTGCGCCTTTGAGGGTTAATATGACTCCCATGTTTGGAAATAAAGTCAAATGTGATGTCAATTGACACAAAAAATATGTATTGCACAGTTCTCGACAAACATATGATTACGGCCTAAAAGCCAACTGTCAAAATCCACTTTGAATGGAAATTCCAGACAAACCGTTATTAGTCGAACACAGTTCACAACAGTTTATGAAAGAGAAAACTTTTCTCTTTCGTTTACTACCAACATCTGTGATTGGCGTGTAACGGTTTGTCCGGAATTTTCATTCAATGTGTATTTTGACAGTTGGCTTTTAGGCCGTAATCATATGTTTGTCGAGAGTTTTAAGACTTATTATGTAGGGGAACTGTGGGTAAGACGGACAGGTGGGGTAAGACGGACACATGGTTATTTTAGGCATATAACTTATAAAGTTCAATTGCTTTATATGTGTACCCTCTTTTTATGGATATCCTTGAATTGTGAAGCACTCAGTAGGCCTTGAATATTGTTAAACGCGAAAAATTTAAGCAAACATTGATAATCAGTAGTGCATCTTCGAGCGGATGTAATTTTTACGTCTCTGATTTTAAGGTTTATCGAGGAAAAAATCATTTTTTTCGCGGATTTTTTCTTAAATTTCGATAATGTAACTCTTAAATGACATCTTCGTGGAAAATAACAGGTATGTTTATATACGAGTAAATAAGTGCAAGCGTTTAAAAAATATGTGTACTGGTGGGGCAAGACGGCCAGTCTTGATTAATTCTATTGATTCATCCTTATATGAATGTCTCGCGTGGGGAAATGAAATTCTAGCAGCCAAGCGTGGAGAACCATCCTGTTAGCTGAAGTTTCACATGTAGTAGACCGCAAGATGTACGTTAATGTGACCGAGGCTGTATACTGAATTTCTAGGACCTGGACGTAGGTAGACGACTTTGTGCAGGTCCCATTTTCTGGCTGTGTGTACTTGAGGAACTGATGTTACCAATTGCGTATTTAATATGTAATTTTCCAGTTTATGATTGTGATTGATCATTGGAACTGATTGTATGGCCCTCTTTATGACAACGGAAAAAACGATATTAGAAAATACATCATTTTCTTCAACTTTAAATCGAATACCAAAACGTTATTTTTCACCTCAAATTTAACATATATATTAAGAAGAACCACAAACTATCCAAAACATCCGTTAGAAACAGTATATTTTAATGTTTTGTATTGTGATCATCCTTTCGGCGACATGTCCGTCTTACCCCCACCATATGTCCGTTTCACCCGTAGTCTGGAAAAAGTGCAGATATTTCTTTGTTTTCTATTTCTTTCAAAAATGATACTTGTTGATTTTTGTAACATAATCCCTCTGGGTACTCGAAAGCCAACATATGGAACAAAACATGCTTTTACTATGTTTTTTTTGAGTATATCCTTAACATGTTCGTCTTACCCCCAGTTCCCCTACAACAAGAATGTTGCCAAAAACGGAACCCATTTGTTGCCAAAATCGGAGGGTGCCAAAATGGGAACATGCCAATAACGGAACGTGCCAAAAACGGAATCTTACTGTATATCCCGAGTTGCCATCATTTTTGCACCGCAATAAAGCTTTCTGCAACTGCTGTCGTGTTCAAATTGGCAGGAAATAACTAGGCAGCGAATGATAAATTGCATAGTCAATTTATTTACTTTTTCGGAAGGATAAGTAATTAGTATGTTGTGAATATATATGTGTCGCCGGTGCCGTGTGTTATGGTGGTACCGGACGGAACCGTTGGTCAGCAGACCGTCCTTGTCGTACTGGTCATAGATGCGACTGAGGACTACACTGAAATGAAAATGTCTTTTGTATTCATTAGATTTCTCCTATGGATCTCAACTCGCTTAGTTGTGTAAAGTTTATATGAAACCATATGAATGTTACTAAAAGTTCATGTTAAAATTCAGTGATATCCAATAGATTTGTTTCTTACGCTGTCAATATGAATAAGATTAGAATAGCATATTCAAGTTATATGAATAGCTAATGATCTCAGTTATCTCATTGCTACTGGGTTGGGGAATGAAGTTTGACAAGAAAAAACGAAATGGCCGACCGAGAGCAACTCTTAAGTTTGAGTAGCTCATAACTTGAAATTAGACGCAAAGTCGACGAGCTTTTGGGAAAAACAAGAAATTTTGAAGATTTGTTGCTCTTTAAAAAACCTACTTTTTTAACAACTTTTTTCTCCGTTGTGGAAGCGGTTCTCTGGCTGAAGCCAACGGAAAAATCACTGGTAAATACAGGTACGTACAATGATTCCGTGGTTTGACAAAAATTCATGGATTGGTGAGCGCTCGCTAACCAGTTTCGATTCTGAAGCGGATGTTGCGATGTGTTTGGGAGTAGGAATTGTTGCTGGGGCAGTGAGTAAAATATTAGGTAAAGAGAGGACAAAATTACGTAAACTGCAGATCCGTTCGAACCCCTTTCCTTGGGTGTTTTGAAATTCATTTGAAGTTTTATTAACTCGATGATTGGAAAAAAACATCGTAGGGTAATGAGCCTATTTTCAACCAGTCGCTATTTTCACCGCATCTATTTGAAGCCGTTGGTCAGAGGAACGTCTGCTGTCTTTGTTTAATGCATTATATTAGTTCCTAAGAACTAAGCAAATATATTGATTATACGTATTTGGTCGACTCGGCTTACCGAGTAATTGAAAATGTGCGGTACTTTCCTTAATAGGGCCAAAACAGGCTATTTATCCTATGTGATGTGAGCCGGTTTAACACATAACATGTCGTTTGCAATTTTTCTATCTTACTGGAAATCCGCGAACATGTTTCCAGATCAAAAATGAAAATAGCTAAGACAAGAATAACTATCATGGAATAAATTAATTGAGGGCCGTCTTGAGCTGCTGATTACGGAACCACTTCAGAGACTAACCTGCCTTGTAAACATCGTGGTCAAACTGATATTACTTGTACCCAAGTTTTACTGCAATTACTGCAATGGAGGAATTTGGAAATAATAGTAGTTTTTGGATTTGTTTCGATCCTAGCTCACAGATTAAGGGGTAATGGGTTTCGTTAGAGATTGCCACACATTTTAAAGTTAGGAATAGCTAATAGAGGTTACTTTGGACCGTTGACGTTAGTATTTTACTTCAATGACTCCTCGACGATCCATCGCAAACAATTTAAAAATATTTCATCTCATCCGCTCGACTTATTGAGAATTGCAGGTTTCTGCAACAATAGCTTGACATCTTCGCTGATTGTGGTGTAGCAAGAATCGCGTGTTTATAAATCCGAAGAAGTGCCCGAGCTGCGAATTCTCACGAAAGACATACTGGGGGGAAAGGGGCTTCCTCTTAGATTGTCCTGGATTCTCACTCGACTGATATGTGGGATTTTCGACTGATTGACACCAATGGCGGAAACGGGCATGAAGAGTTTGATGAAAGCCATAAAACGTAGCTACTGGCGCCGGTCCGTCGATGGATTAACGAGAGAAACATCGATGAGCACTCTTTGGAGTACGGCCCAGCGCTTACGAAACCGCAACAGTACTAACGAGAGCATGAAATATTCAAACCGTTGGATATTCGATTTTGCCAAGAAGGTTTGTCCGAATTCGCCCCGGCACAGAAGATCTACCACGCCGCGTCCCCTCACGATAAAGCGAACGAAATGCCGTTTTCGATGGTGGAGTTCTCACTTGCTCTCTTGTCATGTAACAATAAAACTCCAGGGCCAGGCAGAATCAAATTTAACCTATTAAACTTGTTGAATTTATTTATTAACTTTCTTGAAGGTAATATTGTCCCACACGACGGGAGGCAAGTGAAGGTCATCGCTATTCAAAAACCAGGAAAACCAGCCTCCAACTACAACTTGTATCGACCGATTGCGATGTTGTCCTGTATCCAAAAGTTGTTCGAGAAAATGATCTTGTTTCGCCTCGACAATTGGGTTGAAGCAAATGGCTTACTGTCAGATACACAATTTGGTTTCCGTAAAGGCAAAGGCACGAACGACTGTCTTGCGTTGCTCTCAACAGAAATTCAAATGGCTTATGCTAGCAAAGAGCAGATGGCATCAGTTTTCCTAGATATAAAGGAGGCTTTTGATTTAGTTTCTATCAAAATTCATTCTGAGAAGCTGCACCAGCATGGTCTTTCACCGATTCTAAATAACTTTTTACTAAACTTGCTGTCTTCCCCACGGCTCATGTCCAAGTCCCCTTCTCTATAACTTTTACGTGAATGACATTGACGAATGTCTTGTCAATTCCTGCACGCTAAGGCAGCTTGCAGATGACGGTGTGGTCTCTATTACAGGAACCAGATCCGTCAATCTGCAAGAACCATTGCAAGATATACCTTGGACAATTTGTCTGCTAGGGCCCTCCAGCTTGGTATCGAGTTCTCCACGGAGAAAACTGAGCTAGTCGTATTTTCAAAGAAGCGTGAACCAGTGCAACTACAGCTTCAATTATTGCGTCAAACTATTGCTCAGGTTTCAACTTTCAAATATCTCGGGATCTGGTTCGACTCTAAAGGATCCTGGGGATGTCACATTAGGTGTTTGAAACAGAAGTGCCAACAAAGGATCAACTTTCTCCGTACAATAACCGGAACATGGTGGGGTGCCCTGCCCACCCAGGAGACCTGATCAGGCTGTACCAAACAACGATATTGTTGGTGATGGAGTACGGGAGTTTCTGTTTCCGCTCCGCTGCGAACATACATTTCATCAAACTAGAGCGAATCCAATATTGTTGTTTGCGTATTGCTTTGGGTTGCAGACACTCGACACATATGATGAGTCTAAAAGTGCTGGCGGGCGTCCTTCAGCTGTAAAATTGATTTTGGGACCTCTCATATCGATTGCTTATCCGAAGCAATATCTTGAACCCGTTAGTAATTGCAAATTTCGAAAGGCTTGGCGAGCTCAATTCTCAAACCCGATTTATGCCCTTGTACTTCGATTAAATGGCACAAAATATCAATCCTTCTTCATATGATACCAACCGTGTCAATCTCCCCCATGCTTCTGATTCAACTGTATTCTTCGACACATCCATGAAGGACGAGATTCGTGGAATCCCAGATCATATACGTCCGCAAGTGATCCCAAGCATCTTTCATAGTAAATTTCGAGAAGTGGACTGCAACAAGATGTTTTACACCGACGGGTCAAGCCTCGACGGCTCCACTGGTTTCGGTATATTCAATCAAAACCTCACCGCCTCATACAAACTCAATGATCCTGCTTCAGTTTACGTCGCAGAACTTGCTGCTATTCAGTATACATTGCATACTGTATCATTGATGCTTTGCCCACCGATCATTACTTTATTGTTTCAGATAGCCTCAGCTCAATCGTAGCTCTCCATTCAATGAAACCTAGAAAGCACATTTCATATTTTCTGGGGAAAATCTGGGAGCGCCTGCGTGCTTTGTCTGTAAGATCGTACGAGATTACCTTAGTTTGGGTTCCCTCGTATTGCTCCATTCCAGGTAATGAAGAAGCGGACTTTGTAGCTAAGGCTGGTGCTTTACAAGGTGACATATATCAAAGACCAATTAGCTCCTGCGAAATTTTTTAGTATTACTAATCAGAGAACTCTCGAAAGTTGGCAAACTTCATGGAGCAATGGTGAACTGGGAAGGTGGTTACACTCGATAATCCCTAAGGTATAGACGAAACCTTGGTTCAACGGGGTGGATATGGGTTGGGATTTCATTCGCGTGATGTCTCGGCTCATGTCCAATCACTACATGCTGGACACTCATCTCCGACGTATTGGGCTCGCGGATAGCGGTATCTGCGCTTGTGGCAACGGTTATCACGAGATCGAACATATTGCCTGGGCATGCGCCGAGTACTGTTCTGCCAGATCTCAACTATTCGATTCACTTCGGGCCCGAGGAAGATCACCCAATGACCCGGTTCGAGATATACTGGCAAGCCTCTACATGTCCCTCATATACACCTTTTTAAAAACCATCAATATCCAGATTTTACTGCCCCTATCATATTTTTTCATATTATTCTCAGAAGCGCCCTCTTTCGCCTACCGTACCCCAACGATGGTTTGATGCGACTCCAAGACGCGACAAAACATCTGTCGAATGACCCAAAAGCACGAGATCAACAGTACAACATCACACGCGCAACGCGGTGTGATATCGATCCGTATCTGAGTCGTACTACGAAATCGTCTGGAGGAACCCCTGCCGCCTCGAGGAAGACCATCCGGCGTCCCAATACATGATGCATCCGTCCGAATCTGTAATCCTTGTCGTTAATTCCCGATGCCAGAAACTGAAAGTTTATATCTCTCCCCCCCTCATGTTGGCCGTGTCCACCCTCTCTCCCATGTATCTGATACACAGATGTAGGACTTCACCCCCCCCCCCCCTCTTCTTCCCCTTGAATATCTTCCCAAAACTTATGTGCCCCCCTATCTTCTAGGTTTAGTTGATTAATATTTAATCTCGTTAAGAAATACCCAACAGTACCACTACTTAAAAATAGCCTTAATTAATCCCTCATAATCTTAATAAAATTGAACCATTCCCTCTAGTTATTTCTAGTTAATAAGCTTGTAAAATATTCCGCTAAGTTAATAATTCAATATCAATTCTTCAAAAGTGCTAATGAGATTTTTATAAACAAACTTATTTCGCTCATTACTCCGCTGTCGAGTCGAATTTCATGAAAGATACACATGAATCAAAATCTTTACCCTTGGTAGAATCAATTTCAAATGTCTTCTGGGTTGAAAATATAACAAATTAAGAAAAATCAGCAAAACAAAAGTTTGTTTACAAATCTTATTAGCCCTATTCTAATGTTGATATGGAATTAATTGCTCCAACAACCTCCCTTCTAAAAATCATAAAGTGCATTACTATACAAATAACACACGAAATGACCCGTCCCCCTAATTTAACGAATATTATATTATCCCCTCTTGTATAGGTATAAGTTAGCTACAAAGTTTTTTTTTAGTTTCATTATATAAAAACAAAATAACATTGCAATGAGTAACCCCCGAGTTTTAAGAAATTCAAAATGTAAAAACAATGAAAAAATGGCATCTTTAAGCTAACGCAAACGTGTCTTATCAAATAAACGAATTGAATAAGGAAAAATACGCCAATTTACAAAAGAATACGCGCCGATCAATACAAATAATGAATATGCATTCACCGATCACATAGACATCCATTCACCGATCACTTGTTATAGCTCATCCTCTGGCCGAAAAATAGTTCATAAATAAAAAATAGTAATTTCTAAGGAGGTTTTATTAAATTTACATGTAATACAAGAAAAACTAATTAATCCATTAAACAGTGTGACGAAACCTTATACCACTAAACATATGTATTATATATGTATTATTTGTGCGTGCTCAGGTTCAGGTTCGGGCATGTTCAGTTTTAGAAACAAACTGAATTTCGTTTCTATGCCAGCTCTGAGAGGGATTATTGAGCAAAAGTGCACCAGATATAGATTACGCAGTGGCGATAATCCTAAGTTAGTGTTCTGTATCTACTTTTTGAGTTTTCAAGACGAGTAGTCTGCAAAAGCCTCAGAAAAAATTGAAAAAAATTCCTTCAATCAGAACTTCCATCTCACCATTGGCACCAATGGTATACAATTCATTTATTTAGTTCAACATCAATTTCATGATAACACTGAATCAATAATTTGCCTCCACAATACTCGGTTTGTAGCTGCAGCTCTCCAACGTCGGTTACGCCCAACATTCGCCAAATCACGTTCCACCTGGTCCGCCCATCGTGCTCTCTGCGCTCCTCGCCTTCTTGTACCAACCGGATCATTAGCGAACACCGTCTTTGCAGGATTATTGTCCGGCATTCTTGCAACATGCCCTGCCCACCGTATCCTTCCAGCTTTCGCCACCTTTTGGATACTGGGGTCGCCATAAAGTGCAGCGATCTCGTGGTTCATCCTTCACCCTTCTCCTGCACATCGCCGAAGATCGTCCTTAGCACCCCTCGCTCGAAAACTCCTAGCGCTTGCAGGTCCTCCTCGAGCATGGTCCAAGTCTCGTGCCCGTAGAGAACCACCGGTCTTATAAGCGTATACTTCTGAATTAAAAACCATTAAATGTTTTATCGTTTATTTAGTTTATAGTTGTTACACTAGTCTAAGAATGACTGCATTATTTTAATTAGGAAAAAAGACGGTCGGTATACTATGAATACCATAATTTTGGAGCACATCCGAAAACAATCAGTCCAGATTCATATGAGTATTACGTAGAAAAAGCTCTCTATCTAAATAACTAACATTTCTTATAGATTTAATAAACCATGATATACTTTAATACGTTAAATATTCCTTATACATTGAACAAAGTGCCATATACATTTCATTGGACCACCCAATGTTTTTAATATGATAATTATCAGATAGTTATTATATAGTGCGCTGATAGATTTGGGTCTGACACTGGAATTTAAATGTTATATGGAAATCTGATAGAATTGAATTTGTGAAGAATGCAACATTCAACATGATAACCATATAAGTTTGATATACTTTTGAAAGTCTAATGTAACAATCATTGGAAATTCCAATAGTGCTGAGTTATATGAATAGCATATAATATGTATGTAGCGATTCCGCTCAGTGTACAATTTCGGTCGACTAAATTGTGCTATAAAAATTGTACTTCCTGGAATTTCACCTAACGAGATCAATTCATTGTGAGGAATTTCGCTGCGTTCCAATATTGCTTGCCTCTGTAGGTGATGATGTGTGTGGATTCACTTCGGCAGCCAGGTCTTATGTTTTGGGTAATATTGCTATCTTATTCTGCTGAATAAATCATCTGGCTAAAGCCTCTACGTTATACTACGGTCACTTTAAAAACGCATTGCTATTTAATCTTGTAGCTCTTGGAAAGTCAGTCCTGGCATTGTTCTCGACTAATCCTGGCACTATACCGCTGACGTCGCACTTATTACGGTGATCAAACTTGGCGAGAGCGGCAGTGGTTTCGTCAGAATTGTTCACTCGACAAGCAAGAAGTGCAAGGACTCTGCTACTTATGCCTGAGCCCTTCGTTGAAACCTTCGTCCTGTCGGAGTGTTAGCTTCGTCCGATACCGGAGCGTATTGCTGAACCTAAGCAGTCTGCTACTGGCGCTGCTTCCTTCGAATCGGAATCGCTGAATATTCCCGTTAGCCGAATGTCCAACGTGGCCGAAGGCAAACCGATTGCAGCAACACCACCAACCGTAGCTGAAATTTTGGCCTTGAATCCAAGTCCCTGCCATTGACATAGCGACAGACGAGTGCGGCGCAGGTTGGACCATCGGTTGACTAGGTGCCGGACAGGGCGAAACAGCTGTAACAGGAGCGGACCTAGTATGATGTGTAAAGGTCATCAATTGCCATAAATCACCAAATGCTCTGCGACTAACATTGTGAGCAAAACAAATCAAACGAAATTGATCGCAACAACGATAAAATAATCTAAATTCTACCCAAACATTTGAAAATGAGAAAAAGGCAAAAGAAGTTTTGGTCGAATTCATTATAATTCTATTTAAAAATTGAATACTGTTTTATTTAGTTTGATTGCGCATATTGTTTACATCAGACACACCCCTTAATTCATTGAGTACGTATTTCACTGCCTTTATAATCCTTTTGGAATCAGTTACAATAATCCTTTATAATCATTTTTTAATAAGTGTATTGCTAGTTAGGACTTTTATATCAGCCGGGCTCTTTCATAATTTGTTATAAAATCATTATCAAAATTCTTCATAATCCATTGTTGCGTTATGTTTATGCACATGACCAGATAGATCGTTTTACTGGGACGGAACGTGTGGATACGAAGAAATCTAATGTCAATTGTAGCCAGGGGGAGCTGTCAAATGCAGCCAAAGGGAACCGTCAAATGCAGTCAGGGGGGACTGTCAAATGTAGCCAGTCCATTTAAAATATGTGAGGAAGAAAGAGTGGCTATGCAAGACAAGAGATAAAATGCACAGAAAAAAGAAAAAGAAAACATCTATCCACAGGTTCTGTCCCAGGATTTTAATAGAGAACATCAAAATTCGATTTGTTTGCATTTGGCAGTAGGCCTTTTTCAAATGTTTGGCTAGAAATTCCTTGCTTCTTCAATGAATCATGTACAAGAAAAGTAAAAATGTTAAATTTAACGGAACAATGTATGATGCCGACATCAATTAAAAAATACAACTGAGCGACCTTGTTGGGAAAGTGTTAACATTTGGCAGCGAACCAAACCAAGTTTCTCATATTATGGTCGAATTAACAAAAATCATGTAAACAATCTCTTTGAACTGTCAAAAAAGTGAGGTTAAACATTACCATGCAACGTTCTCCACCGAGAGGTTCACTTTAGTTTGTTTACATAACCAATGAACTTTGTACCGCGACTCACCACTTCATTTGCCGCGTTGCCAGGAAGCCAGGCAAAAATATACAAATCAGTGCTGCCCAAACACATATTTTGAGTCCCACCATTCTTGCAAAGGTGAAAAAAATACTCAACATTCTTGCATTTTTCAAATTTAAAAAAATCATTAAAAAATCACGATAGCTCTAAAAAGTCTCATTTCAGCGGAAATATTCTTAAAAATGTGTAGTCTTTTAAATAAAAATAAGAAAAAAGGGGGTTAGGTCGGACGAGAAAAGTCTATTGCAATCACCACTGGTTCAAGACCATCGGCATCGATCAATGTTCCCTATGACCTCACACGAAACATTGATTGGAAGAGCTACGCTGCTGAGATATCCAAAACTATCGATTTAACACCCCCGGAGGAAGAATATAAGTTTTTGTTCAACTCGATTCTAGATACCGCGATTCAAATTCAGACGAAACGAGTACCCGACGTGAACACCCAAAAACGTTCTCCCAACCCGTGGTGGGACAAAGAGTGCTCAGACGTGTACGCGGAGAAAGCTGCCGCGTATAAAACCTTCTGGAACGACGGATTAGTTGCTAGTTATCGAGTGTACGCGATATTAGAAAAGCGAATGAAAAATTTGATGAAAGCTAAGAAACGCAGTTACTGGCGCCGGTTTGTCGACGGGTTAACAAGAGAAACATCGATGAGCACTCTTTGGGGCACGGCCCGACGTATGCGAAACCGAAACAGTACTAACGAGAGCGTGGAATATTCAAACCGTTGGATATTCGATTTCGCCAAGAAGGTTTGTCAGCCCCGGCACAGAAAATCTACCGCGTCGCGTCGCCTTACAATACCGCGAACGAAACACCGTTTACGATGGTGGAGTTCTCACTTGCTCTCTTATCATGTAACAATAAAGCCCCGGGGCCAGATAGAATCAAATTCAACTTGTTGATGAATCTGCCAGACTCTGCCAAAAGACGCTTGTTGAATTTATTTAATAGGTTTCTTGAGGGTAACATTGTCCCACATGACTGGAGACAGGTGAGGTTCATCGCCATCCAAAACCAAGAAAACCAGCCTCCGACCACAACTCGTATCGTCCGATTGCAATGCTGTCCTGTATCCAGAAGTTATTCAAAAAAATGATCTTGTTTCGCTTCGATAATTGGGTCGAAACAAATGGCTTACTGTCAAATACACAATTTGGCTTCCGTAAAGGCAAAGGGTGGAACGATTGCATTGCGTTGCTCTCAACAGAAATTCAAATGGCACATGCTAACAAAGAGCAGATGGCATCAGTATTCTTGGATATTAAGGGGGCTTTCGATTCAGTTACTATCAACATTCTTTATGAGAAGTTGCACCAGCATGGTCTTCCGCCAATTTTAAATAACTTTTTGCTAAACCTGTTGTCTGAAAAACAAATGCATTTCTCGCATGGCGATTTATCGACATCACGATTTAGCTACATGGGCCTTGCCCAAGGCTCATGTCTAAGCCCTCTCCTCTACAATTTTTACGTGAATGACATTGACGAATGTCTTGTCTATTCCTGCACGCTAAAGCAGCTTGCAGATGACGGTGTGGTCTCTATTACAGGTCCTAAAGCCGTCGACTTGCAAGGACCACTGCAAGATACCTTGGACAATTTGTCTGCTTGGGCTCTCCAACTGGGTATCGAGTTCTCCACGGAGAAAACTGAGCTAGCTTCAATTAATGGATCAAACTATTGCTCAGGCTTCAACATTCAAATATCTCGAGGTATGGTTCGACTCTAAAGGTACCTGGGGATGTCACATTAGGTATCTGAAACAGAAGTACCAACAAAGGATCAACTTTTTCCGTACAATAACTGGAACATGGTGGGGTGCCCATCCAGGAGACCTAATCAGGCTGTACCAAACAACGATATTATCAGTGTTGGAGTACGGATGTTTCTGCTTTCGCTCCGCTGCGAACATACACTTCATCAAACTGGAGCGAATCCAGTATCGTTGCTTGCGTATTGCCTTGGGTTGCATGCACGCGACCCATACGATGAGTCTCGAAGTGCTGGCGGGCGTTCTTCCGCTGAAAAATCGATTCTGGGATCTCTCATATCGATTGCTCATTCGATGCGATATTCTGAACCCATTGGTGATTGCAAATTGCGAAAGGCTTGTTGAGCTTAATTCTCAAACCCGATTCATGTTCTTGTACTTCGATTACATGGCACAGAACATCAATTCATCTACGTATAACGTCAACCGTGCTCATCCCTTTGATACTTCTGATCCAACTGTATTTTTCGATACATCCATGAAGGAAGAGATTTGTGGAATTCCGGATCATATTCGCCCACAAGTGGTCCCAAATATTTTCTATAACAAATACCATCAAATCGACTGCGCCAAAATGTTCTACACTGACGGGTCCACAGGCTTCGGTATCTTCAACGAAAATCTTGCTGCCTCATTCAAACTCAATGATCCTGCTTCAATTTCCGTCGCAGAATTATGTTCTTGTACTTCGATTACATGGCACAGAACATCAATTCATCTATGTATAACGTCAACCGTGCTCATCCCTTTGATACTTCTGATCCAACTGTATTTTTCGATACATCCATGAAGGAAGAGATTTGTGGAATTCCGGATCATATTCGCCCACAAATGGTCCCAAATATTTTCTATAACAAATACCATCAAATCGACTGCGCCAAAATGTTCTACACTGACGGATCAATTCTCGACGGGTCCACAGGCTTCGGTATCTTCAACGAAAATCTAGCTGCCTCATTCAAACTCAATGATCCTGCTTCAATTTACGTCGCAGAATTAGCTGCCATTCAGTATACTCTCGGGATCATTGACACCCTGCCCTCAGACCATTACTTCATCGTTTCGGATAGTCTCAGCTCCATTAAGGCCATCCGTGCGGCGAAGCCTGGAAAGCACTCACCGTATTTCCTGAGGAAAATCCGGGAATATCTGAGTGCTATATCTGAAAAATCTTACCAGATTACCTTGGTTTGGGTCCCGTCACATTGTTCTATTGCGGGCAATGAGAAGGCGGACTCTTTAGCCAAGGTGGGCGCATTAGAAGGCAACACTTACGAAAAACCAATTTGCTTCAATGAATTTTTCAGTATCTCTCGTCAGAGGACGCTCTATAGTTGGAAAACCTCATGGAGCAATGGGCATCTGGGACGGTGGCTACATTCCAATATCCCGAAGGTATCAACGAATGCTTGGTTTAAGGGGTTGGATGTGAACCGGGACTTTATTCGAACGATGTCAAGGATCATGTCCAACCATTACTCGTTTGACGCGCATCTCCGTCGTATAGGGCTGGCTAAAAGTAATCATTGTGTTTGTGAGAACGGCTATCACGACATCGAGCATGTTGTTTGGCTGTGCGCAGAGTACTTTGTTGCCAGGTCCCAACTAATAGATTCCCTTCGGGCCCGAGGTAGATCACCTTATGTGCCAGTCCGGGACGTCCTAGCAAGCCGTGACCACCCCTATATTTTTCTTATCTATATCTTTTTGAAAACTATTGATGGCCAAGTTTAATACATTTTCCCCTCTCTCATTCACAGTAGAATCTCACCAACCTATCCCTGTATCTACAATATGGCATTGCTTCACGTGTCTTCGGTGCATACCCTTCTTGATAACCGTCTATCCAGAACATCATGACATACCTCACATGCAGATGATATAGAGTGCCAATAATTATTCGAAATATCGACCCTCCTTCGCCCCTGCGATTACAGGCTGGAAACTACAACACTACAACAAAGTGTGCATATCCGCGAAACTACAACACTACAACAAAGTGTGAATCCGACTACGGAACCTCATATCATCTGATAAGCGATGGCCCAGCAGTAGCGTAATTGCGATTTCGAGTTTTCAGCCGTCCTTACATAGACGACACCATGTATTGACGACTGAAACTTAGAAACATACTAAAGTTTAAACTAATAATTCAATTTTTTGGTCTTTTGATTTAAGTGCCAATACCTTATTTAGGACTGGTGGTATCCAACGGGGAAAAACGATCGGAAATGGTGAGTGAAGCTAAGCAATCATGTGAAAAAAATTCCACCCCCAGAGGCGAGACTCGAACTTGCGGTTGCGAGTTCGAGTCTCGCCTCTGGGGGTGGAATTTTTTCACATGATTGCTTAGCTTCACTCACCATTTCCGATCGTTTTTCCCCGTTGGATACCACCAGTCCTATACTAAAGTTTCTTATCCAATGTGGTAGACCTTTAAGCTTACTCGCAGACGAGTTCAACTACTTGTGAGTTCAACTTACCTGCTGTTTGTTTTTGTTTTTGTGCTGTTATTCTTCCAATTCTACTTTCTCCCTCTTCCTTCTCGTTACTCGTTAATTGCATTACGGAGAAAGATACAATATTACTGCAAAAGGCTTGTTCTACAACTTTGTAGAAGACACCTAATTTCTATCTCTCTCCGTTGAAAAGTTCGTGTTGGCGCCATCTATGCGGTCACAGGTGGAACTAAAATTTTCTAACCAAAACATAATTTGTATTATGCACTGCAATTCTTCCGAACATATATAAAACTGATAAAACGCGTACATGCTTCAAGGATCTTTAAAGCATGTAAGCTTTACAAGTGCATTTAGTGCCATTATAGAGCAAATACAAAGCTGATATAATGCTATTGTAATGCTGTTGGTTTATTTGTTATGCAACTCTTCTTGACGATTATATTCGACATATATTTCATTTCAATCGAACATGTGCAATATAGTCTAGGGAGCAAACGCACTTACCGTGAAGGACGAGGCAAGGTACCTCAGTTCGAGACTGACTAAAGGTAATTTTCGTAAAACATTCATATTATGTGAGAACGAAAACCCATTAAGGATATTCATTACAATGGATTAGAAGAGAGACAATTACGGTTTTAAACAGAACATCTTATTTTAAAATTATTCTTTTTTGCTCATCATACCGAAAGAAAATAAAAGAAATGGTTTCGAAACCATGGCGGACAATGACAGCCAACTAAAACTTTTTAATAGCATCAGTATTGCCAATATAAGGCTTTCAAAATTGACATTTGTGCGCTGGTGCTATATAATAGCATTAGTACTGCAGAAACGAGCTGTCAATCTCTGCACAGTAATAGCACTATATTTCGCCTTTTCTGGCATAATATCAGTATTATATCAGTATTTAGGGCTTCGCGGCTCTTTAAGACAGCTTTATATGTGGATCTAAAGCAGATATTAGGCTACGTTATAATGCTTAGGGCCGATTTCTTCACCCTCGCTTAGAGCTTAAGCCAGGTTTAAATGTACTGATAAACCTGGTTTAAAAGTTAAGCGAGGGTGAAGAAATCGACCCTTATTGGCTACTTGGGTATAATCGAAACATTACTATATTCAGTTCATTTATTTCTCTTTTTCATTTTATTGATATTTGCGTTCTCATAGTTTCTAGTTGGATGCGCTTTTCTTATAAATTCTGCCAAATGATGAATGAGCAAAATCTGATATAAGAAATATCTCATCCCACTGCTATAACATTGACGACAAATGATGGAATAACGACAGTTCATTACAAATGCCTAATTCCTATTCCCAGTAAATTTTGTAGAGCTCAATCGGTCCGATTATCGAGCCGATGATCGGGCCGACTAATCCCGATAACGGGCCGACTAAGCCCGCTAACGGGCCGATAAGAGCAGGATATCGGGTACATATCCTGCAATTTTGCACCATTTGCATAAACCGCGTCAACCTTCGAATATGTCAAACGCATCGACGTAATCGGACCGACGTGAGTCCGATGTCGAGCTATAGAAAATCGGGCGATCGTCGTGCTCCTTGTTTTGGTCTTCTTCTTATTTTATTCGTTTGGGTTTTCTTTTTTTTCAAATTAAAAAAAAAAAACAGCAATATTTTTTGCTTCAATTTTTTATTAGCGTCAGATTTTTTTAAGTATGCGTATCTAAATTTAAGAGCATGTAAAGCAGGCACCCTCTACATCAAAATCGAGTACCATTAGTTTGATTTCTTCCGTACCGTTGCGTGACCCTACGGCACAAATTTGTTTCGTGTCATTGGCTCTGATTCGTCACACACCGCCCAATTCTAGTGCAACCAGGTTACGAGCGGACTCTCCAGTTTTAACGTCCCACAGCTTGAAGGTACCGTCGTCGAAGCTGTTGACTCCGAAGCGGGAATTGAACTGTAAACAGGTGACATCTGATTGATGCTTGTTGCGGCCAGATAGCATTTGCAAGCACTGGTCAGTGATGATGTCCAAAACCTTGACGGTCGAGTCAGAATTCCCTTATTCCAGAATATTGTGCCGGAGCTCCATTCCGGATGTTAAACTCTGGCGACCCATCGGATCATGCTTGCAACTCTCCGTTTCCGCGTTCCACACGCAAACCGACGTGTAAAGCGAGCCAAATACGACGTGAATACCATCAAACTAGCGAGTACACACGATTAGTGTGGCCCTGTAGCGTATGGAGATACTCTTGTCGTTCAGGATTCCACACCTTAACCATGCAGTCCCGCAACTACTAGCCTATCATCGTACTGAACACAGCGAACAGCAGCCAAATGACCAACCAGCACATGTAGGCAAGTGCCCTCGGTAACGTACCAGACTCGTAGAGTCGCATCTCGAGAGCCACTGGTGACTTTATTTCCATGTAAATGCATACAACGAGCAGTCTGTGGCCATATAGCGTATGTAACAGTTGACCAGTTTCAGCGTTCCACACCTTCAACGTGCGGTCAGTACTGCCGAAGATTATGTTGCCGGCCATTTGTGACGACCAGACTCCACCTGTGTGGTTAACCAATGTTCGGTGATGGCAGACCACACCTTGAACGTATTGTCGTCGGAACCGGATACAATTTGGTTGCCGCAGAACTGAAGGCACATGATTACGTAGTCATCGAGACCTTTTAGTACTTTAGCCGTACGAATCGGTCTCGAGCGCCAGTTCATCGCGATGATGTGTTGTCGCATGTACGCCGCTTTCCATTGGGACGAAATGGGAGGCATATTGCAGGCACGGCCCCGTTTCGGACGGTCACCTCCCATCGCTTCCATCACGATGACAGCTCCCTTGCTGTTTTCCATCTTTTGGTTCCAGGTAGGACAGCACTTGAAGTGCGAGCTCCTTCAGAGGAAGTAAAAAAAATCTCGCTGGAATTGGGGTTCGATAACCTTCATCATGTGCCGCACCTGGGTCGGGCCGTAATGTTCGATCAGCAGATCTACTGCCACCAGACGTTCTACGGGAGTCCATCGCTGGAAGTGTTGCAACCAATCGTTTACCTCGGGAGGAAGATTGTACTTCGAGAAGTCTTTCGCTCTCCCATCGTTGAGGATGTTGGCGTTGAAGTAAGATTAGACGGACTGAGTAAAGTTCTCGGCGAATCTAAAGCTAACCGTTTCATACTACTAAAGTTGAGGGACTTCGAGCTTGCGTTGTCACAGTTATTCCCTACAATTTCGGATCCTATAGTACGACCGGTGCCGCTTCTGAACAACATCCGATTCTCAGTCAACTTGCGCTTCCGATGTGTGCTGACGGAGCCGGGATCATGAGCGAGAATATTTTTCGCAGCATCCATGTTGAATATAGCTGGACAAATCAACGTCTCGTGAAGGCAGTTCGTCCTCGATGCTTGCAAGACCGCCGAGACCGGTGCCACCATGTCCTTCATCATCAGTGTAATCTCGGCATGTGCAAACTGCGCGTGTAGATCAGGTTAAAACAGTTTTTCCCAAGAAAGTCCTTCACAAGTGTCAAGAAAACGAATAAATTACCAAATGTGATGACCCCGCTCAACACCTGAAAAAACGACATACGTGATTAAATTTTAATACATTATACATTGGCTGTTTACCTATAGCATCAAGTTGGATTGGCCTAGATTTTTCTTAGTGGTTGTCGTAGAATGAAGTACAACGATAGTAGGATGACACGTGGAATATCCAGTCGAAAGCAAATTTAGTAAACCAAGTCGATCAGGAGAGTAATGTCTATTTCCGCATTGCTTTTTGTTATTCGGGTCCTCCGTGGTCGTGGCAAGTCGGCTCCAGCTCATGCTCAACCTATGCTGAAACGCACCTCGGAAACGCCATCATGGTATCGAAAGATGCGGTGTTTTGAAATCTAGCGGATTTATGTAGAACATGATCAGCAGCTTCGTAACGCTGAGCGTTCGGATGCTTTTCCGTAGAAACGTAGCATGGCGGAGATGGATCAATCCGTCAGCTAAGCGATGTGTTATGTTTAGGCCCAATATTATGACCGGTTCGTAGAAGAGGTACCTGGCAAATAATATTTTATTTTATTTATGCATGCAACAGGAACAGTTTGGTGTGATCGTTTATTTTTGGTATATGCATGAGCATTGGTTTGCTTCTCGATATAATACTGTCAACATGCGTGATTAATAAAGTGCGAGTATGTATGATGCAAATATGTGCTTTTTATTGCTTCATCATGTAGTGAGGGGAAGAAAGTTCGAAAGCGTAGTACTATAAATAAGAGTATTTTATGCTATAGGTATTTTGACCATTTTTTTTTGTTAATGTTTTTTGTCAACGACCTATTGAGTCAATTTGTCAACAGTTGTTACGGCATTTAATTAGCAATGGACTGGAAGATGAAGTATATTTTTCAATATTAAGAGCCATAGTACTCAAGGGAGAGCAAGGAGTTGAAGTGAGAAAGTTTAGAAAAGCGTGGAAGGATCATATATGCAAGCTATACCTATTGTACCCCCGTACCTATGTGGCCCCATTCTACTATATATATTTCTAGTGACTTATTTGACGTCGAGGACACCAACACAGTGTCAAAATGTATAGACAACATACATATAACACGATGTTTTCAATTCGCCATCTGATTTAACCTCATTTGGCAAAAATTCCACCCGATTTAACCTCAATCTCGCACTAACACAACTGCACATGGATTAGTCAATGGTTTTGTCGATACTTGCGGATACTCTTCACTGAGGCATTAGAAACGAGGAATGAGACTATCCGCAAGTTTCGATAAAACTAAGCAGCGTTGCGAATATTGAAGATGTATTAAAAAGATTTCAGCTTACTTCAGACCCTATGATCTTGTTGAAAAATAGGTCAAATAATGCTCCAGATTTCTACGATCTTCCGGATGGTTCACACATCTTCATTACTCGTGACAATTAACAACATGCATGGGCCCCAGAACTTGAGCAGGGTGCTGGGAAGGTTTTTCGCTTCTCAAATGGATGCTACTAAGGCTGTGACTAAAATAATAATTCAGTGGACCCTTCGCCTTATTACGACGCACTGCTGGGAAGGTTTACCGCGGCTCAGGCGGAACGAAATACATTGGAAACAACAACTCAGTTGGCCTTACGTCACACTCGGGCAGTTTTATTTGAGATGTTGTTTATCTATCTGATCTTTTTTTTCGAGAGTTGTCCAACTGGAGCTGTAGAGCTAGGTTCTCGGAAGGGCTCCCCATCAGAATCGCACAGTACGAGACAGGCAATGGCGCCCACTAAAAATCTGCTTTAGGCCAATTGTAGCGGGCCGTGATTCTGAATGTGATATTTATTGTACGGTTTAGGTATTTGCGGATGTAGGGACTGCGCGATCGCGTGTATCATTGCAAAGGGCTCGAGTACTTAACGTGTTCGATTGCGTGTGCGTTTGTATGTCGCGTATGCTAACGTGTATGTAACTTCGCGTGTATACATTCTTTATTAAAACCGTTTGCCCTTCGCATGTTCGCGTGTTCTCTAAAATGATCGCGCATGGACCGTGAATCTTATACTTAATTTTTCGTGCACGGTTGGATTCTAAAATAAAGTGGGATCTTCCATATCACTAGAGTTCCTTGTCATATCGCCATGGAACGTGTTGTCTAGTCGATATGAGCTTTATTTTTTGATTGGAATAACTGAATGTATGGACCTAAGTCGCTAGAATGGAGGGTGAAGATTTCCGGACGTGACAAATTCATGATCACGCGTGTTTGCGGGTTCGCGTTTGAGACCGCGTTTGTAATTTCGTAAGAACTAAAACGTTCACATTGTTACCGGAGTGTGATAAAGTTTGCGCGATCGCGAACGTAGATATGCGTAGATGATCGTGAAGAGCTTAAGACTTCGTATGTTAACGTGTTTATCGCGTGTATGTGAGTTCGCGTGAATAAATTCGATTTTGTAACCCTGTGACCATTCACATATTTGCGTGTGTTCTTGGATGGCCACGCGCACCGCCATTCTGATATTTAGTTTTCGGTGTACGGATCACATTCTGACAGGGAGTGAGTTACTCCATACCACTATTGTTCCTGGTCATGTCGACATGGAACGTGTTGTCCAGTGGATATGAGAGCTTTCTCTTTAGTTGATTCAATTGAAGGCATGGACCTAGACTTCTGGAATCGAGGATAGAGACTTCCTGACGTGACCGATACATGATCGCGCGAGTGCGGGAGATTGTAAGTTCACGCTTGAGATCGCGTTTGAATGTTTATAAGTTATGAGACGTTCATATTATCACGGAGATGTTATCATGTCTGCGAGAGCGCGGGTGTAGGTTGCGTGGATGATCGCGAAGGGCTCAAGCATTTGTATGTTTGTTTGTCACGTGTATGTAACTTCGTGAGTATAAGTTCGATTTTTATGTCGCCATGGAACGTGTAGTTTAGTAGATATGAGCATCATCATTTTGATTGGTTCACCTGAAGGCATTGGACTTATGCTACTAGGACCGAGAATTGTAACTTCGCGTGGACACATTATTTTTATTAACGTGTGGCCATACGCATGTTCGCGCGTGCTCGTCTTGGTCCAACTGAAAGCATGAATTTGGGCTGATAGGATCAATGGCAGAGGCTTGCGAACGTTACCAATTCATGATAGCGCGAGCGGTGGGTTGATGATTAAGACCGCGTTAGTAAATTTTTAGGTGCAAACGTTCACTTAATTACCGGGGTGTTTGAATGTTGGCGAGATCGCGGACGTTTGCATTTGTGACCAGATTTGTGTTATCGCGAAGGCCACGTTTGTACTTTAGGAATGAGATTGTGAGTGTATATGAGAGAATAAGCAATTTGTGTTAGTGAGTGTTATCATGCATCTAATTCAAAATATAGCAATAAAATAAGGGTGCCTCCTGAGAGAACTGGGCCCTAAACCTACATTGTATATTATTTGACCATGGCAGTGGGTAATAAAGGTCACCAAGTTAAGTACTAAAATTGATCATAATGTAGCTTAACTAAAAAGAAAATAATCGTATCCAAAGTTTCTGTGATATCATCACTGTAATACTGTTTTAGTGGAAATGATCCCCCCCCACATCAAGGTACAGTATCCTGAGGGATGCTGTTTATCAATCTGATCTTATTATAAAAATGGTTGCTTCGTTACACTGACCCTTTTACTTTTAATGCTACAAATAGTAGTTATATTCTCAACTAAAACTAAAAAAAATGAGATAAACAAAAATGATCGGAGATTTTTTCTTAAAATATTCTATCAATTGTGGTCTTTCGGATGCAAAAAGAAGAAATCAGTTTTTTTGCTAAAAATGCTTAAATATTAAATAATATTTCTCTATATAAGCTTCGTGAAGACGCTATTGAAGGAAAAAAATTATTTAAAAAGTTATAATGAAAAAACTGATTTTTTAGGGTTACTTGATTGTTCTATCTTTTTGTATTTCGAAAATAAAATGCCTCACATAACACAGATTATTTGTTCCGAAGAGATGAAATCTCTAGAACCACTAGTTTAGTCACAAATGTTTTTGTCATCCCAAATTCTGGATTCGGACCACTGTGCAATGGTGTGAGAAAAACTGCTTTTTTCGTTTTCCAAGATGGCCGCTTTTCCAAGCTTTCTCAGTTGTACCTTAATGAGTTTCTGTAATAAAGGCACACATTAAACTCATGTAGAAATAAAAACCTGTTTTAATCCACCTAGCGGGGCAATTGTGCCTTTCTCAATCATGAACACGAGAATTTTTTAGTTACTTACATTTATTAAAAGCTTTCAAATGTATACATTACAATTTTATTATACATGACTTGACAACTTTAAGTTGTTTGACGACTGTTGTTAATTATTCTGAGGATGTTATCGGCTGAATCAAAATAAAACGGCAAAAACGAAGTATAGCTTCTTAATCCGACAGTTTCGGTGATTTTATTTCACCTTTATCAAGGAGTCTAGAAAATGATATCCGATTAAGAAGCAATAATTCGTTTTTGTCGTTTCATTTTGACTGATTCCACCAATAACATCCTCAGAATGACGACAACTATGCACAAGAAAAAAAAATCATTATTTGAGTTCTAAAATTTTGCAAAAGAAAAAACAGTCACGGTAATATTGAATTGAAAATCCTGTTTTAATCCACCTAGCGGTGCAATTGTGCCTTTCTCATTTCTCCAAACTATGATTTAATAGCTGGTTCGTACAATATAACATTATGGAAATGTCTTTCATTCTTATTACACTTATTAAGTATATATAAGAGCACCTTTTTGCATTCATCGCGGTATCGGTTTGAATCGGAGTTTTCTATGTGATCGCACTCCACAACCCGTAACTCCGGAGCCGGAAGTCGGATGGAGATGGAATTTAATATCAGTTTCCGGGGACGCACCACCTTTCATGTGAGACTAAGTTGATCAAATCGGTCTAGCCATTTTCGAGAAACCAATATAACCGTTATTCTGAATTTGGATGCTTCCGGATCCGTCGATCGTGGCCAGTGTGGCCAAAGAGACTTTGAATGACTGTTGGTGACCTAGATCTACAAATTCAACAGTTGTGTTTACATTTTGGAAAAAATTTACCTTTTTACATTCATCGCAGAATTCGTTAGAATCGGGATTTGCTGCGTGATCGTACGTATCACTCTGTAATTCAGGAACCAGAACTCGGATCCACACAAAATTCAACAGCAGCTGATGGACCTTTCATTTAAAATTAAGTTTGTCAAAATCGGTTCAGAAAATGCTGAGAAACCGATGTGGACAAATCAACAAATTTTGTTTTGTAACCATACTCTTCAACTCGTAATCCGGCACAAGATGTTGGTTGAAATAAAATTCAATAGCAACCTATGGGAATATTATACCTTTCATTTGAATCTTAGTTTGTAAAAATCGGTTCAGCCATCTACACACACATACATACATACATACATACATACATACATACATACATACATACGTGGGGGCAGCAGGGACAAGAAGGACAGGAGTCTAGGGGTTTAACGAACCCCCCCCCCCCCACGGTCCTACTGCGAGTTGGGGAGCTTTGATAGGATATGGTGGGGCTAAGATTGGGCTCTTCTAAACCTCTAAAAAAACATAACTCCGAAAGCAGCTCCGACGAAGCGAGTCTGTGCCGCTTCTGCTAAGATCCTAAGATTCCAATAATCTAAGATCTAGGCAATAAAAGCACTCTAGGCCAACCGGCACATCAGGATCGACGCCAGTAACATCCTGATTATGGTATACTGGCCATGGCGAACGTCAACGGACAGGACACGGATGACGAATAGGATGGCGACTTTGGGCTGACAGGCGTGCTGTTCTACTCCCTGAGTAAGGAAGGATGACACCGACTTTAAATGGCGAGTGGGCTAACAGCATGGCTGCCTCCGTCCCAACAACCCTGGCAGGTCTCCGGGTACGTTCGAAACTCGCCATCATTTGGTTGGTGGTACTAGGTTCGGTTGAAGCATTCCCGATTTACGCCGATCCGGATCTGAACACTACTCCCCATGAAGGATAGTGTCAACCCTTGCATGACCTCCCTGCTGCCTTTTGGCAGTATAGATAATCATGGGATCACAAGAGGCGACTATGTGCAGCGAGTGGAGATAGCGGCCCGGAGTTGGGACCCAATAAAAAGGAGTATAAACAAGCAACTAACATAAACGGAGCAGGCACGGCGAATCCGTTCGCCAGACGCGGGTTAGTGAGGTCACCACCAGCAGCAACTGAACTCACTCAGCAAGAGCAGAAGGTGGAGAAGCAGCAGCAACAGCAGCATCCGATACAACAGCCAGGGCAGAGCAGGATGAACTACACCCCACAGAAGCCAAAAGTAGTGGCAGCGAAGCACTTGGCGGAGGAGCTCCACAAGTTTGTGGATGCAAGAAACAATGTCCAAAAGGACATTAAAGAAATGGTCATCAGAATCCGAAAGGTGCTACTGTCTGCCGTAAATGAGTACGTCACGGCAACGCGGAGGGCTGATGTAGCCGAGCGAGCATTGGCGTCGGCTAAGGCTACTATTGTCCTAGCCCCTCCGAACCAGGGTAAGGAGAAGCAGATTGGTGTGGAGAACACACCAGTTTCCGTGACTCTAAAGAGGACAGGATCCTCGCCAGGAGACGGAAGACCAGGCGGGCTCAAAAAGCAGACGCTCGAAGATGCTGTGGCTGTTGCCGAAGAAAAAGACGACACCCAACAGGGTGAAAGCTGGAGTAACGTTGTAGGTCGGAAGGAGAAGCACGGGAAACAGCAGAGGAAGAAGGAAGATCAAAAAAGGGAGCAGAAGAAGGAAGCAAAACCTTCGGCCCGTCAGAAGGTGCCAAAAGGAGATGCATTGATCGTCGAAGCGAACGTCACGAAGTCCTACGCCGCTCTTCTCAAGAAAGTGAGAGAGGACCCAGAGCTGAAGGAGTTGGGAGAGAACGTCGTTAGAACGAGGCGCACACAGAAGGGCGAGATGATCTTCGAGCTCAAGAAGGATCCTTCCATCAAGAGCTCGACCTACCGCGAGCTCGTTGCTAAATCCTTGGGATGCGAAGCGAACGTGAGATCCCTGTCGCAGGAAGCCGTAGTCGAGTGCAAGGGTCTAGATGAGATAACGACCATCGAAGAACTGAAGCATGCACTGATCGAGCAATGCAAATTGGATGTACCAGCGACGATGCGGATTTGGAAATCGTATGGAGGGACGCAAACGGTGGCGATTTGACTACCAGTGGCCGCTGCCAGCAAGCTGGCAGAGACCGGCAAGATAAAAGTAGGATGGTCGGTGTCTTCGCTGAGAGTCACTCCAAGAGTTTCCAAGCATATGCACAGTGGTCCCAAAGAGCAAAAAAGGGTTTTTTTTAGATTGCGCCAAAACGGTTGACATTAGCAATATGTTGTCTTTGAGAAAGTTTCTTGGAGTAGTTTCTTGAAACACTGATTTTTTTTCTTTCAATAAAAAACAAACAGAAATATTTTACGGTCCATAAAAGTAGGCTGTTTTCTTCCAGTTTAAAGTTGATTTTTGTGACAAAGTATGTTAGTAGTGTTCTTTTTGTCATCAATTATTTTTTTGATAAATTCCTGCACATAAAAAAGGAAATGGATACACCGTCGGAAAAAAGCCGATAAATCGCAAGCTTACTACGTTGCCACTAGCTAAAAATCATTGGATAATGTGATTGAATACATCAGAAAACCTTGAAAAGTTAGTAAACTAAGTTCTCTGCGACATAAACTAATTGAGGCTGAATGGAAGAAGCGAAACATTTAACACATTTATTTCACTAAAAACATTCCGGAATATGCATTCAAAAATAAAATTCCATTGAATTTCAAAGTATGCTTTTTTCCTAGATCGCCAGAGAAATCAACCAATAAGCCCCTTGAAATCGATGACATTCAAACGTCAATCAGTTTTTGACTTTCAGTTTTGACATAAGAGTGTCATTTAGTTGGGGCATGCCCCAACTAGCGAACCCCCAACTAAAGAATTTGCGCTGTACTAATAAAAGGAATCATAACATGCCGAATAAAGAAAAAAGATGCAGAGCTTGTCTAGAAGTGTATAAATTGAACAATACTATTTTGGTATACATAAATAATGGAAAATCAAACTAATAGATGTACAAAAGAAACAGACTAATGAAGTAGAATAGAAAAACATATGTAACATGCAATCAAACTCGTCTAAATGCAGCAAATGTTGTATATTTATCATTAACGACAATTGCATGCTGTTAGACTTTCATCATGCTATGCTCGCCGGGAATGGATGACTCGCGTGCGTCGGTAAATTAATTTTACCCTAATTTATCCAACCCGATTTTTCCGAATGAATAGAATCAAATGCTCAGATTGATCACCAGAAGTATTAGCCACTATTCTATCATATACGTCAGTTCTGCATCCATTCCCTGACCCAACTGTCACAAATACTCAGACGAATACATACATAGATAGACATACGACTAGCACATAACAGTTGTACACTAGTACGAAAAACTACGATTATCACAAAGTTACAACTAATAGTTTTCTACTTATTCTACTTTATTAAATTAATTTAATTATTAAATTAATTTAATTGGTATATGCACGATGACGAAGTCGACCGATAAATGGACACACAATGACTCCCTCTGTGAGCCCCGTGCACGAATACCACCAATAGAACAATATTTGCAAACAAGGCACACAGCAAAAGTCAATCTACGTCGATCCGCCAGTCGGCCACGACACTGCGCATAGACCAGTGGTTTAGCGTTGGTATGCGCAGGTGCAGAGAATGAAGCAACATATAACATAAAAAAGGCGCATAAGCCCTCTCGGTCTCCTCGATGCACTACTATCGAGGCGTAATGCAATACCCATCTTAAAGCAATTGATGCTTGATGATGTTTGCAATACCGTCAAACCCCTAAACCATGGGGAGGGGAGTTCTCACTTGCTCTCTTATCATGTAACTATAAAGGCCCAGGGCCAAACAGAATCCCTTACATTGCTCTTAACAGAAATTCAAATGACGTATGCTAACAAAGAGCTTCTGGCATCAGTATTCTTGAATAATAAAGGGGCTTTTGATTCAGTTTCTACCAACATTCTTTCTGAGAAGTTGCACCAGCATTGCCTTTCATCAATTTTAAACAAATTTTTACTAAAGCTATTGTCTGAAAAACCTATGCATTTCTCGCATTATGGTTTATGGACATCACCATTTAGCTTCATGGGCCTTCGCCAAGGCTCATGTCTAAGCCCCATTCTATACAACTTTTACGTCAATTCCAGCACGTTAAGGCAGCTTTCAAATGACGATGTGGTCTCTGTTAGGGTAAAAGGGTATAATACGCCCCACCGGGGCTAAACGCTCCTCTTCGATTCCCAGGATTTCTGAATTATCTAAAAAGTAAAAATGATTGATAACAGTATCGTTTCATGAAATCAACGTACTACGTTAGTTTGGTATTTTTAATATGTTGCAAAACAACAATATACACAAAAGTTTCAAAAGAGCTATACGAATTGGAATAGGTCCGCCAAATTTTGGAAGAAGTCTATAAAATAACCCCTTGAAAACTACCTAAAAATTGTTGTAGCTCGATGCAATAAAAAAAATCGCCAAAAAAGAAATGTGCCTATTAATGTGAAACAGAGCGAATAATATATATAATAAAGACCCATTTTTATCAGTCTCATGGTGTATTTTAGGCTGACAAAATGGGGACATTGACTGAATCGGGCAATTTTTTTTCTATATAATAAACTGAAGCTGTTAAAATATTCTTCTCGTCCCTTGATGTAGTCTGGTAACTACTTCTGATTATGATGAACTTTTTATTTTTGCATATTTCGAATATCTTCATGATAAGGAAAACATGCTCAAGAAAGGATTTACTCGAATTCAGTCTTGTTCGTCTGCTAGAGCCCATCAAACATATGTTCATATTTGGCTGATAAAATCGGGGTTTCAATGTGTTATAATAGATATTCAGCATTCGAAGAAGTTTCTTTTGAACGAGTGTAGAACGACTTTGTTTCTACTTACTTGAAATCAGCGGCGTAGCCAGAAATTCGGTTTGGTGAAAATCGATCATACTGTCCAAACGGCATAATTCCGAAACCGTAATTTTTGAAGTTTTAAAATTATGCAGAATTAATTTTTCAGAAAATAGTAACAGAGTCCGTGTCTTTAGCGAATTTATTGAGACTTTATTGTAGTCATGAATATTAACCTGAGAAAATTCACCATAAATACTTCTTGGACGATATACCGTCAAAATTATTTTATCAAATATTGCGCTGTTTAACGTTTGTAAAACTCATCGAAGATACTAAACCTCCGAAATTGGCGGTTTCAAAATGATGCTATCTTGACCTTAAAACATTCAACCTATACATATAATTGGTCATACAACAAAAATCAAATGCTCATCAGAATCGATCAGGACCTGCTAGAGTCGAATGGAATTCCTAATTTTTCATAAATTTCTCTCTACATTCGGAAAGTGTTATCCTCGTTATTAATCATATTACGTTTTCGTCTCAACTCGACGCATTCCCAAAATAAAAACCTGTTTTAATCCACCTAGTGGTGCAATTGTGCTTGTCTCATTTGTCCAGACTACGATTCCTGGTTATGTTCAATACAATAGTGGAAATGAACATTAAAAAAAAAATTTCAACTTGTTAAGAAATTTTAAACTAGTTTTAATTTTAAAGTAGCAACCCCTCACTGCATACTCCCTCCGGGTCGGCATGATTGACGATTTTTGGAGTGATTGCATAACCTTTCTATATGAGAAAGGCAAAAACGTACCAAAGTCCAAAGAAGTCAATTTTTATCAAACATCTCAATGTTTCATGCATTTTAAAGTCATTTGGCATCAAAAATACAAATTTGATTTTGGAAATTTTTCATTTCAGTTTATATGGGAATTTGCTGTGTGATTGCACTCTTCAACTCGTAACTCTGGAACCGGAAGTCCAATCAATAAAAAAATCAATAGCAGCCGATGGGAAGGTTGTACCTTTCATTTGAGAATAACTTTGTGCAAATCGGTCCAGCCATCTCTGAGAAACAGAGGTCACATTTTTTTCTACATACACACATACACACATACAGACACACACAGACATTTTTCGATCTCGACGAACTCAGTCGATTGGCATATGACACTCGGCCCTCCAGGTCGGGATTAGATTGACGAATTTTAGAGTGAATGAGAAAGGCAAAAACATTTTTGGCAAATGTTGAAAGTTATGCATTTTTTTGGTGAGCTGTTCTATGTTTCATAGACATTAAATCAATTTTAACTTCGCTTCCTATTAAATAAAGACCCTTATTACAGTACATTTCTACAAAAACAAGCTCAATTTGAAAATAAATCTGAGGATTATGATTGATTACAGATCTCTGGAATTTTCTATTGGAATGTTTTCAGGCAGGAATTTGATATTGATGCTATTAGACAACTGTGAAATCAGGACCAATAGATCAGTTACATATCAGGACCCCATTCCGACAATTTATCAAAAGTCCTCATGATGTTTACAACAACAGGTTATCAATCTACGCATCAGATAATTGTTATTGTAATATTGAATTAAATCAGTCTGCATCAATAAATTTTCAACTTCAATCCAATATTTTTTTTTGGGTGTGGTGAGGGGGGGGGGGGGTTGTATGGTGTTATACCCCAAAACCTTCTCTTGGCTACGCCGTTGCTTGGAGTTATTTATTTCGCTTTTCATTTTCCGATATGTTTCAGATCGATCGGATGGTTATAAGTTAGAAAAATTGCAGTCAGAAGGTTCACACAAATGAACATTTTTGTACTGATAAGTTATCAAGTTCCTTCCAGACAACTTGGAAGTGTTCGGTGATTATTTCTAGCGGTTGTAGATAGTAAAAGGAAACACATAATTCGTTTTATCGAAATAATGTTTAACTTATTTCAATGAATTATTACTATATTGAACAATAAATAGGCGACAAAGAGTAATCCACAAACAACAAGCCATAACTTTTAAAGTATTCAAAATAGATATTTAAAGTCTTTAGTAAAGTTATTCGCAAAAGTAAGAGCTACAAATTTGCTGAAGACATCATTTCGATATAATCACTTCTAAGAAAATTTGTGAAAATATCTCACTCATAGGGGAATTAATCAGCAAAAGCACTATACCAAAAGAAAGGGCATATTATCTACATTAAATTCTCCAAAGATACTATTGACCTAAAATAAGCCGTTTTGGCGTTAATAATAGATTACATGTTTTTGGTCATATTTCTGGCAATGGGAAATGATAAAAATCTTTCGTCCGCATTTAATGTTATATCTCTTTAACGTTATATCTCTTTTGATAATAGTCCGATTTCAACAATCTATAGCTTGTTCGAAAGGTATTCGCTGTCTAAAAACATATAAATTGTTAATCTATGTTGTCAATTTCGGCAGATAATTTAAAAAAACTGCAAAAAAAACGCAATTTTTACACATTCAAACATTTATATCTTGGAAACTAAACATCAGAATCAAAAACAAATTAATAGCGTTCATACTGTTTTTTAGTTCTTTCATTTAAAATTGGTTTGGATAAGATCGGTTCAGCCATTGCTGAGAAACACGAATGAGAATTTGTCCGTTACATACACACACACACAGACACACACACACAGACATTGTCCCAAATGGTCGAGCTGAGTCGATTGGTATATAAGACTCGGCCCTCCGGGCCTCGGAAAAATTCTTGAAAATTTGAGCGAATTCTATACATTTCTTTTATAAGAAATGTAAAAAAAGTGATAGAATATCATCCTGGAATACTGCAAAGATATGATTGGATAAGCTGAACAACGGTGTCTCCAAAGCCAAAATTGTTTTTTAACTTTTTACATAAATGCGTATGCGACACAGTATCAAAAGCTTTTGAAAAATCCAGTAGTATCATTACTACTGAACGCCCATGATCAAGAACAACACCAATATCATCAATAACCTTCAACATTGCAGTTTTTGTACTATGTCCTGGTCTATATCCAGACTGATGTGATGATAATAAATTGTGGTCCTGTATGTAAGTACATATCTTCTTCTTTATAATTCTTTCGAAAGCTTTGGACAGAGCCGATAGAATTGAAATTGGTCGTAAATTAAGTAGACTGTTAATATTGGATTTCTTTTTTATCGGAATTATTTTCGATTGTTTCCAACCAGCGGGAAATTTACTACTTCTTATAATACAATTAAAAATGTGAACGATGGGCCCTAATAAAATTGGCAGTATGCATTTAATAAATTTAATCGGAATGCTGTCAATTCCAACCGCGTTTGAACGAATTTCGTAAATTGAATTGATAACTTCATGTTCTGTAATTTCATTGAAGACGAAGGTTGAGTTAATAATGACATCATTGTTTCCGTAATCTAGATTATAGCGAACAGTATCAGGACTTGAAAAATTAGACACAAAATAATCATTCACATCATTTGTTGTG
Source organism: Topomyia yanbarensis (assembly GCF_030247195.1). Taxonomy (NCBI): domain Eukaryota; kingdom Metazoa; phylum Arthropoda; class Insecta; order Diptera; family Culicidae; genus Topomyia; species Topomyia yanbarensis. Next base: position 272,337,662 of record NC_080671.1, read on the forward strand.
CAATTTGGAATCAGTGACGGTTTTCCTCTCTGGAATCCTAATTTTTTAATTTTGGACCAAAATTCATTATTTTTCATCGGTGTACTAAAAGTATTTTCATAATAATCACTTTTAGCTTTGTTTACCATTGCAGTAACTCTATTGCGGCTTATTTTAAACAGAGCATGATCTACTTCATTTTTGGATTCTTTCCATTTTCTATGCTTCAGGTCACGGTCAATAATAGCACGCTGAATAGATTCATTGAACCAAGCATTGTGTTTTCGTATAGGCCTTACAGTTCTCAGCGGTACACACTTATTGAACAAATTATTTATATTTTCATTAAAAAATAGCACTAGATCATCTGTGTTTTCAGTATTGTAGAACTGTTCCCATCTTATTTTGTTAAACTCCTCGACAACGAGTTGCGGATTTAAATATTTGTAATCTCTAAGCGTGAACTTGTTTTCAGCATGTTCTTTGTCGTAATCAAACACGCCGAACACGAGATCATGGTTTGACATTCCCGACACAGAGACCTGATTAAATCTGATGCACTTACAAGGTTTACACCAGACACCATGGCGATGAAAGAAAGTTGGTTCGGTTCCAAGGTTAGAAATTGAAAGAGCAGATATGGTGTTATTGAAATCGATTACTCTCCTAGTACTGTTATTATACAGATTGGTATTAAAATCTCCCAGTAATGTTATGTTTTCGTAATTAACACCAAGGCAACTCAATCTCTCGCAGATTATTTCGCTACATGATATATTTGGCGGATTGTAGAACGTACCTAATAATATTTTGCTCTTCTGAATATTAATTTCTGTTAGAACATATTCAGTAGAAACGCTGACATCAGAAAATTCAATAGCTCTGAATCGAATACTCTTCTTAACATATATAACTATACCACCACCCAATCTACCTATTCTGTCGTGTCTCATCATATTATAGTTATCAATGGTGAGTATCTTATCGTCAATGTTGTTGCTTAACCAAGATTCAACCACGCAAATAATATCAACGCCGGAAATATCAATTATGTGCGTAAGTTCCTCGAATTTCGTCATTTTCCTAGCACAAATACTCTGAATATTAACACAACACATATTAAATCTATTCATAAATTAAAGTTATTTTTTGAATAGTTTTACATTTCTTATAAAAGAAATGTATAGAATTCGCTCAAACTTTCAAGATTTTTTCCGAGGCCCGGAGGGCTGAGTCTTATATACCAATCGACTCAGCTCGACGATTTGGGACAATGTCTGTGTGTGTGTGTCTGTGTGTGTGTATGTAACGGACAAATTCTCATTCGTGTTTCTCAGCAATGGCTGAACCGATCTTATCCAAACCAATTTTAAATGAAAGAACTAAAAAACAGTATGAACGTTATTAATTTGTTTTTGATTCTGATGTTTAGTTTCCAAGATATGAATGTTTGAATGCGTAAAAACGGCGTTTTTGCAGTTTTTTTGAATTATCTGCCGAAATTGACCATATAGATTAACAATTTATATGTTTTTGGACAGCTTTAACGAATACCTTTCGAACAAGCTATAGATTGTTGAAATCGGACTATTATAAAAAGAGATATTTAACATTAAATGCGGACGAAAGATTTTTATCATTTCCCATTGCCAGAAATATGACCAAAAACATGTAATCTATTATTAACGCCAAAACGGCTTATTTTAGGTCAATAGTATCTTCGGAGAATTTAATGGAGGTAATATGCCCTTTCTTTTGGTATAGTGCTTTTGCTTATTAATCTCCCTATGAGTGAGATATTTTCATAAATTTTCTTGGAAGTGATTATATCGAAATGATGCCTTCAGCAAATTTGTAGCTCTTACTTTTGCGAATAACTTCACTGAAGACTTCAATTATCTATTTTGAATACTTTAAAAGTTATGGCCTGTTGTTTGTGGATTACCTTTTGTCGCCTATTTATTGTTCAATATAGTAATAATCCATTGAAATAAGCCAAACATTATTGCGATAAAACGAATTTTGTATTTCATTTTTCTATCTACAACCGCTAGAAATAATCACCGAACACTTCCAAGTTGTCTGGAAGGAACTTGATAACTTATCAGTGCAAAAATGTTCATTTGTGCGAACCTTCTGACTGCAATTCTTCTAACTTATAACCATCGGATCGATCTGAAACATATCGGAACATGAAAAGCGAAATAAATAATTCCAAGCAACGGCGTAGCCAAGAGAAGGTTTTGGGGTTTAACACCATACAACCCCCCTCCCCCCCCCCCACAACCAAAAAAAATAATGGATTGAAGTTGAAAATTTATTGATGCAGACTGATTTAATTCAATATTACAATAACAATTATCTGATCCGTAGATTGATAACCTGTTGTTTTAAACACCATGAGGACTTTTGATAAATTGTCGGAATGGGGTCCTGATATGTAACTGATCTATTGGTCTTTCACAGTTGTCTAATAGCATCAATATCAAATTCCTGCCTAAAAACATTCCAATAGAAAATTCCAGAGTTCTGTAATCAATCATAATCCTCAGATTTCTTTTCAAATTGAGCTCGCTTTTGTAGAGATGTACTGTAATAAAGGTCTTTATTTAATAGGAAGCGAAGTTAAAATTGATTTAAAAAATGCATAACTTTCAACATTTGCTAAAAATGTTTTTGCCTTTCTCATACACTCTAAAATTCGTCAATCTAATCCCGACCCGGAGGGCCAAGTGTTATATGCCAATCGACTGAGTTCGTCGAGATCGGAAAATGTCTGTGTCTATGTATGTGTGTGTATATGTGTATGTGGAAAAAAATGTGACCTTGGTTTCTCAGAGATGGCTGGACCGATTTGCACAAAGTTAGTCTCAAATGAAAGGTACAACCTTCCCATCGGCTGCAATTGATTTACAAATGACTTTAAAATGCATGAAACATTGAGATTTGATGTAAACTCGAAAAAAAAAATGTTTGACAAAAATTGACTTTTTTGGACTTTTGCACATTTTTGCTTTTCTCATATAGAAAGGTTATGCAATCACTCTAAAAATCGACAACCATACCGGCCCGGAGGGAGTATGCAGTGAGGGGTTGCTACTTTAAAATTAAAACTAGTTTAAAATTTCTTAACATGTTAAAAATTTTCGGCAGGACCCGGACCTCCCGGATCTTTCTCCATGATCCGCCGCTGGTTTCAAGCGATGTTTCAGTATCACATAGTATCTCAAGATCGTGGCTGTTGATCCATTGTATGTATGTGCAAATCGTACTGAACATGTACTATTCATTTCCACCATTGTATTGAACATAACCAGCCATGGAATCGTAGTCTGGACAAATGAGAAAAGCACAATTGCACCACTAGGTGGATTAAAACAGGTTTTTATTTTGGGAATGCGTCGAGTTGAGACGAAAACGTAATATGATTAATAACGAGGATAACACTTTCCGAATGTAGAGAGAAATTTATGAAAAATGACGATTTCCATGCGACTCTAGCAGGTCCTGATCGATTTTGATGAGCATTTCATTTTTGTTGTAATAAATTGAAACCCCGATTTTATCAGCCAAATATGAACACATGTTTGATGGGCTCTAGCAGACGAACAAGACTGAATTCGAGTAAATCCTTTCTTGAGCATGTTTCCTTATCATGAAGATGGAAATATGCAAAAATAAAAAGTTCATCATAATCAGAAATAGTTATCAGACCACATCAAGGGACGGGAAGAATATTTTAACCGTTTCAGTTTATTATAAAGAAAAAAATTGCCCGATTTAGTCAATGTCACTATTTTGTCAGCCTAAAATGCACCACGAGACTGATGAAAATGGGTCTTTATTGTATATATTATTCACTGTGTTTCACATTAATAGGTACATTGAATTTTTGGGGATTTTTTATTGCTTCGAATTACAACAATTTTTAGGTAGTTTTCAAGGGACTATAGACTTCTTCCAAAATTTGGCGAACCTATTCCAATTCGTATACCAATTAATTGGTATACTTAAGGGTTTATATGTTGCAGATAGAGGAAAAACTGAAATTTTCAGCTTTTTTCCTACACAATATTACGAAAGCAATTTTACCTAATAAGTTTGTGAAAATTATAAACTATTTGAAATTTTTTAATAGTTTTATTTTTTTATTTAACCGCGATTTTTTAATAAATAGTGACCAAATCAAGGAAGTCACCTTTAGAAAAAGTCGATGTCGAAGTAAAATTTGGAACTATGCACGCATGCACTGCAGAGATAGCGTGATATCAGAAGCTGCGATTTCATTTCAACGCTTTTTTGTGAAAAGGGCGATACTTACAATTGTAAACATAAGGCTTTTTTCATACATGCGAATGGAGGCTTTGAAACGCAACAAATTAACCTAAAAATTTGGATTCTACGATATTGCTTTCTTAAACTACAGAAAAAATACAACGGGCGAAACTGTATTTTGTTTGTTTATTTAAAGTTTCGCCCTCCACGCTCCATGCAAACAAACAGGGCGATACTTTTTTTGCTAGCAGTTTTGAGGCGAAACTGTTTTTTTCGTATTTTTAAGGAATATTAAGCTGATACCGGCTGTAAATAGTAACAATGATCGCTATTGAAAATACCCGGTGGTGTAAAACGTTAGTTATTGTAAAAAAACGTAAGGGCGATACTTCAATGCTGATAGGTGGGACTGAAAAGGTAAACAATCGCCAAAGGGGCGATAACTATCATTTTGTCAATTTGAATAGCAAAAACAAATTTTAATTTAATAATTTCAAATACTTTATAAAGTTTTGGGTTTCGATCACTGAATCATGCAATCAAGAATGTAAAAAAAACACAATAGCTCCTAAACAGGAAATAAAACCAAGTCTGGAAATAATCACTGTTGATTTTCTTTGAATGGTATCACTGCTAGTATCGCCCTTTTCAAGAAAAAGCGTAGATTTCTTAGTTCTCAGTCGCGTTGGAAATTTGAGTAAAGTATAAACTTCAAAACAATAAAAAAATCGATTTTTTGGCTCAGTACAATATATAACCCCTTTAGGAAAATTCAGTTTTCCCACCACAATGCATTGATTGAGGAATTTAGATATTTTATTAACAGAGCATTAGCAATAATTCGTTTATATGTCTATTTTATGGCCCATTTTTTCATTTTCCCATTGCTTTGATTTGAGATTTCTAGCACTGATGTTGTCCTATGCTGATTTGAGCGATTCTCTGAGTCCTGCCACTATCCCATGTAGTATGTGTTATCAAAAACATCACGAAGCATCAAGCTCTAAATGTTCTCAAACGATATAATATCCGAAGAGAGTGATAAGAGTTATAAGAAATGTCTCATCACACTGTTGGGTGGATTAAAAGCGTTTTTTGTAAAATATGCGGTTGAAGTAAGTTGGCGGTGACGCACGCGGGGCAAGTTGGCGCTACTCTTACAGTGCAAATATAGTCATAAAATCTTTTTATTTTTGGAATTTACTCCAAAGTAAAACTTTGTGTATATCGTCAATGCAGGGGATATTTACTTCGGATAATCGCCTGAAGAATTTCGAAAAAATGCTTTTGAATATGGAATATGCGTCGAAGTAAAATGCCGCGGTATTGAGACTGAAATATATTGGCAATTCGACAATTAATATACAATTTTATTGAAAAGACATTCAGCACGCACCTTTAATATAATTGAATCTCCATTTTCTGGTGTATTCATACATACCGCCAACTTACCCCGGGGTCGGGGTAAATTGGCGGGATTTCCGCATCACACATTTTTGTCTATAAAAACAAAGACAATGCAACAAACACTGTGATAAAATTCAGGGATGTTGGCTACAGCCGCATGTTCTATTTTTCAAGATCTATCTACTTCAAAGCGGTAAAAAATGGAAACCGAAAACACCGCAAACTAGCCCCGGTCTCCCTATACTTTTTTGTTTAAAGTGAGTCTGCGTCTACTTTCGTGGTAGTCGTGTGATGCGAGCTAAGTGAAATAAGAATATAATAGACGTTTCCACAATTCTATTGAACAAAACCAGCTAATGAATTATAGTTTGGATAAATGAGAAAGGCGCAATTGCACCACTAGGTGGATTAAAACAGGTTTTTTTTTCTTCATAATAAACTGAAGCTGTTAAAATAGTCTTCCTTTCCCTTGATGTAGTATAATAACTATTTCTGATTATTTAATATAGTCTTCTAGCGCGAAAATTAAAAAAAAAGATTTTTTTATTTTTGCATATTTGCATCTTTAAGATAAGGAAAACTTGGTCAAGAAAGGATTTACTCAAATTCAGCCTTGTTTGTCTGCTAGAACCCATTTAACATATTTTCAAATGATGCTGATAAAATTAAGGGCTGTTCAAATCGGGTCTTCAATGTATTACAATAGTTAGGCAGTATTCGAAGAAGTTTCTTGTGTATGAGTGTAGAACGACTTTGTTTCTACTTACTTGGAGTCTGCGGCGTAGTCAGGAATTTGGTTTGGTGCGGATTTGGTGAAACTCTAACTTACTGTCCAAATAACATAATTACTAAACCGCCCTCTTTGAAGTTTTAAAATTATGGAGAATCAGTTTTTCAAAAAATTGTAACAGAGTTCTTGTCTGTAGCGAATTTGTTGAGACTTTCATTTAAAACAGCTTTATTGGAGGCATGAATACTACGTATATTGAGTATATCGAGTTATAAAATGATATTTACGAAGTGTTCCTTAATCTAGTTTTTTTCTAAAATAATTTTCTATTGTGAGCTTCACAAACTCAAGCTTTGGATAAAATGTAAATTTTATCGTTTTTAAACAATAGAAGAGATTTATCATAAACAGTAAAATCATAAAAATTCAATTTAAAATTAAATAGAAATAGTCAAAAATATGTTAATACCTTGAACACATGGAGCCTTCATGTCTTTAACAAAGTGGTTTGCAATAGAACACCCCCAAAATTTTGCCATAAATAATAACGCCAAAATTATTTTATCAAATGATGTGCTGTTTAACGTTTGTAAAATTCATCGAAGATTCTAAACCTGCGAAATTGGCAAGTCCTGATTGGACGAAGCCAAAGAAGTTGCGAAGTTGTGCGCGGTGTTACGGTGTGAAAGTTGATACAAGTGAAGTTTTCCCGCTTTGAATCTTGCGTATATAACGTGAAATAACGCGAATTTTCGATCGCGCTCCGCGAATGGCAAAGTGACTAGAAGCGATCTAGAGGGCAGAAAGGCTTACGGAACAGCCATTTGTCCAAACCGCGGAGAAGATTGATTGTGCGTCGTTTGCGAGACGGAGGACAGTGCATTTGGTAAGTCTTTTCTACTTCTGCTGTTTTTTTGAGATTATCTCTGAGCTGTGCCTATTGGAAACGGTATTGCGAATTCCGGCGAATATTTCCACTGCGGATCCACCGCGTTTCTTTTAAAGTTGCTGCACCGACACCATTTTGTGCGAGTCTCCATTGAACCTCCCCTGGGAAGCGAGTCCGAGCATAAAACGCTATCGGCACATCCACTGCAATACAGTGGATGGCGCAAAAGTGTCGATAGTTTAAAGTCTGCATTTTGCAGCATAATTGGTCTGCTTCCGGAGGCTCAAATGTTGGTTGGTTGCGGCAATAATTATTTTCCGCTGTAGCATTCATAACGCTGGGTATCCGTGAGAGACGCAAAAACGGTACACAGTTCTAAGATTCATAGGCATTAAAGCAATTCCAGTTTCGCTTTCTATTACAAAAGACCCTAATCCATATTACAGTACACCCCTTCAAAACTGAACTCAATATGATAGGAAATTATGATTATGATTATGATTGATTTCAGAACTCTGGAATGAGTTTCTATTGGAATGTTATAGGCAAGTATTTTATATTGATGATGACAACTGTGAGATCAAGACCAATAGATCAGTTACAGATAAGGATCGCATTCCTACAATTTTTCAAAGACCCTCATGATGTTTAAAACAACAGGTTATCAATGTACTGATCAGATAATTATCATTGTAATATAAATTTATAACTTCAATCCAATTTTTTGTGGGTGAGGGGGGAGAAGGGGCAAGCAAAGCATCCTCTTGGCTACACCCTTGCTTGGAGTTATTCATTTCGCTTTTCATTTTCCGAGATATGTTTCAGATCGATCCGATGGTTAGAAGTCAGAAGGTTCGTGCAAATGAAATTTTTTGCACCGACACGAGATCAAGCTGAATCTAGACAACTTGGAGTTGTTCGGTGGTTTTTCTAGCGGTTATAGATAGAAAAATAAAATACGAAATTCGTTTTATCGAAATAATATTTGGCTCATTTATATAGATTATTACTATATTGAACAATAAATAGGCGACAAAGGGTAATCCACAAGCCATAACTTTTAAAGTATTCCAAATATGTATTTGATGTCTTCAGTAAAGTTATTCGCAAAAGTAAGAGCTACAAATTTGCTGAAGGCATTATTTAAATACAATCACTTCCAAGAAAATTTATGAAAATATCTCACTCTTAGGGGGATTAATCAGTAAAATCACAATATCAAAAGAAAGGGCATATTGTATACTTTAAATCTTTCGTCCGCATTTAATGTTAAATATCTCTTTCAACAATCTATAGTTCGTTCGAAAAGTACTCGTATAAGCTTTCTGAAAATATATAAATTGTTTAGTTACGTCGCCAATTTCGGCAGCAAATTTAAAAAAAACTGCAAAAACGCGATTTTGCACCTTCAAGCATTCATATCTTAGAAACTAAACATCAGAATCAAAAACCATTTAAAAGCGTTCTGGGCGATAGGCCTTTCATTTAAAATTAGTTTGGATAAGATCGGTTCAGCCATTGCTGATAAACACGAATGAGAGTTTGTCCGTTACACACACAAGCATTGTTCCAAGTCGTCGGGCTGAGTCGATTGCTATATAAGACTCGGCCCACCGGACCTTGGAAAAAATCTTGAAGGCTTGAGCAAATTCTATACATTTCTTTTCTAAGAAATGTAAAACAGTAATACTTTTAAAAACTCATTCGCTCGTTCTCCCGAGGATTTATTTCTCCGCTGAAATAATAGGCGTGTTTCGAAATTCAACATTGCTCAACAATTGGTCATCAATGATTCAAATGGTTCCAAGAACTTTCGGTGAGCGTCTACACGAATTGTACGCTTGATAGTATGCGTAGGAAAAATGCGTTCAACTTTGTCATCGGTTTATCCATATAAAGCATTTATTAAACTCTAAAAGAAGAAACTTAGTCGATTTATTAGATTATCACGATTCAATTCATGCAAAATAGAATAATCGGCGGCAAAGTTGTACACAATTTTTCCCACGCATACTACCAAGCGTTCAATTCTCACACATGCTCAAAAAAAAGTAACTTGAGTCTTAAGCGGACCCTACACGAGGCAGAAATATTATCAATAAATATATTGACAATACTGCTTCAATCCCATTTAAATTCTACAGAATCAATATATTTCCTATTGAATGGTGTTCTCATATATTTCTGTTAATTAGTTTTAATTATTTTTTAGCTGCAAAGTGGTTAAAAGTTAGTGTTTTTGATGAGAATTTTGCTAATTTTCTCGAAATAATGAAGTATGATTATAGCAATATCCATTATCCAAAAGTTGGGTTTTAGGACGATTCATAACTTGTTCTTGGACGTCATATTCCTATCTCTTCTCATTTCTTTGTAATTTCATTACAATACTTTTCCTGTAACCGACTTGCAAGTGCTTAAAATACTCTAATCTAAAAAATATGCATTATTTCGTTATTTACAAGGTTTCAGTGGAAAGCTGAGAAAATGTCCTATCAGCCAATTTTCTTATAATGTTTAAAATCAAACCAGAATTTTAGGGTAGTTTTATACATATATTTACTTCAAAAATCAAAAGAAAAGTTAATCGATGGAGCCTTGAGTTTAAAATTGAACGCATTTTCGCTTGATGCCCTCCATCAAAGTCTTTACAGTGTCATCCGGTACCAGTTTCTCAGTTTTTTTTTCCATTTTCTTAACATGTCCTTCTCGTCTTTGACTGTCTTCTTGCTCTTCCGAAGTTCCCGCTTCATCATTGCCCAGTACTGCTCCACCGGGCGCAGCTCTGGACAGTTTGGCGGATTCATGTCTTTTGGAAAAAAATGGACAGAATTGGCCTCATACCACTCCAGGACACATTTAGAATAGTGGCATGATGCCAAATCTGGCCAAAATAGCGGAGCTTCGTCGTGCTGCTGCAAGAACGGCAAAAGGCGCTTCTCGAGGCACTCAGATTTGTAGATCTCGCCATTTACTGTGCCCTTTGTCACGAAAGGCTCACTCCTCAGTCCGCAAGAGCAGATGGCCTGCCAAATGAGATATTTGGAGGCGAACTTCGACATTTTCTTCTTCTTAAATTTATCGTCCACATAGAACTTGCTCTTGCCGGTGAAAAACTCCAACCCCGGAATTTGCGTAAAATCGGTTTTTATATACGTTTCGTCGTCCATCACACAGCAGCCATATTTTGTCAGCATCTTCTCGTAGAGCTTCCGTGCCCGAGTTTTAGCCGTCGATTGTTGCCGCTCATCGCGGTTTGGGAAGTTCTGTACCTTGTATGTATGTAGTTCAGCTCTCTTCTTTGCATTCTGGATGTAGCTCTGCGACATGCCCATCTTTTTATCCAAATCACGGCTTGAGACGTTGGGATTTGCTTTAATCATCCGCTTCACCTTTCCCTCCGTCTTTTTGTTTTCTGGTCCCGGTTTTCTTCCAACTGGAACCGCTTCAACACTCTGGAGACGGTTGAATGGTGAATGTTCAACATTTTTCACAACTGCCGGTGCGACAGGTCAGGAAATTCCAGGTGTTTGGAAAGAATTTGTTCTTTTGACTCGCGTTGGTTCACCTCCATTTTCGTTGAATCGAAAAACACGCCTTCGAGTTTGATAGCATGTAAACAATACACATCAATGAGAAAGTGTGCAAAATTTGGTTGATTTTTACCCAATGGTAAAAAGTTATGCCCAGTTGAATGTGTCGCAATAATGTCGTGTTCGCCCTTTAAATGATTTTTTGCTAACGAAACAACTGAAAATTTGCGTTTTTTGGAGAGTTTTGTAATCATTCTAATTATTAATCAACAAAATTTATCGTTACTATTGTTCATTTGATGCCCCTTAATGTTTAAAGTGGAGAACCTATGTAGTAAGCAGCACCGTTTATCTTCTGTGCAGTAAGCAGAAAAGGAATCCCAGAGAATCAGCAAGATGCAATCTACTCGAACGTGTGGAAAATGTGAGTCCGGAGGGGCGACAGAACAGATGGTCGCATGCGATCTGTGTGATACGTGGTTCCATCCCGACTGCGTTGGAAAAACCCAGCACGATTTTAACCCTGACAAGAGCTGGAGGTGCAGCACAACGCTGATGATGAAGCCACGGAATTAGCCAGTCAACACACTCATAAGTCAGTGAGAAGTGCAGCGAGCAGTAAAGCGCGAAAGGAGTTGCTGCTGAAACAGCTCGAAGAGCAGCGCGCATTGGAGCTGAAGCAGCGTGCTGAGGAGGATGAGATGTGACGAAAACGAGCTGAAGAGGACGATGCCTTTCTCCAGCAAAAGATGAATATCATCCTGGAAGACGACAACGAGAGTAGCAGAAGCAAATTGAGCAGTAGGGTGAGTCGAGAAAAGGTTGCGACGTGGCTTAACGGCGGACAAGGCGGTGAAATGGTACCAACAAAAAATTCGTCGTCTCTAGGAGCAATCCCGCGACCGCAAGTGTCTCAACAGCTGGGAATTATTGCATCGGTCCCAGATGCAACACAAGGTGCACCCAAACTGCAACCGAAAATTCCGACGTCGACATCTACGCCGAATTCAAGAGTCGGTGCGACTCCCCTTCAAGCAACGGTCCTACAGTCAAATATGCCAATTCAAGAAGGTGCTATTCCTTCGTTTTCAAACCAGGCAGGATCTGGTTATGTAACAAACGCCCGTCAGAAGTCTGCATTTCCAACGTTCTATGGGGGTGGTCAATCGCTATTTGGCTCGTCACAAATGTCACAAGTTAGCAGTTTTACTGGAAATTTTGGAATCCAACCAGGAATTGCTTCGTTCACGGGTCAACAAGCACCAATGTTAGTGGCACCTGTGGAAACAAGTCCGCCAAATCCCCAGAGACTGGGAGTACCGCGCCCAAGTTAGTTGGGCCAACAAGTTCTTATCATGCTGCCACAACTAGGACCACAAGCAAGTGCCTGGGGCAATCCGCTGACGGCATGGGTACCACAACACACATTAGATGCATCTCAGCCAATATTGCACGGTGTTGCGGTTCCGAATCAAACCGCTCCCACTGGGGCGCAACTAGCGGCACGACAATAATGCCGCGAGAATTACCCATCTTTTCCGGGGATCCACAGGACTGGTCGTTGTTTTCCAGTTCATTTCACAATACCACGATGGCGTGCGGGTTCACAGATGCGGAGAACCTGGCAAGACTTCAGCGTTGTTTAAAAGGTCACGCATTGGGTTCGGTGAAGAACCGTTTCCTTATGCCACAATCAGTGCCACACGTCATGGAAACTTTACGGCATCTGTACGGAAGGTCGGAAATATTAATCCACAGCTTGTTAAACGGACTGCGGAACGTGTCACCGCCGAGAACGGAGAATCTGCAGTCGATAATATCCTTCGGCATGGCGGTACGAAACTTGGTTGACCACATGTATGTGGCGCAAATCGTGGGTGACCTTCGAAATCCGATATTACTTCACGAACTGGTGGAGAAACTACCGTCACAGATGAAGATGCAGTGGTCATGGTACAAGCGGTCGCAGATGGATGTCAACCTGGCGACATTCGAAGATTTCATGACCGAACTAGTCAATACAGCGCCGGACGTGACTCTATTAGTGGACACTCCGAGCCAGCAGTCGAGACCAAGCAAATCGGGACGAGATAAACATAAACTGTACGTGCATGCAGAAACAGAAGATAATCACGCAATGACGATAAGCAATGTTGAAAAGTCGAAGTCGTTAACAGCACCGGACATAGGCAAGAAATGCTGTTCGTACTGTACAAACGAGAAGCACGAAATAGCAGGATGTGCACAGTTTAAGGCATTGGATCTGGATGGAAGGTGGAAGGCAATTTGTTCCAAGGGTTTATGCAGGACGTGCTTGATCTTGCACCGAAAGTGGTCGTGCCGTTCCAGAAGGGAATGCGGAGTCGATGGCTGCCGCCTGCGCCATCATGCACTATTACATTCACGGGCTGCTTCGGCGGGCGCAACTGTACAGAACAGGTCAATAAACAAATCGACCGGTGAAAATGTCGCCCAACAGATTCACCACTCGACGCGAAATTTTTGTCTCTTTCGCTATTTGCCGGTGACACTCGAAAGAAACGGCAAGCAAGTCGAGACTTTTGCATTTCTAGACAACGGATGTCAAACTACTCTTATGGAGATCGGGTTGGCAGCGGATTTAGGCATCGATGGTCCAGCTGAATCTCTCTGGCTTGGGTGGACAGGAAATATTACCTGGGAAGAGAAAGGATCACAACGTATATCGGTCGAAATATCTGGTAGTGGGCTTAGGAGCCAGTTCAAGTTGAACAATGTGCGGATGGTGCAGAAGCTCAACCTTCAAGGACAGTCGACAGGACAGTACGACGAATTGCAGAAGTTGTATCCCCATTTGCGGGGATTTCCGCTGCACAGCTATGTGAATGCAGTCCCCAGAATTATAATAGGAATCGAACATGCACAACTCTTAACGAGTTTGAAGGTACGGGAAGGCAGAACAAATGAACCAGTGGCCATGAAAACACGATTGGGCTGGTGCGTGTACGGGAAACAAGCTGGAGATTCCGCAGCGGTCGAACAACTATACGTTCACACGGAGGAGCAGATGGGGAACCGTGACCTGCACGAGTTGATGAAGCAGTATTTCAAAATCGAAGCAGCCGTAGTATCAACTCCAATCGAGTCCGCAGATGACACTCGAGCACGCGAGATTCTAGAGCATACGACACGCAGAACAACTGACGGCTTCGAGACTGGTTTGCTTTGGAAATATGATCAACAGTCGTTCTTGAACAGCTACCCGCTTGCTCTGCGTAGGTTACAGTCGCTGGAGAAACGACTTGACAAAGATCCGGATCTGCGAGGGCGAGTGATGCAGCTAATCAAGGAGTATGAGTTGAAAGGGTTTATGCACCAGATCACACAGGAGGAGCTTGAGTCGTCCGATACTAACCGGGTATGGTACCTATCGCTGGATGTAGTGCGGAATCCAAAGAAGCCGGAGAAAGTTCGTCTTATCTGGGACGCTGCGGCACGAGTGCATGGTATGTCCCTCAACGACATGCTTCTGAAAGGGCCAGATATGCTGACGTCATTGTTTGCTGTTCTGTTACGTTTCTGGCAAAGAACTGTCGCAGTATGTGGAAACATTCGCGAGATGTTTCACCAAATCCGCATCATCGCGCAGGACAAACAATCCCAAAGATTCCTGTTCCGTGAGAATCGAGACGTATCGCCGCAGATCTACGTGATACATGCTCTCCATGTTCATTCCAGTTCGTTAAGAACAAGAACGCACGAGAATTCGAGCAGGAGTATCCCAGAGCGGTTGAAGCCATCATCAACGCTCATTACGTGGACGATTTCCTTGACAGTGTGGATACTGTTGAAGAAGCGGTGGCGTTGGTGACGGAAGTCATGCACGTGCACGCACAGGGAGGTTTCGAGATCAGAAACTTCTTGTCGAACTCGCAGGAAGTCTTACAGCAACTTGGTGAAACCCAGAATATTCAGGACAAGTCTCTAAATCTGGACGTTTCCATATATGCCGAGCTCGTATTGGGAATGGTATGGAAACCCACCGTAGATCTTACGTTTACGTTCGACACGTCTCCAAAGGTGGATCTGGAGACGCTCTTAGCACAGAACATCACGCCAACAAAACGGCAGGTACTACAGCTGGTGATGTCATTGTTCGACCCGTACGGATTTATTGCCCATTTCGTCGTTCACGGAAAAATCCTGATGCAGCATATTTGGAGAACTGGCACAGATTGGGACGACGAAATTACGACAGAATTACACGAAATGTGGAATAATTGGACTTGTCTACTAAATCGGCTGGGCGAGGTCGAAGTTCCTCGTTGTTTCTTCGGTGAAGCAGGCAGTAAGCTGCCCGCTAGCATTCAGTTACATTTCTTCGTCGACGCGAGTGAGCTTGCGTATGCGTGTGTGGCTCACCTTCGAATCGTTCAAGCTGGGTTAGTTCGCTGTGTTTTTAAGAATTACAGGCTGGCGTGATAGGTTGTCGCCTGATCGATGGAATATGTGCAGCGTTGAATCTCTCAATCGAAGGGTGATATATATGGACAGACTCTACAACGGTACTAGCCTGGATCAGATCCAACAGCCGCCGTTATCAGCCGTATGTGGCGTTCCAGGTCGGCGAAATCTTGAATAGCACCAACGTCGACGAATGGTACCACGTACTCTCCAAACAGAACGTTGCTGATATAGCCACAAAGTGGGGAAATGGACTGGAATTCAATCCAAGTAGCATATGGTACACCTCGACAGCGTTTCTGTACCGGCCTATGGTGGAGTGGTCGAAGCATGCCGAGAGACAGTGGACTACGAATGAAGAACTTTTTTCAAACTGGAATCGATTGCTGCGAGCAGCAGCATAGGAACAACGAGCAGTGCAGAAGTTTCGTGGACAAGAGATCTCAACGAAGTTGACCAGCGATGATCTGCTGCAGGCCGAGAACTTCCTTTGGCGACAAGTGCAGCGCCAATCCTATGCCGACGAATATTGTACGCTGCAATACAACAAGCAACACTCCGAAGTAACACCGAAGCAGGTCAATAAGTGTAGCGATCTCTACAAGGAATCACCATTATTGGACGATGCAGGGGTGATCAGGATGAACAGCCCGCACCTACCGCCCCATTTGAAGTTAAGTATCCAATCATCTTGCCAAAAAATCACCGTTTAACGTACCTCCTTGTTGATAGCTACCATCGACGCTTCATGCACATCAACAACGATACGGTGTTCAACGAGATTCGACAGCGGTTCAGAATTCCGCAACTGCGTCCAGTCATCAAGCGTGTCGTCAAAAATTGCCAGCGTTGCATGAATAAGAAGGCAACGCCCCAGCCGCCAATGATTGCGCCACTTCCAGAGGTTCGACTTACACCACATATTCGTGCATTCAGCTACACCAGCGTAGACTACTTCGGTCCAATTAAGCAGAAGCAGAATCGCAGCTTGGTGAAACGCTGGGTTGCGCTTTTTACATGCCTCACTATACGTGCGGTCCACCTGGAGGTTGTCCACAGTTTGTCGACACAGTCCTGCGTGATGGCGATTCGTGAGCCGGAGAGGCGCCCCAGCAGCATTCTACTCCGACAACGGTACGTACTTCAAGGGGTCCAGTAACCTACTATCAGAAAAGATACAAAACATCCATGAGAACTGCGCAGAGACTTTCACGAACGCAAGAACCAGTTGGCATTTCAACCCACCATCAGCACCACATATAGGTGGATCCTGGGAGCGGATGGTCCGCTCCGTCAAAGCAGCTATGGCAGCCGTCGCAGAACATACCCGTCATCCTACCGATGAGGTGCTAGAGACTGTTGTGCTGGACGCGGAAGCGATGGTTAACTCGCGACCGCTAACTTACATTCCGCTAGACGACGTCGACCAAGAGGCCCTCACACCCAACCACTTCCTGCTTTACGGTGCTCAAGGTGTCGTACAACCAAGAACATCGTTTACAACTGAAGCAGAAACACTTCGGGACAGCTGGAAGCTGACCCAGTACTTGGTGGACTAATGCTGGAGAAGATGGGTCCGTGAGTATCTGCCGACATTGACCAGGCGCACCAAGTGGTTCCAACCGACTAAACCTCTGGAACCCGGAGATATTGTGTATGTAGTCTATGATAATAAACGCAACGGATAGCTAAGAGGACAGATCATCGAGGTGTTAGCAGGAAAAGATGGACAAGTTCGGAGTGATGGTGCAGACTGGCGACGGTGTCCTCACTCGGCCGACAGTGAAGCTAGCACTGTTGGATGTTCGCTCAAACCAAGAGGAGAATGTAGAAGATGGATCTCCGGAATTACACGATCGGGGGGATGTTAAAAACCGCTGTGAACAAACTATCCGTAACGTGAGTTCCGAACGCTCCCCATCGAGAACTGTCTTCGAACCGATAAACGAAGAGAGAAAAGTGTAAACAAAAAAGCGCGGCAGCAAGCAGACCTGTTCGGAGCTACAGTAGTTTCCTGCTAATATAAGATTCATTGCAGTAAGGTGAGCAAGCTGTTCAAGTGGACCAGTTCTGGGGAATATATATATATATATATATATATATATATATATATATATATATATATATATATATATATATATATATATATATATATATATATATATATATATATATATATATATATATATATATATATATATATATATATATATATATATATATATATATATATATATATATATATATATATATATATATATATATATATATATATATATATATATATATATATATATATATATATATATATATATATATATATATATATATATATATATATATATATATATATATATATACATTGTTCATCATATTGTAGCAGAAATGGGTTTCCGCTCATTATGGGCAGTGATGCAAATGTTCATAACATTAATCTGAGAGGCTCTGAAATGATGGAGTACATAAGTAGTAGAAATCTCCATATTCTGAATATGGGAAACCGACCAAGTTTTGCAAGGTTTGGGAGAGAGGAGGTATATATTTTTCGATCATTTTGATGTCACCTTAAATGTTAAAACACATCGTAATCCTAAATCTACAAACGAGACCTCTTTTTGAAAAGCTTGGCGACTAAATTTCATGGATATTTTCCCACAATTAGTGAACTAGACGACACAGATAACGTAGTGGATACGACAAACTCATTCACAATAGCATCCTATCTCGGGTTGGATAAATGCAATGCTTAGTAAACGCTTTGCTTTGCTCGTCACTGCGACAGGCTGAGATACGGAAGTTAAGTTTTTGCGGATGTCCTCAGGTTTGCGTTCTGTCACCTTTGTTATGGAACTTGGTTGTAGACGGCTTGTCGAAGAAAATCAATGAGCTTGGATTTCCAACCTACGGGTTTGCTGACGATTACCAAATACTAATTACATCAGAACGATCTTTGACTTAATGCAACAAGCATTAAGAGCTGTCGACCAGTGGTGTCGACAAGTCAAATTATCAATTAACCCAAAAAAACTTCAATGGTTCTTTTCACGAAGAAGCGAATGACAACAGCGGTTCGTCCCCGGCAGTTCTTCGATTCGGAGCTACTGTGTATAGATCAAGCCAAATACGTTGGAGATATATTGGGTTTCAAACTGAATTGGTCTGCTTACATTGAGTTCAGAGTCACAAAAGCGTGCACGGCCTTCGGGCAGTGCAGACGAGCTTTTGGAAAGAGAAAACAACACAGTGGCTGAAACATTAAAAGAAATAAGATCCAAAAACGAAGTTGTGCGAAATCTTACGACGCTAATCTGTCTGGGCATTTATGGTGGATCTTTCGTGCATATATATATATATATATATATATATATATATATATATATATATATATATATATATATATATATATATATATATATATATATATATATATATATATATATATATATATATATATATATATATATATATATATATATATATATATATATATATATATATATATATATATATATATATATATATATATATATATATATATATATATATATATATATATATATATATATATATATATATATATATATATATATATATATATATATATATATAAGTAATCAACTATACCTCAGCGTTAAGGTTTTTAAAAAAACAAACTTACTCTTATGAGGGTAGAAGTCCGAATGACTCGTTTATTCGTTTTCTTTCTTATGGTAACCTATGCTTCACAAACCGTCCTCTTCAGCTAATTTTGTTGGTGGGAATGTGTCGCGTGGTTAGCGACTCGTTGTAACCTGATGAATCCTGTCTGCGGGCTGGGCACGACGATTACTGCTGACACCGATGTTGGTTGCTGCCATAGGTGCCGGTATGGCACGTTGGCTACTGCTAATAGTGCTTCTTGATGGTGGCGTGGTCTGTTCGGTAACTGCGTCTTCCTGAAGAACGAACCGTCCCGGTTCGTTTTGGTGATTCGACTTTGGTTTGCACGTGGAATGATATTTGGATAGATAGAGTGTCAAAATGACGACGATAATAATGATTAGTATTAGTGTTCCAAGAAATGAATTTTTCTGCTGTTTGTGTAAAAATTGTAATTGTTGTCTGGTTTGAAGATTGATTTCCTTCAGTTTCTGGAGTGTGAAATTTGTACTGATAGTTTTACCGATGATTTTTAATCCATGCAATGGGATTATTAAGGGTTGTTGTTTTGAAACATATTCAATGTTTATGAACTGTGTGTGGTTGACGGTAACAGTACAATTTTTGAAAAATATTAGTACGTTTCCAGATATGTTTCGGTTGGAGAGCCCACAATTTGAAGTTATATGCGTGACTTCTTCTCCTGTAATGAGTATGTAATTACTTGAGATTTGTTTGACTTGGTGTCCGACTTCTGCCTCCATGAGGTCACAGCTGCCGGATATTCCTCTTAATAGTTTCGAATAGCACGTGTCTCTTGAAACGTCCTTAACGTTTTTTTCGTTGCATATAACACTCTCTCCTATCCTCCTGCATTCTCCAATGATTAGATATGTCGAATTCCGATTGTTTAATGCTTCCGAAAAATGTAGATTTAGCAGCTTTCCGTTTTTTGCCATTGGTTCTAGTAGTTGATGCTCGAAGATGTCCCTCTTTAGTTGCGGTATCAGTACAATGAATATAATTTTTGAATGTTTGTGAACTACAATAATATCTAGATACTCTATAACTTGATCAAAACTGTCGATAATAACATTTTCATTTTGTAATATTTTAGCAGCCTCATTGAGCTCTTCTGTGGTTAAGATATCTTTGGAAATAGTTTTTACTTTAGACATTTGTATAGCTTCGAAAATATTGTTCACATGACTTGCTAAGAGATCTACGTTGAGATTAAGATTGAACATTTCTTTAAGAATTCTTATTTCGTCTGTAATGTTTCTTCCGTTTAGGATGTCCTGTCTGTATCGAATGAGATTACTTTTAATGACATCTTGTTGATTATTTATGGCGTTAATGATCCTATTCAACCTGTCCTGAACTTTATGATTTATGTTCACTTGTTCGTTATTTTCCGTAACCAGAGCTTTGTTTTGTTCTAGCAGATTATTTAACTGGCTGTCTATTTTTGCGAGATCTTGGTTATCTAAATTCCCTGTAATGATTTTGATCATACTTCCAATACCATTGAACAAGCCTCTTTTATTTCTAGTGATGGGTGAGAGGTGTTTGTAGGTTTTTTGAATCATATCTAATTTTTTATTAATTAAAGCTACGGTGTCTCCTACGTTAAATATACTAAGGCCATTCACAATCGCTCTGATTTTAGAGAGTGTTGGATCTAAATGTGCAATATCTATTACGTGGAAAATTTTGTGTGATCCTGTTTTTATTCGCCCAGCTCCAAGTTGCAACGACACCAGTCCGGGGATGTTCATAAGGTCGTAAATTTGGATTCGTTTCTGTCCAACCGTGTTTGTCACTGCCAAACTCGTCATTAGTATTATGAGTAGTGTGGGTGTCATTTCTGTGGAAATAAAATTTGTGTTAGCGTTTTCTTCTGCGTTTTAATTTGGTTTTATGGCACTTTATATCTCTGGAATCTATAATTGTTTTAAATCTATTTACCTTGACCTTAATTTTTTTGAATTTGGGTTTGGTCTTCTTCTTGATTCCTTGAATTGTGTTAAATACCTCTTCATTTTCCGCAAAATTTGGTGCCTCTTCTCTAGTTCTATTATGGTAATCGGTATTTCTTTGGGCTGTTTTATTTAGCTGCAAGGTAACCTCGTCGACTATGTCTTGTCTATTTTCGAATAATTTGGTAAGGTCAAGAGGTTGGTCGTCCTCTTCTCTATGGCCAAAAAGTTCTTCGCATGGTCTGTGTTTGTGAGCCGTGTGTATGGTCTTGTTGTATAGTCCCAAATCAATTTTGAAGATTTGTTTTTGATTAAGATCATCATATTGATCTTTGATGCATCGAAAGATTTCACTTAGCGTGGAGTGGAATCTTCCTACAATGCCATTTGTTTCACTATGATTTGAAGGAGTGTATTGGACTTCTATGTTCAGTCTTTGAAAAAGGGATCTGATTTCGATGGACCTAAGAGCGGGTTCATTGTCACAAATAATTTTGTTTGGGGTTGGGAAGGTAGTAACTAATTTTACTAAACCTGCTCTTATGTCTGGTATTGGTCTGGACTTTATGTGGACCATTATTCCAAAACGTGAAAAATTATCGACTGCGGTTAAGAATAGGTTGGGTTGTGAGATAAAAATATCAAGGTGAACAGTTCCAAAGGGTTTGTTAGGAATTTCAGGTTTATGGAGAGTTATGAGGTAGGGGTTTCTTTCGTATTTATTTTCCAAACATGTTTCACACAAGTTTACGAAGCGTTGAATTTGGCGCTTCATGCCTGGAAAATAGTATATTTTTATTATTTGTGCCTGGTTTTCCTGACAGCCACGATGTGCGCGTTCATGTGGTTTTGCAATTATTTCGTTTTGTTCTTCCTCATTGCGTAAGTCAATAAGGATCTTTTGACTTATTTTTATTTTAAAAGTTTTTGATCTACTGAAATAATTGCGATATACTATTTGTAATGTATTAATGAGTGATTCATCACACATTATACAATTAACTTTACTTGGACTCATGTATTCTTTTAAAATATTAAGAACTCGTGCTACAGTAAACTCTGTGCGGGTTAAGGTTCTTCTGTGAATTTTCGGAAAGACTTCTTCATACTCATTGGAATCGGACTCTCCTTTCTTTAAAATAATTTGATTACTAAAGAAATTTATAGGCAATTCTGTCATTGGTATTAATCCACTCGCATCGGATTCTGCAGAGTGACATGTTTCAATGTCCGAAGAATCAACTTCGCTACCATTTGTTCCTTGGTTGCTACATGTTGTTTGATTACTAGATACTGTAGAGGTACTGTTGGCATTCAGTTCTTCTTTTCTAATCCTAGATAAACCGTCGGCTACTATATTCTGTCTGCCTGAACGATATTTAACGTCATATTCAAATTCTTGGAGCCGAAGTCTCCATCTTAGCATCTTATCGTTTGGATCCTTAAGGCTGAACATATATGTCAATGGTTTATGATCCGTGAAAAGTGTAAACTTCTTGCCATATAAATACGGCCGGAAGTATTTGCATCCCCATGTGATCGCCAATAATTCTTTTTCGATCACTAAATATTTTTCTTCAGTTTTCGTAAGAGTTCTTGAAGCAAACGCGACAGGTCGATCCTGTCCTATTGGTCCTTGTGAAAGGACAGCTCCTACCGCAAAGTTACTTGCATCTGTTGTTAGAATAAACGGCTTAGAAAAATCCGGATATTGTAAAACGTGACTACTAGTCAATAAAATTTTGCATTTATTGAACGTTTTTATGAATTCATATCTAATTTTTTTATTAATTGTTGCAACGACACCAGTCCGGGGATGTTCATAAGGTCGTAAATTTGGATTCGTTTCTGTCCAACCGTGTTTGTCACTGCCAAACACGTCATTAGTATTATGAGTAGTGTGGGTGTCATTACTGTGGAAATAAAATTTGTGTTAGCGTTTTCTTCTGCGTTTTAATTTGGTTTTATGGCACTTTATATCTCTGGAATCTATAATTGTTTTAAATCTATTTACCTTGACCTTAATTTTTTTGAATTTGGGTTTGGTCTTCTTCTTGATTCCTTGAATTGTGTTAAATACCTCTTCATTTTCCGCAAAATTTGGTGCCTCTTCTCTAGTTCTATTATGGTAATCGGTATTTCTTTGGGCTGTTTTATTTAGCTGCAAGGTAACCTCGTCGACTATGTCTTGTCTATTTTCGAATAATTTGGTAAGGTCAAGAGGTTGGTCGTCCTCTTCTCTATGGCCAAAAAGTTCTTCGCATGGTCTGTGTTTGTGAGCCGTGTGTATGGTCTTGTTGTATAGTCCCAAATCAATTTTGAAGATTTGTTTTTGATTAAGATCATCATATTGATCTTTGATGCATCGAAAGATTTCACTTAGCGTGGAGTGGAATCTTCCTACAATGCCATTTGTTTCACTATGATTTGAAGGAGTGTATTGGACTTCTATGTTCAGTCTTTGAAAAAGGGATCTGATTTCGATGGACCTAAGAGCGGGTTCATTGTCACAAATAATTTTGTTTGGGGTTGGGAAGGTAGTAACTAATTTTACTAAACCTGCTCTTATGTCTGGTATTGGTCTGGACTTTATGTGGACCATTATTCCAAAACGTGAAAAATTATCGACTGCGGTTAAGAATAGGTTGGGTTGTGAGATAAAAATATCAAGGTGAACAGTTCCAAAGGGTTTGTTAGGAATTTCAGGTTTATGGAGAGTTATGAGGTAGGGGTTTCTTTCGTATTTATTTTCCAAACATGTTTCACACAAGTTTACGAAGCGTTGAATTTGGCGCTTCATGCCTGGAAAATAGTATATTTTTATTATTTGTGCCTGGTTTTCCTGACAGCCACGATGTGCGCGTTCATGTGGTTTTGCAATTATTTCGTTTTGTTCTTCCTCATTGCGTAAGTCAATAAGGATCTTTTGACTTATTTTTATTTTAAAAGTTTTTGATCTACTGAAATAATTGCGATATACTATTTGTAATGTATTAATGAGTGATCCATCACACATTATACAATTAACTTTACTTGGACTCATGTATTCTTTTAAAATATTAAGAACTCGTGCTACAGTAAACTCTGTGCGGGTTAAGGTTCTTCTGTGAATTTTCGGAAAGACTTCTTCATACTCATTGGAATCGGACTCTTCTTTCTTTAAAATAATTTGATTACTAAAGAAATTTATAGGCAATTCTGTCATTGGTATTAATCTACTCGCATCGGATTCTGCAGAGTGACATGTTTCAATGTCCGAAGAATCAACTTCGCTATCATTTGTTCCTTGGTTGCTACATGTTGTTTGACTACTAGATACTGTAGAGGTACTGTTGGCATTCAGTTCTTCTTTTCTAATCCTAGATAAACCGTCGGCTACTATATTCTGTCTGCCTGGACGATATTTAACGTCATATTCAAATTCTTGGAGTCGAAGTCTCCATCTTAGCATCTTATCGTTTGGATCCTTAAGGCTGAACATATATGTCAATGGTTTATGATCCGTGAAAAGTGTAAACTTCTTGCCATATAAATACGGCCGGAAGTATTTGCATCCCCATGTGATCGCCAATAATTCTTTTTCGATCACTAAATATTTTTCTTCAGTTTTCGTAATAGTTCTTGAAGCAAACGCGACAGGTCGATCCTGTCCTATTGGTCCTTGTGAAAGGACAGCTCCTACCGCAAAGTTACTTGCATCTGTTGTTAGAATAAACGGCTTAGAAAAATCCGGATATTGTAAAACGTGACTACTAGTCAATAAAATTTTGCATTTATTGAACGTTTTTATGAATTCATCTGTATGTTCAACCTTCTCTCCCTTCCTTAGTGGTTTTGTGAGCGGTTTTACAATTTTCGCAAAGTCCTTGATAAAACGACGGTAATAGCCTAGTGTACCAAGGAAACCTCTTAGTTCTGTTTCCGTTTTAGGGATTGGCCAGTTTTTGATAGCGATTACCTTGTCCGGATTGGGTTTCACTCCCTCCGATGTCACTACGTGACCCAAAAAAGCTACTTCTTTGCACAAAAACTCTGATTTGTCTAATTGAGCCTTCAGATTGTATTTACGCAAGGCGTCGAATACCTTTCGTAAATTTATTAAATGTTCCTGTAGTGATGTGGAGTATATGATGATGTCATCCATATACACCAAACATACCTTTCCAATTAAATCTCGTAGAACGTTATCCATCACTCTTTGAAATGTGGATGGAGCGTTCTTTAACCCAAAGGGCATTTTCACAAACTCATATTTTCCGTGTTCTACTGTAAAGGCAGTTTTAGAGATATCCCGTGGGTTTACCTCTATTTGGTGAAAACCCGAGGCTAAATCAAGTGTGGTAAAATAATTGCATCTACCGAGTTTGTCTAGTACTTCGGTAGTGTTAGGGATTGGGTATTTGTCATCGACCGTCTTTTCATTGAGCTTTCGATAGTCGATGACAAGCCTCCATTTCTTCTGTCCTGATGCATCTATCTTCTTGGGTACTACCCAGATAGGTAAGGACCAGGGAGAATTCGAGGGCCTTATAATTCCTTGTTGAAGAAGATCTCTGATTTGTTTTCGAACTTCTTCCTTGAGACAGTACGGGTATCTATAACTCCTGGTATACATCAGAATATCATCCTTTGTATCTATTCTGTGTTTTACGACGTTTGTAAAGGTCAGTTTTTCTGATTTTAAATGGAAAATCGATTGGTATTCAGAAATTAGATTAACAAGACCAGTACGTTCTTCTTTATTATTTATTTATTGATCAAGGCGTAATTGGTCTATTAAATCGGTTTGTGCACTTGTGCCTGGAACTGATTTTGAAGGATAGCCAGTTTCAAAATTATTAGCTTCAATATCTCCTTTCGGAATTTCTAACTCGATATAAGTATTTTTCGTATTAGTAATTAATACTTGGGCCGAAAAGTTTTCAGCTTTATAAAGACCAGCATGAATAAATGCTTTATCATCGATAAATACGTCCTTTGAAACAAGAAATTCTCCGTCTTTTTGACACAACGGCAATTCGATCACTTTTGTCTCATTCGAATAAAGTTGAAATTTTGATGTTTCAGGGAATTTCTTTTGCATGATTATGTCAGCAAAAGGCAAATGCAGTACATTTGAATTTGTAGAAATAGCTGCTTTTAACAGACTCAAGGATTCGTATCCTATTAATCCATCAAAATAATCGTGGAATTCGTATATTAGGAATATTAAGTTTTTTGAACCATTATTTCCGTAGAAAGGATTCAATTCCATATAGTAATTTATTTCAAATCTGCCACTGACGTTATTTACCTTCATGGGTGTCGCGGTTTCGTAAACATTACCTAGATTTATATGGCGCGGACTAATGAAGGACTTATTAGCGCCTGTATCAATTAAAAATTTCAGAGGTCCATTTTGACTCTCTACTACGATGAAAGGGACGAAATTCACTTTCATCTTAGATTCAGTGTACTCAGGGCCGTATGAAAATTTATCTCATTACCGGTCTCCTCTTCAATGTATGCTTCCGGAGGGTTTGTATGTTGCCTTTCCTCCGTTTCTGAGTAATATGTGGGTTCATACTCGTATTCATTAGTTTCAACTTCTTGATTCGATAGTTCTTGAATTGGTTTCTGTGTGTATCTAGTTTGATTGGATTTGTTAAACGGTGCGGGTTCAGTTTTGATATGACTTGCCCCTGGCTGGAAATTTGAATAAGTGTTTACGGGTCGAGTGTTACTTGCCGCTGGATGATAATTCGAAAAATTATTTATAGGTCTGTTTGCACCAGATGATGATTGGAAGTTTGAGTGAGAAAATGTTCTAACATTCGGGTTTTGTCTAGGCAAAGGATTGTTTTGATAGGTTCTGGGACCATTCTGTTTGATGTCGTATTCACCATTTCTTCTAGCTATTTTATTCGCTTTATCGTTAGCATACTGATATGCTTGCCCTAAATTAGTAGGATGTAGTAACCCTACGTGCGATGAATATGGTTCGTCTAGGCCATCGATAAATTTTTCGAGGCATAGCTTTTCTGCAAATTTCACTAATTCGGCAGGATGCTGCCATTGAGTATCCATTTGAATATGCGTTGAAATTCCAGTATGGCAATCACTGATTAACGTGTAAAAATTTCTGACGGTATTTCTATTTTGTTTTAATGAAAACAATTTTTGCAACAGCGTAGACAATTCTCTCTTATCGCCGTATATAATTTTCAATTGTTCTTTAATTTTTTCCCGATCTAGCGGAGTGCCACTGGAGGCCAATAAATCTCCAGCCTCTCCTATAATTTTGTTTGGCACCTCCATGAGCCACAGGTCATAAATTTCCGTGCCCATCAGATGACTATATATTTTGATTACACGATCAGCACACGTGATCCAATGGTTTATCTGCTTCGGATTTCCCCAAAATGTTGGCAAATTTTTAATGAGGTCCGGTATTTTACCCTTTTGACACTCTTCATCTATCTATGTCGACAGGATTGAACCGGAGTTCTTATTTTCGTGGCGATCTTGTAAGTTAGCGATTTGTTCATCGCGATCTTGTAAAACTCTGTTTAGATTTCTGATTTGCTGCTGCAAATCTTGTACCTGCTCGTCAGACATATTCTTTTGGGATCGTAGCACACGTTTCATGAAAATTAAAAAGAAATCGCGTGTCTCACTTCACACTTATCACTGCACTCTTTTCACACTTCACTTGTTATCTTATACTAAGGGTTAATTAAAAGAGAATTTTGGGGCACTCACCTCAAATTCCTGGTCAGCCACCAGTAATGCTTCCGCGGATGAGATGCCGGTCCTCTAGGATGCGCCTGAGTTTTTGCTAATTCGTAATCGTCTCCTGGTCGAATAGGATGATGTACTTCTGTGTGGATGAACAGTATTGTTGCCCGCCGAAGACTTCTCCCTCTCAAGAGTTTAATTACAAATTTAACTTTTACCTCTGACGCATCCTACCGACTGCGCCATTAATCAACTATACCTCAGCGTTGAGGTTTTTAAAAAAACAAACTTACTCTTATGAGGGTAGAAGTCCGAATGACTCGTTTATTCGTTTTCTTTCTTATGGTAACCTATGCTTCACAAACTGTCCTCGTCAGCTAATTTTGTTGGTGGGAATGTGTCGCGTGGTTAGCGACTCGTTGTAACCTGATGAATCCTGTCTGCGGGCTGGGCACGACGATTAC
Organism: Topomyia yanbarensis; assembly: GCF_030247195.1. NCBI lineage: Eukaryota > Metazoa > Arthropoda > Insecta > Diptera > Culicidae > Topomyia > Topomyia yanbarensis. The sequence continues at coordinate 272,365,717 of NC_080671.1, forward strand.
TGCTGACACCGATGTCGGTTGCTGCCATAGGTGCCGGTATGGCACATTGGCTACTGCTGATAGTGCTTCTTGATGGTGGCGTGGTCTGTTCGGTAACTTATATATATATATATATATATATATATATATATATATATATATATATATATATATATATATATATATATATATATATATATATATATATATATATATATATATATATATATATATATATATATATATATATATATATATATATATATATATATATATATATATAAGTTACAGTCGAAGTCGCATTTGTATAGCAGGGAAGCTCATCGGTTTTTCTTATCTGATGTTTTATTAGGTTTGTGAAACTTAGATCAGATCCTTCTTGATAACAGGTATTTTCGTGTTTGGAAAGTACCTTTATAAGTCCAAATCTTTCCTCTTGGTTGAGGTGATTCAACCTTAATTGTTTTGCAAAATGAGGATTCAATTTTGTTTGAGTTTTGAGGGGTGAATTTTTTTCGAAATTACATATTTCCAACGGTATGCTATCGAGGTCTATGGAAACTGCGCGGTTATTAATATCAGTATTGATTAGGGGGAAAATTTCTTGACTATTTTCAGCATGGTATATTCCGGAAGGTATTTTTACATTAGGAGAGATTTCGATATCTTGTTCAACATAGAAATCTCCGCTTTCAAAAAGGGTTTGGATTGGTTTGTGTAGCACAGTTTCTTGAAAATGACATTCAGTCATGTTTGGAAAATTCTTCTGCATTTGTATTTTCATTTTATTTATAACAAGGCAGTTTTTTGTTGTATCAATGACGGCATTAAGATTACGCAATGACTCGTACCCTATTAGGCCGTCAAAAAATTCGTGAAATTTGAAAATAAAGAATGTTTGCTTAGGGAGATAATGCCCTTTTAATAGGATTTCGAATGGGTCTCATTCAACGTATTCATCCATTTCGAAGCACCGTTAATATTTTTGACTTGATGATTAATTAGACGCTTTCGATATTTTTTTGCCACACGTCGGGGTGATATATAGTTTTTGTTTGCACCAATATCTACTAAAAGACGAATCTTTCCGTGTCTGGTGTCAAATTCTATGATTGGTAAGAAATTGTTCATCATATCTCTGGGTTTGACCCGGATTCCGTGAAAAAAAATATATCGCTCTGGATTGCTTTTTCCTCTGAGACTGCCTGCGGTGGGACCTGTTCATAGGTTTCTTCTGTTGCGCAATAATCATCCTCGTGTCCGTAATCATAATTGTCCTCCTGAGTGTATTCGCATTGCGAGCCACTCGGCGGATAACAGTAATGATCATAATATTGGTCGTGCATGTGTATTGGTCTTTGCCTGAACGCAGGCCTAAAGCCCGTGTGGGACCTTGGTTCTTATTTTATAGCAAGTTGATTATTTTGCTGATTTGCGGGATTGAAACCTGGTTGAGCAAATCTTTGGAATGGCCTGTATTGTGTATTTTGATAGGGTACAAAGGTCTCTGTTGGGGCAACTGAGAAAAGAAAGGCCTGTGGGGAATCGCTTGCGGAAATGCAAACGGTCTTCTATGTTGAAATGCGATCATTTACGCAGACGATTTTTGTTTTGAAACATCGGGAGATTGTTTTGAGTTTCTTTCTCGTCTTCTGCGCACTGTTGCCTCTTGGTCTGATGCGACCTGATAAGCTGCAGTTAATGATTGCGGACGTGCTGATCTCGTAAGGTCTGACGTCGTGTCGTCTAATCCATCAACGAAAGCATTGATCATTAGCATTTCATATGTAGCCATAATGGCTTTTGCCTCGTTGGGTGTGTTACTGCTGATCAGAATTTTTGCATTTATATCTGCAAGTAGTGACCGGCAAGTTTGGAAAAATTCTAATACGGATCGCGATCCTTGTTTCAGGTTCGTCAGTCTCGAAATTAGTGTAGCTAAGTCTGCTTTATCACCAAAATATTCGGCTAATGTCGCCTTGATTGCGTCCCACTCCAAGGGGGTGTGACTAGCAGTGAGAGCATCGTTTGCTCTCTCCGTAATTTTATCACGAATGATGTCCATCCAGACACGCAAAATTTGTGGTGTCTCTTCTTGTGACATGAAGCGTTTCGATTCTGCTACTTTTTCTTCGACTGATTCAATCCACCTGGGTAATTGGCGTGGATCGCCATTAAATTCGGGGATTAATCGTATCAGGTCCGGAATTTTTGGAGCCTGAGCGTGTGTTTCACCTACTTGCACTGAAGGTGCAAGGGCAGATGTTAAATTTGCGGATTCGGCTGCTGCTCGCAGAGCAGCTATCTGCTCGTTGGCTTCTTCGGTCTGTTGACCCTGCTTTGCTAACACTTCAATCACGTCATCGATTTGACTTTGCAAATCGGTGAGTATCGTCGATTTTGTACTAGGCATTTTTGTAATATTAGAGTTTTCACTGTATTCTTGGATTCTACACTACACTTATATTACACACTTAATTAATTATGTCACTTTTCTTAAACTAGAACTCACCTGATTATCGTTTTCTTCGATTTCTGGGAGCTTTGTCCGATCTTCCGGGTGTAATGATGATGATGAAGATGATTTCCTCCGATGTGCCCTCGGAGCGTGCTCCGAACTGCTGTTGAATTTTGTGTGAGATCCGAGTTCTGGTTCCTGAATTACAGGGTGATACGTACGATCACGCAGCAAATCCAGATTCTAACGAATTCTGCGATGAATGTAATAAGGTGAATTTTTTTTCGAAAATGTAAACACAACTGTTGAATTTGTAGATCTAGATCACCAACAGTCATTTAAAGTCTCTTTGGCCACACTGGCCACCATCGACGGTTCCGGAAGCATCCAAATTCAGAATAACGGTTATATTGGTTTCTCGAAAATGGCTAGACCGATTTGATCAACTTAGTCTCCAATGAAAGGTGTTCCGTCCCCGGAAACTGATATTAAATTCCATTTCCATCCGACTTCCGGCTCCGGAGTTACGGGTTGTGGAGTGCGATCATATAGAAAACTCCGATTCAAACCGATACCGCGATGAATGCAAAAAGGTACTCTTATATATACTTACCAAGTGTAATAAGAATGAAAGACATTTCCATAACGTTATATTGTACGAACCAGTTATTAAATCATAGTTTGAAGAAATGAGAAAGGCACAATTGCACCTCTAGGTGGAATAAAACAGGTTTTTGTTGTATCAATGACGGCATTAAGATTGCGCAATGATTCGTACCCTATTAGGTCGTCAAAAAATTCGTGAAATTTCAAAATAAAGAATGTTTGCTTAGGGAGATAATGCCCTTTTAATAGGATTTTGAATGGGTCCCATTCAACGTATTCATCCATTTCGAAGGCACCGTTAATATTTTTGACTTGATGATTAATTAGACGTTTTCGATAGTTTTTGCCACACGTCGGGGTGATATATAGTTTTTGTTTGCACCAGTATCTACTAAAAGACGAATCTTTCCCTGTCTGGTGTCAAATTCTATGAATGGTAAGAAATTGTTCATCATATCTCTGGGTTTGACCCGGATTCCGTGAAAAAATCTATATCGCTCTAGATTGCTTTTTCCTCTGAGACTGCCTGCGGTGGGACCTGTTCATAGGTTTCTTCTGTTGCGCAATAATCATCCTCGTGTCCGTAATCATAATTGTCCTCCTGAGTGTATTCGCATTGCGAGCCACTCGGCGGATAGCCGTAATGATCATAATATTGGTCGTGTATGTGTATTGGTCTTTGCCTGAACGTAGGCCTAAAGCCCGTGTGGGACCTTGGTTCTTGTTTTATAGCAAGTTGATTATTTTGCTGATTTGCGGGATTGAAACCTGGTTGAGCAAATCTTTGGAATGGCCTGTATTGTGTATTTTGATAGGGTACAAAGGTCTCTGTTGGGGCAACTGAGGAAAGGAAGGCCTATGGGGAATCGCTTGCGGAAATGCAAACGGTCTTCTATGTTGAAATGCGATCATTTACGCAGACGATTTTTGTTTTGAAACATCGGGAGATTGTTTTGAGTTTCTTTCTCGTCTTCTGCGCACTGCTGCCTCTTGGTCTGATGCAACCTGATAATGGCTTTTGCCTCGTTGGGTGTGTTGTTGCTGATCAGAATTTTTGCATTTATATCTGCAAGTAGTGACCGGCAAGTTTGGAAAAATTCTAATACGGATTGCGATCCTTGTTTCAGGTTCGTCAGTCTCGAAATTAGTGTAGGTAAGTCTGCTTTATCACCGAAATATTCGGCTAAAGTCGCCTTGATTGCGTCCCACTCCAAGGGGGTGTGACTAGCAGTGAGAGCATCGTTTGCTCTCTCCGTAATTTTATCACGAATGATGTCCATCCAGATACGCAAAATTTGTGGTGTCTCTTCTTGTGACATGAAGCGTTTCGATTCTGCTACTTTTTCTTCGACTGATTCAATCCACCTGGGTAATTGGCGTGGATCGCCATTAAATTCGGGAATTAATCGTATCAGATCCGGAATTTTTGAAGCCTGATCGTGTGTTTCACCTACTTGCACTGAAGGTGCAAGGGCAGATGTTAAATGTGCGGATTCGGCTGCTGCTCGCAGAGCAGCTATCTGCTCGTTGGCTTCTTCGGTCTGTTGACCCTGCTTTGCTAACACTTCAATCACGTCATCGATTTGCTTTTGCGAATCGGTGAGTGTCGTCGATTTTGTACTAGGCATTTTTGTAATATTAGAGTTTTCACTGTATTCTTGGATTCTACACTACACTTATATTACAAACTTAATTAATTATGTCACTTTTCTTAAACTAGAACTCACCTGATTATCGTTTTCTTCGATTTCTGGGAGCTTTGTCCGATCTTCCGGGTGTAATGATGATGATGATGATGATTTCCTCCGATGTGCCCTCGGAGCGTGCTCTCCGCAAGTTCCTGGTTGATCCTGGTTCTTGGACAAATCGTTAATTTCCTCTTAACGATGGATGCTGCACCTGAAAACACTTCTCACTACATCCGGCATAGGCTGCGCCACTTATCACATTTGGGACGCTGAAGGGGTTTTTAAAAACAACTACTTCTTTCTGCTGTACGAACTAGACTAACTTTATTTCGATTAATATTATTTCACAAACCCCTGGCTGTCCCTATTCTGCTGACTGTCACGTTCGTCGCGTTGGTATATATATATATATATATATATATATATATATATATATATATATATATATATATATATATATATATATATATATATATATATATATATATATATATATATATATATATATATATATATATATATATATATATATATATATATATATATATATATATATATATATATATATATATATATATATATATATATATATATATATATATATATATATATATGTATGTATATATACCAACGCGACGAACGTGACAGTCAGCAGAATAGGGACAGCCAGGGGTTTGTGAAATAATATTAATCGAAATAAAGTTAGTCTAGTTCGTACAGCAGAAAGAAGTAGTTGTTTTTAAAAACCCCTTCAGGGTCCCAAATGTGATAAGTGGCGCAGCCTATGCCGGATGTAGTGAGAAGTGTTTTCAGGTGCAGCATCCATCGTTAAGAGGAAATTAACGATTTGTCCAAGAACCAGGATCAACCAGGAACTTGCGGAGAGCACGCTCCGAGGGCACATCGGAGGAAATCATCATCATTACACCCGGAAGATCGGACAAAGCTCCCAGAAATCGAAGAAAACGATAATCAGGTGAGTTCTAGTTTAAGAAAAGTGACATAATTAATTAAGTTTGTAATATAAGTATAGTGTAGAATCCAAGAATACAGTGAAAACTCTAATATTACAAAAATGCCTAGTACAAAATCGACGACACTCACCGATTCGCAAAAGCAAATCGATGACGTGATTGAAGTGTTAGCAAAGCAGGGTCAACAGACCGAAGAAGCCAACGAGCAGATAGCTGCTCTGCGAGCAGCAGCCGAATCCGCACATTTAACATCTGCCCTTGCACCTTCAGTGCAAGTAGGTGAAACACACGATCAGGCTCCAAAAATTCCGGATCTGATACGATTAATTCCCGAATTTAATGGCGATCCACGCCAATTACCCAGGTGGATTGAATCAGTCGAAGAAAAAGTAGCAGAATCGAAACGCTTCATGTCACAAGAAGAGACACCACAAATTTTGCGTATCTGGATGGACATCATTCGTGATAAAATTACGGAGAGAGCAAACGATGCTCTCACTGCTAGTCACACCCCCTTGGAGTGGGACGCAATCAAGGCGACTTTAGCCGAATATTTCGGTGATAAAGCAGACTTACCTACACTAATTTCGAGACTGACGAACCTGAAACAAGGATCGCAATCCGTATTAGAATTTTTCCAAACTTGCCGGTCA